>NW_012267273.1:11816522-11877883 GCF_000151885.1 Dipodomys ordii | reverse complement strand
TCAAGGCTAGTGCTCTACCACTTGAGCCACAGCGCCACTTCCGGCTTTTTTCTTTTTTTGCTTATGTGGTGCTGAGGAATCGAACCCAGGGCCTCAGACATGCAAGGCAAGCACTCTACCACTGAGCTAACTTCCCAGCCCTCTGATGTCACCTTTACAAGAAAAAATTTTAAATCTAAAAAGAAAATAAAAGAAGAAATGACTGTATCCTGGATCAATAGAATCCAAAGAGCCTAATGAAACAATTACTATATCCACAGAAGCATCAGGCATGCAAATTACCAATCTGGACCTTAAAAACCTAATGATTCTTGGGGCATTTCTTTTTTATTGTTATTATAAAGGTGATGTACAGAGGGGTTACAGTTATATGTCAAGTAAAGAGTACATTTCTTTTTGGACAATGTCACCTCTTCCTCCACTCTTCTCCCAGTTTTTCCCTCCCATCTCCAACCATAAGTCATAGAGTTCATTTTAACATAGTGTCTAGTGAGTACCACTGCTGCATTTGTTGATCCTTTGTCTCTCCATTTCTGTGCCCCCACCTTCGCCTCCCAAAGACAGATAAACAAATAAGCAAGACAAAAAGAGAAGAAAACAAAAACAGCAACAAAAACAAAACCTCTTCTTTCCATTTCCTGGAGTTCACTTTGATAACTCTTATTTTGTATGATCAGATATATTTTTTCCATTTTTATTTTTTATTGTTACTATAAAGGTGAGATACTGAGGGGTTGCAGTTATATAAGTCAGGCAATGAGTACATTTCTTGTTGGGCAGTGTCACCCCTTCCTTTGTTCTCTCCCCGTTTTTCCCTCTTGTCCCCACCCACAAGTGGTATAGTTCATTTCCAACACAGTGTCTAGTGAGTACCACTGCTGTGGGGGCATTTCTTGATCTCTTGCCATATGTCAGGCATGGATTGCTTTATTTAATTCTCCTACTCACCCTCTTTAGCTGTTTCTTTTATTATCCACATTTTCAGAGAAGCAGAAGCTGATATATCAAACAGGGCCAATTTCCAAAGACCACCCAGCTTGTAAATGGCAGAACTGAAGCACAGGCCAGGCACTCAAGTGCCAATCTACTTCTCCATCCCTCTTAATCACCATGTCACACCATTTAGGCTTCTGGCTTGTACAGCAGGGAGAATGATGATGCCATTTACTGAGGACAGCACACAGCACGTTTCCTGAAGCTGGGTGGAAAGTTAGGAGTGCCATTTTCAATATATCTGTAAGAGGGACCTCCAAATGAAATTACCACTGAGTAGACTGCAGTTCAGGAGACTCATTTTAGCGTGGAGGGACAAGACAGAGAGATCCTTGGAAGTCATCAGAAAATAACCAATGATCAATACTTCACAGGCTACCTCCTTGAGAATGATGCTGAGTTTATACTTTTGAAATGTTATACTGTGAAGACAAAGTAGGAAGATGTCAGTAGAAATGAGTCCCCCTGGGCCACAACACTGGGAGTTCCAGCAATGTCTCCCACCAGGCCCATCCATCTACTCCCAGGTCTAGCCCAGAAGACAAGACCATGGCATCTGGCCTCCCCAGTGTTCTAGAACCTCAGCCTTCCCAGTGCTACCTGAGCACTACCTCGTGTGTGCACTACACAAGCAGATTCAGTGCTGCTTTAATACTGATTAACTCCTTCCTAAGAGAGTCACGTCTCCACAGTACCTGCCAGAGTGGTAACAGACAGATAATGCACTGTGTCGTTAACACACCCCTGTCTATTTAAAAACCTCCAGAGAAGCAAGCAGATAAGCTTTGGAGTTAGCTCAGCAGTACAGATTATTGTCTGACTAATTATAAATAGCATTGTCAGAACTCCAGCAGGCGTTAAGTGGGGTTCAGTCTCTATCATCCTTGGGGATCCAGGAGTGACTGTTGAAAAATATCAAAACAGCATTCAAGACACAGGACGTTAGAGGGTGGGTACATGATACCCTGGCACACCCATGAAACCAGGAATAGGACCCACTCATTGAACGCCACTGTGTCAATCAGCCCCTGGTGATCCTCATCTCTTGGTCCTTGAATCCTTGTGTAACTCATACCTGTATTCTAAATACTAGGAGGCTGAGACAGGGTGATCTTGAGTTTGACGCCAGCCTTGGCTACATAAGGAGACCTCACAAAATCAGAGAAGAAAGGGTAGGAATAAAGGAAAGAGGAACAGAGGAATCGAAAGATGGGGGATGGAGAAGAGAACCAAAGTCTGAAAAAAGTGATGGTAAGATTTCAGTAATTTCCATCTTATGTGTAGTGTCTGACAGAGAGTTTATGGGAAGAATAAATGAATAATGGACCTTTGTCCTTCTGTCAAGTAGACATGAGACAAATGATAGAGGGTAATATACTTAACCATTTTGAGCTTTGTTCCCTTATCTATAAATAGCAATAAACACAAAACTCAATAAAGTGCCTAAAGAAACTTGAGCAAAATGTATGAGAGATAGAATGCACCTAATAAAAACAAGTCTATTTAAAAATTGTTATATTGACTCAACAGGGCATCAGCAGCATAGTAAAGGTTCTTTTTTGCTTCTGTGGACCCTTGAAAAGCATTAGTATCTGTGTTAAGGGAGTGAATTGGGGGAGAAAGCCAGAGGTTAGGCTCAACAATTCCTCCCAGCACCTTCTAACTGTGGTGGAAACACCCACCTGCTGGTATTGTCCAGCTGTAACCCCCAGTTTCATTGTGACTCAACTGTGACCCTGTCAACCAGTACACTTAAGTACTGTGTTAGATAGACTTTCTTATTGCAATGATGAAATATCTGTCACAAACTACTTAGGAGAGGAGGGAGTTACTCTCTTCAGTATTTCAGAGGTTTCCATCCATTGTGGCAGGAAAGGCATGGCAGAGTAGCTCACCTAAAACAGGAAGTAGAGCCAGGTACCTGTGGCTCATGCCTGTAATCCTAGCTACTCAAAAGGCTGAGATCTGAGGGTCATGGTTCAAAGCCAGCCTGAGCAGGAAACTCTTGAGACTCTTATCTTCAATAAAACACTCAGAAAACCAGAAGTGGCGCTGTGGCTCAAGTAGTAGAGCACTCGCCTTGACCTGAAGAGCTGAGGGACAGAGCCCAGGCCCAGAGTTCAAGCCCCATGACTGACAAAACAAAAAACAAAACAAAACAAAAAAGCAGAGAGAGAGGAAAGGACCTGGGACCAGGTATAACCTTCAGTGATATGGCCTGCAATGACCCAGGGACACTTTTTCCTGCTAGACCCCAGCTCCTAATGTTTCTATCATTTCCCATAATAGTACCACCAATTCATTCAATAACCTGCACCCCTTTCCAGTGTGCCCTCTTGTGGTACAAGACTGGGAAATCTTGCAGACCTGACCTGCCTGATCAGAAGCTTAATTCTGATTAGTGGCCATTTCAGCCAAAGACTCCAGAGTTGTGAAGCATCCCTTATCAATTCTTGTTCCTCCTACTTCCTGGGAGCTTTCAAAAATTCTGAAATTTAAAAAATCTCCTAAAGGGGAAAAAAATGTTTGTTTCACTTCCGTGTGTTTCCAAACTTCCAGATCCTGGCTTGGTGACTCTTTACCATCCTGTTAGCTCTCCAGTATTTTCCAAAGGATTTCTGCTCTCCTTTCTCCCTCATTACTTTTGTTCATTCCATCTTTCTTCATCTCTTTCCCATTCTGTCTGTTCATCACTTCCTCCCATAACTCTCCACCCATGCATGCTCTCTGCCAGGCCACATGACAAAAGAGCAAACCTGAAAGACATGGGGTCTCACAGTTTTGTTGGGGAAGCCTTGGTACCATCATTTCTGTGAAACATCTCCAGTGTAAGCCTGTCATTGTAATCCAGTGTTATACTAAGGGTAAAAATAAAATGAGTAGGAGCAGGGAGGAGAGGATGCTGCTCTACCTGAAGACATCAAGGAAAGTTTTGAGTGAGCAATTGTCATGCATAAAGAAGTATTTCCAAACTAACTGGAAAAATAACCTCTTAAATGTAGAAAACCTCGTTTCCCAAAAGTGGTCAGTAATGGAAGCATAACTAAAACACACAGCTGTTTTGGTAGCGGTCCTTTCAGCTTCATGAATACTAATTAAACTTCAAATGCTCGTCAAGCACTGTGCTAGGCACAATTGATACCCTGAGGAACTTGTGGTCTAGTAACTGAGATAAACTCATAGAGATAATTCCATCTATAGAACAAAAATAATTGTTGACAAAGACATAGGTTTTGTTGTATTGAATTATTCTTTATAGAGAAATATTGTTCCCTTGAGCAGAAAAGCCCAAGCACTGAAAACAATTTACAACAGAAAGCAGATAGCTCTGTTGTGCAGAGCACAGCAATGTCCTGGTGCTCACATGATCGGCCTTTTTTTCATTTTCTTTCAGAACATTTTCATTCATCTTTCTAAGGTCTTTGTCCTTCTTATGACTGGAAAAAAAGAAGTCTTTTATTTAAAAACCTATTTCATTTAAGTGGATTTTTTCAGAGTAGAAAATCTGAGACATAGGGTAGTTGTGATGTAGACTAGTTGTGAAGCCCTGTGCCTTTCCTAGTCAAAAGGGATGATTCTGTTGGCCCAATTTTAAGGCCAAATTTAGCACAGGTCAGGAGGTTGGAGGGCAAGTTTCAAGACCCATCCCAGAATTTTCTGTATCTATAACTTTGAGCAAGTCATCTATGTGACATCTGCCTCCTCCAGCCAACATATTGTCTAGTACGTAGTAGACACTTAATTAACTGAGTGACTCTAAATACAATTTTCAACGCCTCAAAAAAGTTATTATGTGTTGTTATGAGGATAAATGAAAGATGATAATGCAGGTGACCAAGTTGTAAATAGTAAAGGGGAGTAGAGATCGGACAGGGTTGACTTTAGACCTGGATCTATATTTATCTATACCTCAACTCTAAATTAATTATGAGATTCAAAATTAAAGAGAGATGTTATTATTGTTTGGGTTTTGTGGGGAAATTAATTAACCTCAGTGAAGTTCAGGGTGAGTTCAATGGCAGGATACTGGAAAAAAACAGCATCCTCTTCAGAGTCAAATTGGAAGAAAGGAAAACAGAGCTTCTCCACTGGCAGTGTTAGAAACAAAAGTTGTTGTTGATGTGATGATCATATCTACTGCATAATGATCACTTTTTTATTTTTTATTCTTTGGTCAGTCGTGGGATCTGAACTCTGGGCCTGGGCACTGTCCCTCAGCTCTTCAGCTCAAGGCTAGCACTCTACCACAGCACCACTTCCAGCTGTTTCTGTTTATGTGGTGCTGAGGAATCGAACCCAGGGTCTCATGCATGCAAGACAAGCACTCTACCACTGAGCCAACCTTTCCAGACCCAATCACAACGTGATTGTATTATGGAATGTTCTGGCATCCTCTGTGCTTCTTTAACTTTTACGATCCTTTGCTTATGGGATTTAAGGCATCATTAAGGTATCATTATGGCCTCCTCTCCTAATGAAATGAGAGTTGATAACTGAGTTAGCATGTCAGCAGTCCATGACCAGTTCTGACTTTATGGATTCAGATCTGGTAGCAGCCATATCAGGGCTACTCACTCACCTCCACATGCTGGGTGTGTGATAGGAAGGCATTTATGGTAACCTTGGAGTCTGAATGAAACCTGTGTCATCTATGTGCCTTCCTCTGGGACACACACACAGAGCTAAACATTCTTTAAGAGCATTCTTGGGGGAAGTGGCGCTTTAGCTCAAGTGGTAGAGCGCTCACCTTGAGCTGAAGAGCTGAGGGACAGTGCCTAGGCCCAGAGTTCAAGCCCCACGACCGACAAAAAAAAAAAAGAGCATTCTTGGGGTAGATTGCACCATGGGACCGGCCTTGGAGTGGGTGGGTGCAGGCGGGCAGAACTCCTCTGGTCACTTCGCAGGTGGTGGAGATGAATGTGCCTTTTGTGAAGGGAATTATGCTGATTTGGGCTGCTGACTGGGGTCTCCAGCTGAAGGGGCCACCATTGTTTTCGTTTAGAACCCAGAACCAGAAGAGCTGTGAGGAGAAACCAGAGCTACATTAGTACTTGTAGTGACCAGCTCACTATCTGATTTTCTTTTTTTTTAATATATATTTTAATTGTAAAGATATTGTACAAAGAGTTATCAGTTACATGAGTAAGGTAACGAGTACATTTCCTATCGAGCATTGTTACCCCCTCCTTTGCTTTTCCCCTACCATCCCTTCCCTCCTCACCTCCCCAACTTCTCCCCACCCCATCCCCCCCAAGCTGTAAAGTTTGTTTTCAATATAGTGTCTTGTGCATCTCATTGTTACAATGGGCCAACCTGTATCCTTATTTCAGCATTTTATTTCCCTTACCCTCCCCAAATTAGAAAAATGTATATATAAGATGCAGCACACCAGGATCAAAGACAATGAAAACAGGGGTTATACCGTGGGGGAAGAACATACAAAAGAAACAAAAAAAAAATCACACAGTACATTATAAGTACACACACAGTACATTATAAGTACATTAAAAACTACAACAAGAAAGATAAAACCTCTTGTGTCCCTATCTTGGGGTTCATCTTGCTTAGCATCATCTTATAAAGGTCAAAAGCTATGTACACATGATCACTATCTGGTTTTCTTAACACAAAAATGAACACAGCTGACTGTTGATTATTCAGATGCCTCTGAGTAGCAAATAAAGAGCAAATAAAGGTCGAAAACAAAAATGAAGGCAGAATAAAGGCATTTCCAGCCAGGTACTGCCTCATATCTATAATCCTAGCTACTCAGGAAGCTGAGATCTAAGGATCACAATCATGTTGTGATCACAAAGCCACACTGGGCAGGAAAGTTTATGAGATTCTTAACTCCAGTTAACTGCCAAAGGGCCCGAAATGGAGCTCAAGTAATAGAGCACCATCCTTGAGTTCAAGCCCCAACACAGGCACCAAAATAAATTAATTAGTTAGCTAATTAAAGTCATTTTCAGATGAACAAAACCAGGAGAAGTCACAAGCAGACATGCGTTGAAAGAAACCTTAGAGCATTTTAAGTTGAAAATAAAATGACAATAGATGCAAGGAGAAAAAAGGGCATGAAAAAGTAAACTATGTGTGCAATATTGGCCCTATAAACCAATCATAAATACATCTTTTGAATTTTGAAATATATAACTTAAAATAACATAACAGTGATATGTAAGTAAGAAGAAGATAAATAAGTTTAAGTGCCTTAGAACGTTGCATTTTCTGGGAAGAGGATTAAACGTACCAAGAGTTCCAATAAAGTAGCAATAAATAAGTCAAAGCTGTCTACAATTAGACAATCAATAAAATACTAATGAGCATGTAACTTCAAATATAATACAAGAATAAAGTGATTTTTGTTTAATAACTGTATGCTAGGCACTGGAGGCTCATGCCTTTAATCTTAGCTAAGATCTGAGAATCATGATTCAAATTCAGCCCGGGCAGAAAAAGCTTTGAGACTCACTGCTGTTGTTGTTATTGTTGGCTGTCCCTCAGCTCTTCAGCTCAAGGTGAGCACTCTACCACTTGAGCCACAGTGCCACTTCCAGTTTTTCTGGTGGTTTATTGGAGACAAGAGTCTGGGGGGGAGGTAATATATATATATATATATAATTTTTTTTTTAATTTTAAAAGAGTCTCAGGGACTTTTCCTACCTGGGCTGGCTTTGAACTGCAATCCTCAGATCTCAGCCTAGGATTACAGGCATGAGCTCTTATTTCCAATTATCTAGCAAAAAGCTAAAAGTGAGAGTGTGGCTCAAGTGGTAGAGCGCCAGACTTGAATGGAAAGCAAAGAGCAAGAAGCCCTGAGTTCAAGCCCCAGTACCAGTACCAGTCATCATCATCATCATCATTGTAAAAGAGGAGATTAAAAAAAAACTCAAAGCATTCAGATGAAGAAAAGCAGATGAGAGAGCTATCCCCAAATGGGTCGATGTTTTCTTTTCTTTTCTTTTCTTTTCTTTTTTTGTGGTGGGGCCTGAATCCTGGACCTGGGCGCTGTCCCTCAGCTCTTCAGCTCAAGGCTAGCACCCTACAACTTGAGTAACAGTGCCAATTCCGGCTTTTTCTGCTTATGTGGTGCTGAGGAATCAACCAGGGCCTCATGCACGCAAGGCAAGCGCTCTACCACTGAGCCACCTTCCCAGCCCCTAGGTCAATGTTTTCTAATGGAAAAAATTATCTACCTGAACATAAAAACAAAGCTCAGTAATATTCTCTTCCCAGGAGCTACATGTAGAACATTAGGAGACAGACAGGTTACCAATAAAATAGCAGAAAAAGATATGCCATACTTACTTTTTTTTAAAAAAGCTTGTAAGCTCTACCACAAAGCTGAAAGCAAAAAGCATTACCAGAGATTTAGGGGACTCTTCGTTATGATAAAAAGTCTTAATTATCAGGAAGACATAAAACTTTAAAATTTTTATGTACTTAATAACTTAGTTTCAAAATAAATGAAGCAAGATCTGAGTCAACTAGTATGAAAATAAACAAATCTATAAAAGCAGTAGGAGATTTAAATACACCTCTCTCAGAAACTGACAAAACAAGCAGGAAAAGATCAGTGAAGAAGCAGAAAATCTGAACACCATGTGTAACAAACCTAACCTAATTGACATATTTAGAAGACTGTACTCAGCAATTGCAAATTACACATTCTTTTCAAGCACACTCAGAACACTTTTCAAAAACTAACCATATGCTGCGCCATAAAGCAAGTCGCAACAAATTCCAAAGGATAGAAATCAAACTGAGTATCTTTAACCGCAATGCAATTAAGCCAGAAATCAATAACAAAAAGATTACTAGAAGCCACATATGTTTAGAAATTAAGAAGGATACCATCTAAATACCTAATGAAGAAATCACGATGAAAATGAGAATATAGTCTGTTTTCCATATTCACAGCTTCCCCATCCATAGACTCAACCAGCTGAAGAACAAAAATGGAAGTTCAGGGGCTAACTGCTAGTGGCTCACACCTATAATCCCAGCTACTCAAGGAGGCTGAGATCTGAGGATCTCAGTTCAAAGCCAGCTCAGGCAAGAAAGTGTATGACTCTTATTTCCAACTAAGTACTAGAAAACTGGAAGTGGTGCTGTGGCTCAAAGTGGTAGAGTGCTAGCCTTGAGGAAAAGAGCTTGGGGCCTGTGTAGGCCCTGAGTTCAAGCCCCAGAACTGACCAAAAAGAAAACAAAAGAATGAAATGAAGTCCAGTCTGAAATGTACATAATACTGAATGAACATGGACAATTTTTTGGTCAGCAGTCACTGAATAATTTAAACTGGTATTGACATTGTATTAGGTATTATAAACTCTAACTTGGCTTTTTTGTTCAAGATTTGCACTCTGCCATCTGAGCCATACCTCCACTTCCTAGAGATTATTTACAGCACACAGAAGGACATGTATAGACTATGTGCAAATATTTTTTGAGGGGTAGGTGGTTCTTTTTTACTCAAAGACAGCACTCCACTACTTGAGCAACCACTCCACTTCTGGACTGGGGCAAGGGGTGCTTAATTGGAGATCTGTTACAAGATGCCTCTTATACAGTGAAAAAGGCAATTGGTTTGGTGATGCCCACATTCACATGACTCTGCTACTTTCTATCTGTATGATCTTGGGGACATTTCTTGGCCACTTCTGAGCATCACTTTCTTATGTGAAGATTAGTGAAGGAGATTAAGCCAGGCTCGATAAATGTTAATTCTATCTTTACATCTCAGGAAAGACAACCATGGCACCTCACTGTGAAGCCACTCCCTTCAATAGCCACATTCCCACCGATCACTCCTCCTCTCTGACGATTGGCATCGGCCACTCTTTAAGCAAGTTGGACACTGCTTCTTCATTTTAGGCCACTCTCACATTACTCTTCCTTAAGGTCTTCTCCTTTTTTTTGGGGGGGGGGTCCAGTCGTGGGGCCTGAACTCTGGGCCTGGGCGCTATCCCTCAGCTCTTCAGCTCAAGGCAAGCGCTCTACCACTGAGCCACCTTCCCAGCCCCAAGGTCTTCTCCTTTTTGTCTCCTCTTTCTTTCTCTCTTTGCCCTCCCCTTCCCCACCAATTCCCATGCTATACAGTAAGAAAGGATATGTAAAACAGACTAACTATAGTCCAGAGTGAGCATAAAGGGGAATGGAGAGAAGAAAATGATTATTCTAGTGAGTTTATCTCTATAGTTTTGTCTTCTTCCCTCCCCCCCCATTCACCTTGGACATTTTTTTTCCACCCTTTACTTCAAGAGCACTATAGGCAGAAGCTGCTCTGAGCACTGGAACTATCTACCCAACAGCCACTCAACATCTCCACATCTGTGTCCATAAGCTATTCAAGCTCAGCACATTTGAGTGGCACTCACACTTCTCCACTTATCCTCTTGACCCTACAATGTGCCTGGTGCACAAGGTGGCTCATATTAGGTAACAGCACTGTTGCCTACCCCATTGTCAAAGCCAGAAGCCTAGGCAACATTCCTGTCACTTGCTCTCCATCAGTTCCCATCTATATCCACTATTGATTATCCTAAGTCTACCTCTTCTGAGCATATTCACATTACATCTCCTGGATTTGCTTTCCAAATCTCTTTTTCACACACACACACACACCATCTCTCATCAGTTTTGGCTCTTTGTTTTTTTGGGGGGAGGGGGGTTGGTGGGGTTGTTTTGTTTTGTTTTTGCCAGTCCTGGGGCTTGAACTCAGGACCTGGGTGCTATCCCTGAGTCTCTTTGTGCTCAAGGCTAGCGCTCTACCACTTGAGCCACAGTGGAGATAAGAGTCTCATTGATGGAGGGGCAGGGATATGGGAAGGGATAGGAAGGGGAAACAAAGGAGGAAGCAACAATGCTTGATAAGAAATGTACTCATTATCTTGTCCATGTAATTGTAACTCCTCTGTATAATATTTTCATAATAATAATTTTAAAAAAGAGTCTCACTGACTTTCCTGCCCAGGCTGGCTTCAAACCACAATCCTCAAATCTCTATCTCCTGAGTACCAGGGATTACAGGCATGAGCCACTGGTGCCCAGCTGTCTTTGATCTGTGTTCTTGGCTATTTCTTCCACTTGAACTTCCAAGTGACTTTTTTCAATATAATCATCTCTCTTCCTTAATTTTTAAAATAGAAAATTAGGTCTGTTTGGGGTTTTTTTCTGGTTCTGGGTATTTTTTTTTAATACTACATGACTCTTCTTAAGTATTTACATTAGTCCTTTAAATAAGATTCTTGTCTGTCTCCTCTAGCTGTTGTATTCAAAGAAGTCACCCACAGCTAGTGAGAGCTCCTGGAGACAAGATGGAGACCTGCTCTGTCTTGGCACCTAAGTCAAGCTGTCAAGAATGAACAGTTTAGACAGGGGGAGTGTAGTTGTGGAGGTGGGAGGGAAGGGATGGGAGGGGAAAAACAAAGGAGGAGCCAACAATGCTTGATAAGAAATGTACTCATTACCTTGCTCATGTAACTGTAACCCCTCTGTATAGTATTTTCACAATAAAAATAAACTTATTTAAAAAAGAGAGTGAGAGAATGACAATGACTTTGACAGCATTGGAAAGCGACATAGCCTCTGATCCTCGGGGCCAAGCAGGTGGCAGGTCACCTCTGCTCAGAGCAAACCTCAGGAGAATGTCTCTTGTTGACCATCTCCTAAGAAAGAAGACTATAGCTCCCAGGGGTGGGAAAGCCCAGTCCAGGCCGCAGTTCCATTTCAGCACCTGAGGAGCAGGAGGCCAGCAGGGTCCTAGGACCACCTAGAGCTGGCCTTGATCTCCTCAAGTTATAGATTTCTATGAAAGTGATTCCTTCATCTTTTTTCCCTTGCCTGTAACTAGATGGACTAATTCTGAGGGACTAGAAAACAAGTAATACTTTCTAAAACAGGAAATTTGGGAAGCTCCCAAAGATATACCCAGAGAGGGCCCTAAAGGTAAGTGGCATTCATTGGTCCATGGAAGGGCAGCAAGAAAGCCAGTGTCCTGTGTCCTACAGCAGCGCTGGTCTTCCTCCTAACACTATTTTGGGAAGCATTTCTTCCTTTCACACAATTATCTCCCTCTCTAAAAGGAAAATACTTCATAGATGAGCAAGAGAAATGTTTTAAAAAAAATCAATTCATGGGCTGGGAAGGTGGCTCAGTGGTAGAGCGCTTGCCTTGCATGCATGAGGCCTTGGGTTCGATTCCTCAACACCACATAAGCAGGAAAAAAAAGCTGGAAGTGGCACTGTGGCTCAAGTGGTAAAGCGCTAGCCTTGAGGTGAAGAGCTAAGGGACAGCACCCAGGCCAAGTTCAGGCCCACGACCGGACCAATAAAAAAAAAAAATCAATTCAAGTTCCTTACTGTCCCTCAACCAAAATGCTGTTTAATATGTTACTTTCATATTTTATATAATCTAAGACATGATCAATTCTAACACATCATAATTCTATGCAATACTAAGAAAGAAAAATTCTCTCCAGCTTAAACTAGGACATAGTATCAATAAGAAAATGTATTCCAACTTCAGAGATAATAAATGTGAGAACACATTTACACTCCAAAATTCCTGAATAGAACATCCATACATTAATTGGGTCAGTATGCCTAGTCTACTGCAATTAACATGAGACTGTGCATCTGCCAGGGTGGAGTTCTACATACACCCAAGAGTAGAAAAAAAAAACCTTTAAAAAAAAAACTTTACTAACAAGGACTTTTTGATGATGGTAGTGAGCGAAATCTTCTGAAGTTCTAATTTTTTCCAGAGTTAAATCGAGGAAATCTCCTAAGTATTCAGGAGGCTGAGATCTTAGAACCATGGTTCAAACCAGTCTGGGCAGGAACACAATAAGGCTCTCCAAGAAACTACTAAAAATCCAGAAGTGGAGCTGTGGCTCAAGTGGTAGAGAATGCAAGCCTTAAGCAAAAAAGATCAGGGATGATGCCCAGGCCCTGAGTTCAAGCCCCAGGACTGACACAAAATGTGGTGCAGGGAATCTCATGTATGCAAGAAGTATAAAGGATTTTTTGTTGTTGTTGTTAGTTGTGGAGCCTGAACTCTGGTCTGAGTGCTGTCCCTCAGCTCTTCAGCTCAAGGTTAGCGCTCTACCACTTGAGCCACAGCACCACTTCCAGCTTTTCCTGCTTATGTGGTGCTGAGGAATCGAACCCAAGGCCTCATGCATGCAAGGCAAGCACTCTACTACTGAGCCACATTCCCAGTCCCTATAAAGTATTTTTTAATAATACACATAGATTTATTCCCAATCATAAGAAACAAATTTAGTTCTGATCACTATTTCTCACAATATTGCTCAGAACCTATATCTGTTCATATGAAGATCTTTACACAGTGCCTGAGTGCAGTAAGTACCCCAGATCTAATATGGCATCCCCCAAAGTACTCTCTCTGGACCACAGGCCCCAAAGAGCTCCTTGCTCATCACTCTGAGGAAGAACTCCCTTGTTCAAGGGTCCTCACACACCCCAGGGAGCGTTAGCTGATCTATTCTTCAGTGAACAATGACCACATGCCCAGAACCAGGCAAGATGGCACAGGTGGCTCATGCCTATAATCCTAGCCACTCAGGAAGCTGAGATCTGAGGATCATGGTTCGAAGCCAGGCAGGCTGAAAAAAATCACCATGAGATTCTTATTTCCAATTAACCACCAGAAAACCAGAAGTAGAGCTGTGTCTCAAAGTGATAGAATGCTGGCCTTGAGCAAAAGAACTCAAAGACAGTGCCCAGGGCCTGAGTTCAAGCCTTATAACAAACTAAAAAAAAGAACAGGAACGTGGCCACTCGTTCCCTAACCTACTATTTACAAAAATTCCCAAGTAGAGAATAGGCTGTCAATACATTTTGAGGTCAGCATGTTTGCTAGAAAACACCAACAGATCCCCATGGTCCAAGTGGAAGGTTGTAGAGATGCACCAATACTTCATAAATCCTCCCCACAACCTGGCAACTATCTCTATATCTTCTAGGGTCAGAAGCATGACTTATCATCACAGTGCAAGCAAATCCATCCATCAGGGCCAGCCTCACACTGAACAGGACTTAGGTACACAATCAGAATGTCAGTCAATTCAGCTAGAACTAAACTTGAATATTTCAGTCCCCATCACCCACCAACAGGCCTATGTGAGAAACCAAATCACAATGGATGTTCCTATTGGATGAGCCTAAACGTAGGAGAGAAAAATGGGGGGGGGTAGATAAAATATACAACACAGCAGCCTAAATCCTGAGTACCTACTTCAAAAGCCGGACGGTACCCTCATGATTGGAAATGTTAAAAATTCATTGGCTACAGCCTCTCTTCATACATCCACATAGGCCACTGCTTTGCTATTAGAATCAACATGACCAGGTACTTTTCTCTTAGATGCTACTTGCTTAGGAACTATTTTAATATTTTCACTTCTTTGGAGGAAAGGGGGTGGGACAGTACTTGATTTTGAACACAGAGTATCACACTGGCTAGGCAGGTACCAATATTTGCCTTTATTAAATTGTTTTTCTGAGACTGACAAGCTCTTTTTTCCTTTAGATTCAATTATTTCCATCAAGCCTTAATCTGGCCTGAGAGTTGTGTCTCTCAAAGCCACACGGATCCACCACTCATTCAACAGTTACTAGCTGATCAACTGCTACATGTCAGGGCTCAAGGCAGGACAGTAGACATTCGGGCTAGATAGGTGAGAAAATATAATGATAAATTTTATAATACATGAGGAATAGACTAGGAACACTGTAGTCCGCTCAGACTACCACAACAAAATATCCCGCTGGTGGCCTAGACAACAGAAATGTATTTTCTCAACCAAGATCAAGAGGCCAACAAGGTTGGTTTCTGTTGGGAAACTCCCATTCCAGCATGCAGGTGTCTACTTTCTGTGTCCTCCTATAGCTTTTCTCTCATGCACAAAAGAAACAAAGCTTTTTTCTTTTTTTTTTCTTTTTGTCAGTTGTGGGGCTTGAACTCTGGGCCTGGGCGCTGTCCCTCAGCTCTTCAGCTCAAGGCGAGCGCTCTACCACTGGAGCTACAGCGCCACTTCCGGTTTTCTAGTGGTTTATTAGAGATAGGAGTCTCATGGTCTTTCCTGCCTGGGCTGGCTTTGAACCGAAATCCTCAGATCTCAGCCTCCTGTGTAGCTAGGATTACAGGTGTGAGCCACCAGTGCCTGGCAAGCTTTTCTTATTCTTGTAAATCCTGTAGAATTAGGACTTTATGATCTCATTTAACTTTATTTATTTCGGTAGAGGCCCTATCTCCAAATAAAGCCCCATGAGAGTCACAGCTTAAACACATGAATTTGGAGGACCACAATATTGCTACCCACAAGTGCATAGGGAAATATCTGGGACCTGGCTCTGGGAAAGAGCTGCCTCAGAATGCTGATTGGAAAGTGGCCTACGGGGGTGAAGTATTATAATGAAGGAGGACAGACAGAGTGGTCAGAGAAGCTGACCTCCGATGCACGTGCCATTGAGGCCTCAGTTGATCCTATAGGAAGCCTTGACATTGAGACAGCCCTTCAGAGGGCTCTCAGATCTAAATAAATGGTTCTTCATATATTCATTCTGTCTCCTTGACCCAGCACCTCAAGACTGAGTCCCACACACAGTCACTGGGCTCCCATGATGCACATAATCACAGTATTTCTCTCACCATGTTGTCCTTTCTCTCCTCCCTACCAGGCCTTGCTAATCTCATCAGCTTGCACTTGAACTTGTTCCCTGTGGCTGACCTGATTGCTAGGAGACCAGACACAGGTAGCTTTTGAAGGAACATGTAACATTTTGCAAGATGCCTATCTCAGCTTCCAGTTGGTATTCCGAGTCTGCTAGCATTGGCTTCAAGAGAGTCTTTGAGTTCATCATTTCCACCTATATCTACTCCCATACCCCAGCCCCAGTCTCAGGGCACCATCCCTTCTCTACTAAAATGAATAATATGAGATCAGCAAAGACCACAATTCACCTTTGTTTGAAGATCTATTCTTCTTTTTTAAAAAACTTGGTAACATTTTTTTTAAATTTATTGTAAAGGTGATGGGTTACCGTTACATGTCAGGTAATGGGTACATTTCTTTTTTTCTTTTTCTTTCTTTTTTTTTTTGTCAGTCATGGGGCTCTGGGTCTGGGCACTGTCCTTGAGCTCTTCAGCTCAAGGTGAGTGCTCTACCATTGAGCCACAGTACCACTTCCAGTTTTCTGGTGGTTAATTGGAAATAAGAGTCTCACGGACTTTCCTAGGTGGGCTGGCTTTGAACCATGGTCCTCAGATCTCAGCCTCCTGAGTAGCTAGGATTACAAGCATGAGTCATCATTGTCCAGCATGGAGTACATTTCTTTTTTAACAATGTCTCCCCCTCCCTCATATCCTCTTAGTTTTACCCATCCCAACCCCCTCCACCCCAAGTTGTATAGTTCATTTCCAACATCATGTCTACTGAGTATCCCTGCTGAATTGGTTCAGTACTTCTTCTTAAAAATTAGTCCTGAACCTGATTCTCCCATTTTCCTGGTCCTACTGGCCTGGGAGTACTTTAAGTTTGGCAACAAATGCCCCCAGACTTTTGCCTAGAATTGGCAGTTAATTTCATTCTGATCCTGTCATCGTGTCTCTGGTTAACTGAGAGCTGCAACCACAATCCCCTCAGTTACCATGTCCCACTAACCTCCCCCACTGTAGATATTGTGTGATCCGATGCACCCCACACACACTGGCAATAGTCTTGGCAACTGCACTGCTACATAAATCAGGGGCCACTCTCACCCTCTTACCACCAGTGTTAAAGTTCTTATTGCCAGATGATAGACATGTTGGATCCTCATTTTAGTGTCTTCTTCCCAGGACTATTCTTAGTATCACCCATCTTAGCTTGTGTTTGTGGGAAGCAAACTGAGTATACAGAAAGTTCCCTAGGGAGTTCTTAAGGAGATGCACTAGTCAGAAAATGAAAATGAGTTGAGCACTGGTGGCTTATGCTTGTAATTCTAGCTACTCAGGAGGTTGAGATCTGATGACCTTGATTAGAAGCCAGCCTGAGCAGGAAAGTCCAAGAGAGTCTTATCTCCAATTAAGCACACACACACACACACACACACACACAAATCTGGGAGTGGAGCTGTGGCTCAGTTGGTCAAATACTAGCCTTCAACAGAAAAGCTCAGGAGTAGCCGGGCGCTGGTGGCTGATGCCTGTTACCCTACTCAGGAGACTGGATCTAAGGATCCGCGGTTCAAAGCCAGCCCGGGCAGGAAAGACCGTGAGACTCCTATCTCCAATAAACCACCAGAAAACCGGAAGTGGCGCTGTAGCTCAAGTGGTAGAGCGCTCGCCTTGAGCTGAAGAGCTGAGGGACAGCACTCAGGCCCAGAGTTCAAGCCCCACGACCGACAAAAAAAAAAAAAAAAGAAAAGCTCAGGAGCAATGCTCAGGCTCTGAGGTCAAACTCCAAGACTTGCACCAAAAAAAGAAAAAAATGAAGATACTCAATAGGAAATGTACTCATTGCTCATGTAACTGTAATCCCTCTGTACAACATTTTTACAATAAAAAAACGTGCAAAAAATGAGGATGACAGGATGGTGGGAGAGGGAGATGCTGGTCCTAGTGAGACTGAGATAAAGACTCCTGCCCATCTAATAGAAGGTCCTGCAGCTAACAACCATACAGAGATCCAGCCTGAACCAAGGAGGCTGAGCCTTTATATCCATCCTCAAGTCAACCCATCAGTCACGGTGAGCCACTTTCTTGGAAGCAACAAGACCTTGGAGAAGAAAATCTCAGTGAGAGACACAGAAGTTGTTAAGTTCCCAGCAACCAAGAACAAGGGAGCTGGTTCTGATGAGGAGATCTGGGAAGAGAATCCCCCGATCTGCTACAGAGAGACAAAAGAACCGACTAGCATATGGATATGAACATGCCCCAGCGAGGGATGGAAAGGAGAAAGACTCAGCGAGTCTGGAGTGAGGCACATAGAAGCAGCCAAGCGACCCAGAGTGCTGCCCCTTGGAGGTAACAGGATATATATGGTAGTATGCTGTCCTGATTTCTCTGTTCAACCTCTCAGAAGGCATTCCTATTTCACTCCTTCCCAAGTTTTGATAGCAATGAGTCATCGTGTCCCCAAGTACTGGCAAGAGTCTCCTTGAGAAGTTAAAGCTTGTAGACAAAAACCCAAGAAGACCTCAGTACCCGATGATGGAAGGTCTCAGAACACACCATGCAACATACTCCACCCTCATTGTGCTGTTTTCTGTGGAAGATGTTGCAATGATTTTCCTGCCCTCCGTGTCCAATCACAACAAGAACACAAACAAACAAAAAACCCAAACTCAAACCCTGGCTGAACTGAAACCACAAAGATTGGAAATCAACCTGCTGCTATACATTAAGCCCACTGAGAACACAGAAAAACTGTGAAGCAAAGGGGTAGCGGGGGAGGAGGGCAGTTGAAAGAAGGTACTTCGAAAGGAAGGACATCACTTTGAGGCCTGTTCACTCCAGCTTTGGGGAAAGCTTCATTCTTTTCTGGACTCTAGAGAGTGGAACTAGATTCAATCCTCTGACTTCACTGGAACTGGGATTTAGCATTTAGTAAATATTTTATAACCTTTAATGAAAGTGAGACTTTCCCCTCTCAATGTGAATATCAGCCCTGCTTCCTCCTTTCATTCCTGTAAGGTTTGTGATAATAAAGCAGGAGAGAAGCATGGGAGCCAGCAAGCTAAAGTCCCTTTCTAGAGGATACAGTGATTTTCCATGGTGGCATTGTATCTCTTAAAACAAGAATTCAACTCGCTCACCCATCTTTACCCTTAACTTTCACACTAGCTAGCAAGCTGCCCTTTGTAATCCCATCCCGAGCTCTTCCCTGGTACTTTCTTTCCCAAACTCTCCTCACATCAGCCCTGACTCGGGAGGACCCATTATATGATTCACAAAAATACTGATTTCTTAGCTCAGGTACACCTACAGCAAGGCTTTGTCTAAGTAATGTAGAGAAACTAATACTGAATTATAGATTTAACTTAATAAAACAAAGACCAATCTATTATTTATAAACTAAGGAGAAACTTATTAACCCTCTGCCCTCAATTTGCCATAGAGCATACTTAGTTGTTAAATGACTTGATCTCCCTAATAGGTATTAAAGATTGCCTTACTGCATTAGACCCCAGTGCACATTAGCTGACTACACATATTGCTTATTTAACCAGTATATTTCTTTAGTAGGTTCAATTGATAATCTGTTAAAACATAACATGAATTTAGGAGGTGTGCACCTGCATCAAATATTTATTCCCAATAATAAATTTGCTTTACCAAAAGCCAGCTCTCTCCCATGTTGGCCTTGTAATTCTGAACCATCAGCATCAGCAGCAATAACAACAACGTCTCTTGGCTAAGCCACCCAAAGGGTTCCACATGACTGTCCCCTGTGGTGTTAACAGCCATCCTTCCTCCCACCCACAAGCATGTGATGGGCATCTGTTCTGTGCCCTGGAAGGAGATACAGCAGGAAGAAGTAAATCACTGATTGAAACACAATATAAGTGCATGCAAAATACCATGGTGAAACCACTTAGTACAATTAATATACTCTAAAAATGAATGACAGGAGAACAAAACAGGCTCTGTTGAGAAGTAGGTAGTAGTGGGAAGGGGGATCGTGAATAGAGATGGTGGATGAGAAAGAATATGGTCATAGTTCTTTATATGTATGTATGAAATGGTTGAAATTATTTAATAAGTGGAAGGGAGGATAAAGAAGAATGGTAGAGGGATAGAGGCTGATCAGTTATACTGCACACACCTGCAGAAATGTCACAAGGCCAGCTGAGAGTAAAATAAAGCTTTTTTTCCTTTTTTTCTCAATAATGCAAGTGCTTGTATGGCAATTCAAATTTATTGAACTACTGATTAAAGCTTGCTTTCTTTCAAAATATTTTATTACTTATAAAGCATACTAGGGATGATCTATATATAAAAACATGAATGTAAAAATTACAAAAATATGTGTATAATTGTTAATACAATAAATAAAAACTTTATTATAAGATGTCTTTATGGAGCATTAGTTTTTCTGACTTGCTTTTCTGGAAATTGATTTATTAAATTATCAAAATTTATAGCAACTTCATTTTCTTTTTGTAATACAAAAGAGGACTCTACCATGAGACTTTCTTATAAAACACAAATCCAGATACATATTTATTTAAAATTTCAAGATGGTAGCTTGGGTGGTAGAGCAACTGTCTAGCAAGCATAAGGCCCTCAGTTCAAATCCCAATACCCAAAATCAACTTCAACAAAAACTTGAGATGATGCCAGCTGAGAGTGAAACCAAGCATGTCAGTCCTTCTGAACAACTGGTCCCTGAACAATTGTTCCAATCACACGTACAAAACTCGCCCTGCTTGAAGGTTATCAATATATTCCTCAACTTCTTCATATTTTGCCAGAAACTTTATACCCTTCTTCAGTATCCACTCTGAAGACCAACCGTGTGAACCTGCCCTGAAGAATTGCACTAATACACACAGCTTGGTCTGGAGTCCATCCATCATATTCCTCCCTTGTCTTCATTAAACCAAGAGGTTTGCCATGCTGGATTCTTCAAGACCAAATCTCAACTCCTCTTACCTTGACTTCTAATGTATCCCTTGTCCAATAGGACACTGGCTTTACTTTCAAATTCTTCCTCTGATGGGTGGTCTGATCCTATGGTCTCCTCCCTCCTGAAGTTTCTGCTCATTTACTTCGTTGGGTTCCAACTTGATTTCTCTAATGGCAGTAAGACTGTGTTTAAAAATAAACAATAGGGATCATAATTGTGATAAGAATTAGCCAGGAGCAGTGACTAATCGAGGTGGCTGTGGATTAAATGACTAAGCAGAGAGTGGGCCAAGTAGCTATTATGAGATAAACTTCACCATGATAAGAGGAGAAAAGCACTCTGCTTCTCTGGCCCTTTTCCTGCACCAGCTCTTGCTGTTCTAGACTCTTTTTTTTTTGAAATGTTAAGTTTTAAATAAAAAGAGTCATTTTCTTTGTTTTTATTGAGCCAACCCCCTTAGAATGTGCCATGAAAAGATGAGTAACCTATTGTATGCCAGACACACTGCTGGGCACTTTTTTATCAAATCTCATATATTCTTTGTGACCATCTGTGAACCACTTGATCTTTCCAAGAAAAACCAAGGCAGGGGCATTCAGAAAGCCTGGCTCCCAGTGGCCAAGAGGGGCTGGATGGCCTTTTATTCCACTGATAAGTGTGTCTGGCCACAAGCAAAGTGACAGGTACCAGATTGCACTGGGATGGCCCAGAAAAGTGGGATAGCCCAGAAGAGCAAGATGTCCAGCCACAAGGGTAAGTGGTCCAAGGGACACCCCAACCCCATAATAGACTACATGAATAAGATGGAAGGAAGTCAATGCACAGCTAGAAAGCTCCTCAAACTGAAGATTAGAATTAGATTTACATGGTGGCCACAGCTGCCGATGTGGGCGGGCTGGCATCTGTTAAGGAGGCCATGGGTGGACATTTGTCTGAGAAAGTTTTTTCTTACCATTTCATAACTGAGGAAACAAAGATCCGTAAGGGTTGAGCAGGTTGCCCGAGATCATACAATAGTGCCTGAATGCCAACCAGAAGCAGGAACGTAAAACTCCTTCCCTCAGCTGAGTATGACATGAAAGCAGAAGTTAGGCTTTGTTTGTGTTTTTCTCCTTAGCTGAAATACATGGGAGCATAAACATACCTTGATCCTGGCAGCCTGACCCCTGATACAGTGCATTCAGAAGAAAATGGAGTCTCAGTTATCCAACTTGCAGGGCTGGGAGCATGGCTCACGCTGTAGAGTGCCTACCTAGCTAGTGTGAGACCTAAGTTCAAACCCCAATAACACCAAAAGCAAATTAAATTATCCAATATGAAAAATAAGTAAGAACAGGCCAATTTCTACTCTGGATGCTAATGCAACTTAGTAGTCTGGCTCTTGCAAATCAGTTTTCAGACTCATTTCTCTCCATCAATTTAAACTTTACTTTGAAACTGGTCCTTTTTTTCCCCATTTTTATTAGCATATATTCATTGTACACAGTGGTTTCTTTGTGATGTTTTCAAATATGCAAATAAAATACCCCAATCGATTTCCAAAAGAACATGAGTCCTTTCTATAGGCCATTTGTCTTCCTTAGAAGCAATGGATACGATGGGTGGAAACATGAGGCAATTAGGAACAACCAGAGTCACCAAGAATGAAAAATAAGTGAGTTCATGAAAATGCCAATGTCATTACACACAGGAAACAAAAACAAAATCCTAAAATTCATATGGAAGCACAAAAGACCCCAAACAGCCAAAGCAATACTAAGTTGTTTAAAAAAAAAAAAAGCAATGCTGGAGGTATCACAATACCTAAATTCAAACTACAGAGCTATAGTAACAAAAACAGCATGGTACTAACAGAAACAAACACATAGATTAGTGGAATAGAATAGAGGATCCAAAAAATAAACCCACACAGCTATAAACAACTGATAGTTGAGAAAAGAGCCAAAAACATACATTGTAGAAAAAACAGCCTCTTCCACAAAAGGGTACTAGAAAAATTAGACATTCATATGTAGAAGACTGAAAGGAAACCCCTATCTTTCACCCTGTAGAAAATCAATTCAAAATGGATGGCATGTAATCTTATTCATGTCTTAATGTAAGACATGAAACTCTGAAAGTACTAGAGGAAAATACAGGTGAAATCCTTCAAGATATTGGCCCAGGACATGGTTTCTTAGATACGACCCCAATACATCAGAAAACAAAAGCAAGAATCAACATATGGGAATATTTCAAATTAAAAGCTTTTGCAAAGTAAAGCAAACAATCAAAAAAAAAAAAGAGGCAGGGAGTGAGGTTGGGAGGGGAAAATTGAGAGAAAATAATGGAAAAAATGTCACTGTTCAAAAAAATACATATACTCATTACCTGACTTCCTTGCCAGCCTGATATTCAGAATATGTAATGAGCTAACAAAAGAAAAAGAAAAAAAAAAAGAAGATGTTTCCCAATCAATGAATGAGTAAATGATTTGAACTGGCCCCTCTCAAAAGAAGCACAAATGGCCAATAAATATACAAATAATGTTCAACATCCTTAGCCATCAGGGAAATGCCATTCATTGAAATTCCATCCCACCTGGGAGGGATGTGAAGGGTAAACAAAGGAGGAGGCTGCAATCCTTGATAAGAAATGTACTCATTATCTTGCCCATGTAATTGTAACCCCTCTGTACAGTATGATCACAATAAAAAATTTAAAAATTAAAAAAAAGAAATTCCATCCCACTTCCATCAAAATAACTGTAATGATACAACAAAACATAAATGCTGGCAAAGATGTGGGAAGACCCTTATGTACGGTCAGTGGAAATGTACATTAGTATAGCCACAATGGAGATCAACATGGAGGTTCCTCAAAAAACATTGCGAATAGGGCTGAGAAGGTGGCTCAGTGGTAGAGCGCTTGCCCTGAATGCCTGAGGCCTTGAGTTCGATTCCTCAGCACCACATAAGCAAAAAGAAAAAAGCCGGAAGTGGCACTGTGGCTCAAGTGGTAGAACACTAGCCTTGAGCTGACGAGCTGAGAGACAGCACCCAGGCCCAGAGTTCAGGCCCCACGACCGGACCCAAAAAAAAACATTGGAAATAGATCCAGCTGTACCACTTCTAGGTAAATGTCAAAAGAATCTAAGTCCACACACCAATAGAGATACCTAAACACCCATATTTATAGCAATATTATTCACAACAGCCAGGTTATAGAATCAGCTTGGCTCACCAATTAACAAATGGATAAATAGATTTATATTCCCCCTTAATCCTGTTTGTCCTACAACTTCCAGTGTTAAGGCTGTTCTGTTTGTTAGAGAATATAGAGACAAAACAGATCTGTCTCCCTTTCCATTATCCATCTCTTCTGTCCCTATCTCAAACTGAATGGGGTCAGATATAGGGGGAATAGTTTAAAGAAATTTTTGCAAGCTGCAACTCTATATTTCACCTGTTCTGTTACCATTTTATAGATCTGGACTTCTCATGTTTCCCTGGTTACTTGGCTCTTTCCAGCTTTTCTACATGGCCTTTAAACAGCACAGCCCATCTAGGACCCCTCTGTGAAGTAGCTTCATTCCATGGGGAAGCGTTACCTCCACTCCACACTTCCACTTCCTCATTAAGGTTCAACATACTCAAGCATTCACAGAGATCCTCCACCATATCACTTTGCGTTAAAGTGCTGACACTTCCTGATTTATCCCCAACCCCATGTCCAAAAGACTTCTGTACTATTTTTGTACACTTTCCTCTTTCTTCCTCCTCAGGATACCTAGAAACTCTCACCATCCTTCTTTCAATGTCAATCCTCTCCTCCAGTTAACATTTGAGAGTCATATTTTTCTTATTGCCCCAGAATTCACATTTAAAGACCTCATTCAGGTGAACAGTTCTGTTGTCAGCCACCTCTGTCCCTACCTCCCATGCCCTTTTAATTGCTACCAGGATGCTCAGGGGGAAAGCGCTGTGTTGAGACAACCCTTGCAAAAATCCCTTTACCTCTCCATCCAAAAACATCAGCTTCACCGTTGGTAACATGCATAAACACCTACTTCCTACCTCTTGTCATTTTGCAACAATTAAATCAGGAGAAATTTATAGCAGTCATGCAAATGCTCCCACGAGTCCATCTGTCTTTCTACATTATCTTCCCTGGACAGCAGGCATGTCAGCCCTTGTTTCATTCTGTAGAGTTTGTTTCTAAGCCACACTTCACTCTCTGACAACCATCTACACAGGTAGAATTCCAGACAAATCCAGGAATCTAGGTCTGCTCTGTGCTTACCACACTGCAGAAAATGGAAGAAGGTAAGAATGTGGGCCTATCTCAAGGCCTAGACATTTTCTGAGTTCCAAGGTCTAGCGTTAACTGTTCCTACAGAAGTTCCCATGGACCTCCCCATTGGATAAAAGCCAAAAGGAATCTCCCTAACTTGGAATACCTCTTCCCAGGACAACTGCTCAGAGTGGAGAAGCCTAGTCTGGTGCCTAGACTTTCTGGAAATGTTCTAGCTCATTTTCTTAAAGCTCCTGTTATAGTATACGGAGGTAGGCATCCCAAAGGCAAGCATGGCCCCTGCAGGGACTGACTAGAAAGATGCACGATTTCTCAATAGTCAAAGTGTGTGTGTGTGTGTGTGTGTGTGTGTGTGTGTGTGTGTGTGTGTGTGTGTGTGACAGAAAGACAGAGAGACAGAGAAAGGAAGAGAAAGATTGATAGAAAGAGAGAGGATTACATTTTAGCCTCCATGTTTCTTTACTACTTGAATTTCAGTTCTTTAAAAGCAAGCATGTATATATTGGCATGTTGACATGTCTAATGAGGACCCCCACTAGGGAAGAAGTATTCTTCCAACCCAACACAGTGGCATTAGGCTAGGCAGCCTTCAAGCTCTCCTGTGATAACTAAGCTTAGAACTTTGCAAAAGTAAAAATAAAAATCTACTGAAGGGGCTGAGAAGGTGGCTCAGTGGTAGAACACTTGCCTTGCATGCCTGAGGCCCTGGGTTCAATTCCTCAGCACCACATAAGCAAAAAGAAAAAAGCTAGAAGTGGCACTGTGGCTCAAGTGGTAGAGCACTAGCCTTGAGCTGAAGAGCTGAGGGACAGTGCCCAGGCCCAGAGTTCAGGCACCACGACCGGACCAAAAAAAAAAAAAAAAAAATCTACTGAAAACTGAGAAACTAAGCTAAAGACCTTACACGGTGCAATGGCTTGCATAGCTGTTTAACATCATACTGTTGACTGGTTTGCATAAACATAATTTTTTCCCAGTTTTGGATGATATAAGTCCAAGATCAAGGCTGTGACTAACTTTAATCCCTGATACTTGCCTTATAAGAGCCCATTAAATACACAATGTGTCTCCTGTAAGCAAAGCCCAAACCTGTGCCCTTTTAGCCTGAGGGAGGCAGGCTAGCAGATGGTTAAGAGAGAAGTCTTAGGAAGCCAGAAGACTTGGGTTAAATCCCAACACAGCCTCTCCTTACCTAAATGACCTCAGCTGCATCATTTCAAATCTCTGGACTTCTGTTTCCTCATCAGTAAATTAGACATTACAATTTTTAATTTATAGCTTTGTTACAATGTCAAATATGAATACACATGAAGAAGGTTCTTAGACCCTAGTGAATCTGTATACATACACATGCATATACACACATACTCCAAAAAATATATACTAAGTTGATAACTGTAATTATTTCTCAACATTCATACCAGGAATATAGCACAGAGCAGATCTTAAATACATTTTATAATTCTTTGATTTTTTGTTCTATTTCCAGTCTTTTAATAGAGAAAGAGTATGAGGAATGCAAGCTCACCAACTATGTAAATCTCATCAAACTTGGCTAACATCAATGTGTCTAGATGGGAATACTGGTATGGAAGAGAAGAGAAAACAACTCTTACTAGACATTGGTACCTTTTAGAGATAGAGAAGTCCCCAAATGGCATTTTTTCATCTCTCCCCAAAGCAGAAATTATTGGCTCAGAAACTAGACAACCAGAATGTCAAATAGGAGACTATTGTACAAGTAAACTAGGTGGATGATCTCAGGACATTATAGTCTTCTCCATCACTGGAGACCTTAAAGTCTCCATGGACCAGCATTTCCCCAACACAAGATCATTACTTGTAACTTAAAGACAGAAGGGCCCCAATAATTTGCACAAACTGAAAGAAAAACTCAATGAATCCAGTGCCCTGCCTCTGGGCAGGCAGAGAGGCCACATGGGGCCCGTATTTTATTATTCTCCCAATTTATGTCAGGCCTTGGCCTTGAAATCAGTAAGAGTGAGAAGAAGCTCCACTAAGAAATCTGTCCTTTGAATCCAGCTGTTGAGAAGGGACAATCTGTGAGTAATTAGTTGATTTGTTCTAGAAGACAGACTGAAAGTGCCAGGATTAAAGCCCAGATGTTACCATCTGTCCTAAAGTCCAGATTTCCTCTTTCAAGTCCTAGATGACCTGGTGCATTTTTTTCATCTTGTGCCAGCTCCATGGCTTGAACTTAAAAGCCTGATGCTTGCTACGTTTGCTTTCTCAGCCAACACTCTACCACTTGAACAATGTCTCCAGTTGGGCTTTTTGTTGGTTAATTGGAGATGGAGTCTCATAGACTTTTCTGCCCATACTGAACTCAAACCATAAGCTTCAGTTCTCAACCTCCTAAGTGGCTGAGGGTACAAGTATGAGCCACTGGAGCCCTCTATTTGTTCCTGAAGTATTGCCTCAGTCCTAAGAGTCCTATCTCTTACATTATTTATCACCTATTAACATTTTAAAGGAAAAGTACTAAAGTAACAGAACTGTATTTTCCACGGACCCTCATCTCTTTCTCTGACTCCCAGATATTTGTACAAATGATTACTAGCATTTATTGAGATTTACCATGTGCCAGGCCCCAGTCTAATATGGAGACATCGTTATAGGGATTAGAAGCATGAGCCACCAGCGCCCAGCTCCAGTCCATACTCCTTACCCTGATGCAGTATTATATTCATAAGGCACAATACATACTGCCACATTTCTGTGCCTCTGCTTTTATCTTTCTTTCTACCTGAAATCCTTCCTTGTCTCTGATCCATCATTCAGAAATGATCCTTTAAGATCATGAAGTCTTTCCCACTGGGGAAGTGGGACTTAGGCTCTCCTTGTTCCTACAGCATCTTGTATGTAACAGAGTCATGTTTCCTTTTCACTACTGAGATTGTCATTCTTATATCTATCCTCACTAGACCAGATGAGGCTACGGACTCTCATATGTAGGTCATCTTTGAAGCCCCAAGGCCAAGCACACATGAGGTTTAACAAACTGTTGCTATTCAAAACAATGGATGTTCTGGAACAGAAATCTGGAGAAACACAATTTAATACCAACCCAGACAAAAAGTCTATGAGACTTTCGATTTCAACGAATAAGCCAGGCTTGGTAGTCTGAGGATTATGGTCCAAGGTCGGCTCCAGACCTGAGACATTATCTGAAAAATAAAATTGTTTAAGTGGTAGAGCACATAACTAGCAGGAGCCAAGCCAGGAGTTCAAAACCTCAGTATCACAAAAGAATTTTTTTAAAAAGATGTTGACATTAAATTGTGAAGTAGGACCTCATATAAATCATTTGAATTCAGCAAACACAGTGAACTCTTTGAGTTAAAAGCTTGTACTTCATAATAAAACAGTTGGCATCTGGTTTTGTGCTATAAAATGAAATCAATAGGATACTGGTTTCTATCAACTTCCCTTTAGAAATGTTTCTTCCATACATCCCTCCTCAACTCTTGCCTAAGCAACTACAACAGCTTCTTCTTAAGTCCTGCTTCCCCTCTTATCTGTTCCAATTCATGAACCACAGCATGACCAGAATGATCTACCTAAAAGGACCCAGCCACTTTCTTTACTATCACTCCTCATACCCACCCCCACCTCTACTTCCACACACCAGCGGTGACCATCAGACTTTTTTGATGAGGATAACGCTATTTGCCCAGATGAAGCTGTGCATTCTTAAATATTTAAATAATATTGTGTTTCAACACTAGAATGCATGGCTGGAGGAAGATGCTGGAACTACTTTGCAGGCTGAAAGTGGGGAAATTTTAAACTCATTGGTTTTCCATGCTGACCAAGTTGTATTTGCTGGGAGCAAACAAATCAATCGCATCATTTTTCACTTAATTAGCCTTGAAGCTGCTGGCTTGGGCATTCTCCCCGCCGAGCCAGCACAAGCCAGGCATGCTTCATTCTCCTGCCATCAGTCAGTGGAGGATGTCACTGTGCTTCTGCAGCTACTGCTCCGGGCTCTGGTAGCTCCTTGCTCACATCTGTACTGGAGGTATTTCTCATTTTAGCTCATAATATAGGTACTTCTCTCCCCCAATCTAGAATTTGTAATGTGGAGATAATGCTCGCATTTATCCCCAGGACCTGGTATAGAGCTGATACTCAATTAATTTTCAATTACTGAAAATCAGTGACATTACATGAAGGCATGAGAATTGAAAAAATTATGCTTAGGAACTAAACATAAGCCAGCTGCTAGTGGCTCGTGCCCATAATCCAAGCTACTCAAGAGGCTGAGATCCAGAGTATCATGGTTCAAAGCCAAACTCAACAGAAAACTGAGACTCTGTTTCCAAAATAATTACCAAGAAGCCAAAAGTATAGTTCACTGGGCACCAGTGGCTCATGCCTGTAATCCTAGCTACTCAGGAGACTGAGACTGATGACTGTGGTTTGATGCCAACCTGAGCAGAAACATTGTGAGACTCTTATCTCTAATTAATCACCCAAAAAAGCTGGAAGTAGTGCTATGGCTTAAGTGGTAGAGAACAATCCTTGCGCAAAAGAAACTCTGGGACAGCATCCAGGACCTGAGTTCAAGCCCCAGGAGGGGCACACACACAAAAATCAAAGTGTAGTTCAAGTGGTAGAGCAGTTGCCTTACAAACCTAAGACCTTGAGTTATATCCTCAATACTGCTTAATTAATACGTGTAGCATCAAAGCCTCCAAAATTTATATATCCCTTTCTTGAAGAATACCCCCTTTAAGACTTCAGATTCAGGCGGGAGTGGGGGGAGAAGGGATAGTGGGAGAAAAACAAAGGAGTGGGTAACAATGTTCGACAAGAAATGTACTCATTGGGGCTGGGAAGGTGGCTCAGTGGTAGAGTGCTTGCCTTGCATGCATGAGGCCCTGGGTTCGATTCCTCAGCACCACATAAGCAGAAAAAGCTGGAAGTGGTGCTTGGCTCCAGTGGTAGAGCGCTAGCCTTGAGCAGAAATGCTGAGGGACAGCACCCAGGCCCAGAGTTCAGGCCCCATAACTGGGGAAAAAAAAAAAAACAAGAAATGTACTCATTACCTTATTCATGTAACTGTAACCCCTCTGTACATCAACTTTACAATAAAATAAAAACTTAAAAAAAAAGACTTCAGATTCATTCAACAATTAGCATCTCAAAAAAAAACAATTAGCATCTCAAATTAGGCTATGGAAACTGATCATAAGCCAGCTTGGTCATCCATAACCTTTGTTTCTTGTCAATGCCATTTAGGCTTTATCTTACAGCTACCATGTAGACCTTAAGGCAAAACAAAGTAAGTCATGTTCCCATGAACATTACTATTGCAATGCACAGAGGATTTTGTGTCTCATGCCATGACAACTCCATACAGACCACTGCTCTTCTCTCCTGGAATGTCCATGGCCTACTCTCCACTAAGGTCTGCTCAACCTTCAGGTCTCACTCCTTCCACACAGAACCTCCCCAAGCTCTTAAACTCATTGAGTCACCTTGTATCTGAATGCTATTAAAATATTTTAGAATTTTGACCTCATGTATCCAACATGAACAGGATGACTTCCAAACTCCCATAATTCAATGTGTGCTTTACTACTGCCATGTGGCCAAATGGATTTTTATAGAGAGACCATCACATAATAATATTCACTCTTTTATTTGAGTATTCATTACAAAATAGCTACTAAATAAGAGCTTTGTATTTATTTGGGTAATTTACATTTCTAAACACCTAAGTCGAGTCTATGAAGCAAGTAGTATTTTAATTCTTACAGGAAGGAACCTTAACCCAAATTTGTACATTTAACCCATAAACTGATTCCAGAATGGTGTGTGTGTGTGTGTGTGTGTGTGTCTGTGTCTGTGTGTCTGTGTCTGTGTGTCTGTGTATTTGTGTGTTCTCCCTCAGCTGGGATTCATAACTCCAAATTGCAATGTCACCTGCCTTTGTCCTTAGCCAAAGTTTCTCTGTGTCCACTGGGGTCATTAGAATGCTTTTCATGCTGCTGTGAAATAGTAACCCAGACTGCAATATACACAGCCAAGCAGAGCTTATTATTTGATGGAGACCAAATTGTCCCATATGCAAGACAGAGATAGGATTTTACCCCTGCAGTCATGTGGCCCCACACAGCACCCTCTGCCTGCCTGCCCTAGGTGGGTAAGCAAGAATCAAGAATCAGCTAATTACATCAGAGACTCTAATCCAGTCACGATGTAATCAAGCCTGGACGGTCAATAGCAAAGCAGTTTCCAAGACACTTTGATCTCCCAAGTTGTCATCACCAAAGCTGTTACATTGATCTTGCTCCAGCAAAAGCTACCAGACTCATGGACCTAGCACACCAGGGGCTGGAAAAAAAGGCTTGCATTCTAGGCAGACCAGCCAGATTGGAGAAGTCCCCAGATGTCTCACTCAATGAGGAAATTGGATGTCAGCCCCTTAAGAAGAGTGTGACAAAGAAGAGTAAACAATTCCTCTGTCCAGGAAATAAGTATTTTGCTATATTTATAGTCATTAACACTGATAGTCATACACATTAGGAATGGCAAAATACTTCCTGTCAAAGGACTGAAACAACTCCAAAATGAGTGTATTTCCTTTTCCAAAGTTAACTAGGACAGACATAGTCCTATATGTACTCTTTAATCCACCCTTCAAATAAGTGTAGTTGTCCAGGCACAAATTCTGCTTAAGCATTCAATCGATGTACCAATGAGGAAAAAAGATGAATAAGACCAGCCTTTAGGAGACCAACATGGGGTAGAGCATTTTGTTCTAATGTTAGAATCATAAAGCCAGGTGCTGGTAGCTCACACCTGCAATTCTAGCAACTCAGGAGGCTGAGATCTGAGGATGATAGTTTGAAGCCAGCCCAGACAAGAAAGTCCCTTAGACTCTTATCTCTAATTAATCACCAAAAAGAAAGCCAGAAACAGAGCTATGGCTCAAGTGGTAGAGTGCTAACCTTGAGCAAAAGAAGCTCAGTGGCAGAGCCCAGACCCAGTACCCAAGCCCCATGACAGATTAAAAATAAAAAGGAAGGAAGGAAGGATGGAAAGCGAAGGAAGAAAGGAAGGGAGGGAAAAGGAGGGAGGGAATCATGACGCAAGACAAGCTCAGAGAGACAAATGGCACTGTTTCTCTCATATGCAGAAACTAGACCTAAAATACACCAGGACACGATCAATTATACAGGACTCTAGGCATTCACGCACAGTGAGACAAAAGGAAGATACTCTTAAAAGAGGAACACAAAGGTGCAATGCCTATGTGTCTCTGGTCACATAAAATAATATGTATCCAAATGAACTACAGGAAACGGAAACATGTTTTTTTCTTTGTTGCTGTTGTTTGGGTCCGGTTGTGGGGCCTGAACTCTGTGCCTGGGCGCTGTCCCTCAGCTCTTCAGCTCAAGGCTAGCACTCTACCACCTGAGCCACAGCACCACTTCCGGCTTTTTCCTTTGCTTATGTGGTGCTGAGGAATCGAACCCAGGGCCTCAGGCATGCAAGGCAAGCGCTCTACCACTGAGCCACCTTCCCAGCCCCCTGTTGTTTTTCTTTTCTGTCTGTTTTATTCATTTATCTGTCTTTGGGAGGGTAGGGGGAGGCACAGAACTGAAGAGACAAAGGGTGAACAAATGCAGCAATGGTACTCACTAAACACTATGTTGAAATTGAACTATACAACTTGTGGGGAGAGATGGGAGAGAAAAACTGAAAGGGCTAGGGAAAGGATGACATTGTCCAATGAGAAATGTACTCATAGTTGGGTGTTGGTGGCACACACCTGTAATCCTAGCGAATCAGGAGACTATCTGAAGATCACAATTCAGAGCAAGCCCAGATAGGAAAGTCCATGAGACTCCTATCTCTAATTAACCACCAGAAAACCAGAAGTGGGGTTGTGGCTTAAAGTGGGAAAGGGCAAGTTTTGAGCAAAAGATCTCAGGGATTGCACCCACGCCTCGAGCTCTCAAGCCCCATGACCGACCAAAAAATAATAAATAAATAAATAAGAAATTACTAGTTACCTGACTTATGTAACTATAACCCCTCTGTACATCACCTTTATAATAACAATTTTTAATCCAGATAAAAAGAAAAAATAAGTTCAGTCAAACTGCTTCTTTGCCAAATTAATAAGGAAACAAAATCCAGATGAAGCAGTTTAATACTAAGACTTAAATGAGAAATTCCAGAATTATGCATAAAATGCATAATTCTACTAAGGCTATCTCTGCTCAAGACGCTATGTGGTAATTTTTTTTAATGTCATCTTTATTTTGTATTTTTTTCTCTTTGCTTATGTGGTGCTGAGGAATCGAAACCAGGGCCTCAGGCATGCAAGGCAAGTGCTCTACCGCTGAGCCACCTTCCCAGCCCTTAATTTTTTAATGTAAAAAAGAAACGGAAAGATTGGTATATGAAGCAGGTACAGGAAGCTCAGATAGTCACATTACAATCCCAGCCAAAAGTTTCAGACTGTGCATGTGTCCTCCCTAATTTTGGCATTTGTTGTCTTCACAGTATTCCAGGTCTCTTTTTCCCAAGTCCATGCAAGGGTTGTCTCTTCCTCTCCTTCTCATGACCCTATGACTCACCTTGACCTTTAAAATGTGAGAATGACAAGTCACTTTTGAATGGGAGCCTGTAAGTAGAAGCATACACATTTTTCACACTCCCTCTCTCCAACCACAGCACACTAGAACATTCTAAGAAGGTGGGAGCACCATCAGAATGAGCTCATGATGAGGTGAAGCAGATTTCACACTACCCTGAGTAAAATCCACCCCTGTTGATTTAAGCCTCTGTGGTTTTAACTGATGGGTTCTTACAACACATTTGTAGCTCACTCACATTTCTTAGGCTGGCACTTAAGATCTTTTCATAACCCAGATTACCTAATCTTCTTCCTCAGGCTCTCTCGGCTTCCTCTCTATAGCACTCCACCATTTGAGCCACAGCTCCGCTTCTGGCTTTATTTTTTTTATTTTTTTGTCCGTTGTGGGGCCTGGGTGATGTCCCTGAGCCTCTTTGTGCTCAAGGATAGTGCTCTACCACTTGAGCCACAACGCCATTTCCAGCTTTTGTGAGTAATTTATTGGAGATAAGAGTCTCACGGACTTTCCCCGTCAGGGCTGGTTTCAAATCATAATCCTCAGATATCAGCCTTCTGAGTAGCTAGAATTAAAGGTGTGAGCCAACAGCTTACTTTTGGATTTTTGTTAGTTAATTAAAGGTAAGAGTCTCACTGACTTTTCTGCCCAGGATGGTTTTAAACTATGATCCTCATATTTCAGCCTCCTGAGTAGGTAGAATTACAGGTGTAAACTACCAGCACCCACCATAAGATTTTCCTTTCATATCATGTACGTAAATCCTACACTCTACCTACCTTTTCCACATTCCAGCCATATCCAGCACTAAATGACTAGCAGGTCTTTTCTCAGATAATACCTGAGCTCAAAATGCCCTCCTCCCAGCCTTACAAGTTCCAACCTTACAAGTCCATCTTAAACACGCCCTCCTGCATGGCCATGACCTGAGTCACAGTGAGTCCTACTGTGAATGCCAACTGCCCTAAAAGCATCTCATTCGTATGTATTTATCTTAGAGAACTTTCCAGACTACCTCATCATTTACTTGTTTCTGTCTCCATTAGGCTGTGAACACCTTAAGAAGAGGACTTTGGGGCTTATGTGGTTACATTCTGTGTAACCTATACTCTTGATTACCTTACACATGGCAGTTGAAGAATATCATTTGCACAGGCTGAAATACTCCTGAAAGCAGTTTCATGAATCATTCGACTTCTTTCTATACAGAAATACAGTGAGCTCTTTCACTCACATTACGAATCTGAGCCACTGCTAAATTCAACCTTCCAGTTTTTATCTCAGAATTCTATTTCTGGTTCACTTTCCTAACCCTTTTCATTTTCTTTTCACCCACATCCTCAACACTAGTTGTTGGCTTTCGTTAAGAGACCATTTGTCACCAAGGAGCTAAGCTGTGAATATTCTGAGTTATGACTTCGGAGAGCTAGAGGTACAGGCAGAGAGCAGTCTGCAATCCTCCCTCTTCAGCCCAGAACCCCCTTCTGCACCAGCCCTACAACACATGATACAGCTAAGCTTCTACCATCCTGCAGACTGCTGCATGCCATGGACTTCCAGCTTGCTCAAGAACAGATGAATGGGCTGGGAAGGTGGCTCAGGGGTAGAATGCTTGCCTTGCATGCATAAGGCCCTGGGTTCAACTCCTCAGCACCACATAAGCAGAAAAAGCCAGAACGGTGTTGTGGCTCTAGTGGTAGAGCACTGGTCTTGAACTAAAGAGCTGAGGGACAGCACTCAGGTCCAGAGTTCAGGCCCCACGACCGACCAAAAAACAAAAACAAAAAACAGCTGAAGTTGTGAATGATAAATACTTTCATTTCTAATGTGGATTAGAGACTTGCCCAAGTAATGTCTTGGTATGAAACAGGTACTCAATTAGTGATAACCACTGTTGCTACAACATAGCTCCAGTTAGGCCACACATGGACACACACAATGTACCCTAATGTCATAACCATAAGGAGATCTAAGGGATGGCCAGCAATGCCTCTCCCTTCTTAGCATACTCTTCCATCCCTGGATTACCCACTCCTACACTAGAAGTACATGTTCCAACACGAGCTAACAAGCAAATCAGAGCATGCTGGATGTGGTCCCATTCCTTGTACAGTGTCTGAAACACCAACATCATTGGACGTTAAGGAGATGGAAAAAAGGTGGGGGGAGGGGTAGAAAGAAGAATGGAGAAAGGATGGTCGATGGATATAGGGATGCAGTTGGATAAAAAGAAAAGTTTATATAGCTGGGAGCTGGTGGCTTATAACTATAATCCTAGCTACTCAGGAGGCTAAGATCTCAGGAATGGTTCAAAGCCAGCCTGGGCAATAAAGTCCATGAGACTCTTTTCTCCAATTAACCACCAGAAAGCCAGAAATGGCTCTGTGGTTCAAGTGGTAGAGCACTGGCCTTGAGCTGAAGAGCTCAGGGACAGCGCCCAGGCCCAGAGTTCAAAAGAAAGAGGGGGGGAGGGAAGGAGGGAGGAAGGAAGGAAGGAAGGAAGGAAGGAAGGAAGGAAGGAAGGAAGGAAGAAAGAAAGGAAGGAAGGAAGGAAGGAAGGAAGGAAAGTGAAGGAAAGAAGGAAGGAAGGAAAATGAAGCTCATAATATTCTATAGTAAAAAATGGAGCTGGGTGCCAGTGGCTCACGCCTGTAATCCTAGCTACTCAGGAGGCTTAGATCTGAGGATCACAGTTCAAAGGCCAGGCAGGAAAGTCTGTAGACTCTTATATCCAATAAACCACTGGAAAACTGGAAATGGTGCTGTGGCTCAAACGGGAGAGCACTCGCCTTGAGCTGAAGAGCTGAGGGACAGACCTAAGCCCAGAGTACAAGCCCCACAACCGACCCAAAAAAAAAAATGTAGTTGATGACATTTAATTATATATTTCAAAATAGCTAGCAGAGAATTTTAAACAGTAACTAAACAAAGGAAAGCTATGTATTTGAGGTGATAAATATATCAGTTGTTCTGATACATCATTGTACATTATATTGAAATGACATTGTGCCTCAAAAAGTTGTGCAACTGTTATTATCAATCAAAATAAAAATTTACTGTCAGATGCTCGATAGGAAATATATTCATTACCTTACTCATGTAACTATAACCCCTCTGTATAGTATCTTTACAATAATTTTTTTTTAACTTACTGTCAGGCACTGGTGGCTCATGCCTGTAATACTAGCTACTCAGAAGGCTGAAATCTGAGGATGGAGGTTCAAAGCCAGCCCAGGCAGGAAAGCCCACGAGATTCTTCTCTCCAATTAACCACCAAAAAATGCTGGAAGTGGAGCTATGATTTGGTAGAGCACCAGCCTTAAACAAAAAAGCTCAGAGACTGTGCCCCAGCCCTGAGTTCAAGTCCCAGGACCTGCACAGAAAAAGAAAAGAAGAGACAAAACAAGAAAACAGGCCCCTAGGAAAGTGAAAATAAATTCATATGACACCTCTATCACCTAACATTTCATAGATGATTCAGGAACCAAAGGCCAATCCAGGGAATGAGGTATACAGGGTCATCAGCACTGTTCTATAGTTGAGATCATAAGAAAAAGACCCAGAAATACAGAAAGAGAATCATGGACCTTTAGAACAGAAAGGGTCATGGACAGCATTCAGATCAACCTGCACATCATACACATGAGGATACTGAACCCTAGAGACAGGAGGTAAGTTGCCCCCCACCCAGAGTCATTAACAAGAGGGATGGGGGAGAATGGTAAAATGGGAGAGATTAATCAAGATGCATTGCACTCAGAGACTGACATGTTGAGTTGAAAACCCTTTATACAACTTTTTTTTCGAGTTTTTGTTGTTATTTTTTATTTTTTTTGTGAACATACTATACAGAGGGACTTTATACAACTTTTTAAAGATAATTTATATATTTTAATTTTAAAAACGTCTAGAAAGAATACTGGTTCTCAGCTCCAGGCTCTTGGCTTGCTATTCACTGCTTTTGCTAGGTCACGCATCTCCTGGAGACAGAGCTTTTTAGGCCCCTACGGCCATTTTTCTGGACTATCCCCCCTACCTTGCATGCCCCTCCTTGTTGTCCTCTCCCCTTTGCCCAGTGTCCTTACTCTACACAAGTCCAGATCGCAATCCTCCTTCTCTTTTCACATCATTGATAGAGAATTCCAGTCATTTATTTGAAGTTGGAAGGGCAGAGAGGAAGAACAAGAAGGGGCCTCCCACACATATAAAGCCCTGGCAGGCCCTAAGGAAATAGGCAGCTGGGCTAGGCTTCTGATTCCGGCTGTTAGCAGGGATTCCAGAAATTCAGCTGCTAACAACAGCAGCAGACAGCAGCGGAAGTCTTGCCTGCTCAGCCTCCCACAGCTGCTCCAGGGATCCAGAAGGGGGAGGGGAGGCCCAGCACCGGAGGCCGCAGAGCAGATGGAAGCTCTGCTCTCCGAGGGTGACTTCACTGGGGTAATTACTCCTGATGAGGAGGTAGGGAGGCCCCCTTGCCGGTGATAATTATCTAGGAGAAATAAACTGAACCCCGCCTGGATGTCTGGGAGAAGATGAAAGATTAGTATTAGTGAAGCCTGGTCATAGGGCACCTACCAAGTGTGGGTACTTTACCAACACTTTTTGTTGTTGCTTTTGTTGTTCATCTTCCCGATAAACCTATAAGGTTCAGGATTATGATTTCTTCTTTATGGGGGTGGGGGAGTAAAATTCCAAAAACATGAAAGCAGTATGTATCTAAGGTGCAGCAAATAGTAACTTCAAGTTTCAAATCTCAGTTTGAGGGGCCTGTGACTTTTCTGGAGTGCCCTCCACACATCTGTGCTGTCATTGAGGATTCAACAGCATACATTTCCTTAACAATATAAACCCAGTCAGTGCTCCAAGACATACATAAAGAAATGTTCCTGCAGGGTGCCAGCGGCTCATCCCCGTGATCCTAGCTACTCAGAAGACTAAGATCTGAGAATCAAGGTTCAAAGCCAGCCCAGGCAGGACAGTCTGTGAGACTCTAATCTCCCTTAGATTAAGCACTAGAAAACCCATAAGTGGAGCCCTGGCTCAAGTTGTAAAGCACTAGCCTTAAGCAGAAAAGCTAAAGGACAATGGCCAGGCCCTGAGTTCAAACCCAGGACACACACACACACACACACACACACACACAATGTTCCTAAGCTACTGGAGGCAAACAAGCCACTTGCCCAGGGATCCTTCTGTACAAGAAAAAAAAAAGAAAAGAAAGAAAAAAAACAGACCATCAACACTAGCAAGTGAGAAGTTGCTTTGCAGAAATGGAGTTCCCTGGATAATATTTGCAGGTGTTTGCTGCTTCCTGCTTTTCCATTGTCCACAGGACCCTAAAGAGCTACAAGTAAATAGTAAAAGGGTTTGGAGAAAAAGGAAGGACATAAAAAACATACAAGAGAAAGGAAAGGCAAAGGGAAGTAGACCTCGTTTACACTTTATATCTATGTTCCTGCATCCCTGGCTACATCTAAACCAAGACAGAAATTGGGGGAAACTACCTGCAGTAAATGTGTACAGACTTTTCCTTGCCATTTGTCCCCAAACCATACAGTATAACAACTAATCACATGATACTGGAATTATATTGTTGTAAGGTAAATCATCCCAGAAGCCACATTTTATTTATTTTGGGGGGGGAGGGGGTCCGGTCATGGGGCCTGAACTCTGGGCCTGGGCACTGTCCCTCAGCTCTTCAGCTCAAGGCTAGCACTCTACCACTTGAGCCACAGCGCCACTTCTGGCTTTTTCCTTGTTGCTTATGTGGTGCTGAGGAATCAAACCCAGGGCCTCATGCATGCAAGGCAAGCAGCACTCTACCACTGAGCCATCTTCCCAGCCCCGGTGACAACTTTTTAATAACCAGAGAACTTCTTCAAGCTGACTCAGGGGCTTTAAGACTACCTCATCAGGAACCTATAGCCTTAGCCTATTTTACCAGAGTTGCCAGGATGAGATGTTATTAGGAGTACTATTTTACTCCAAACTGGATTTTATATGCAACATTTAACTATTGACAAATGCACAGACCTTTGCTCTGGCTACACCAGTGTAGCTTGTTTAGCCACTAGTTTGCAAAAGCATCTTTCTGGCTGGCTTAGGCATGTGATCTCTAGTGACCCTCACCATGTCTAAGTTACCTGTGTAGGCCTTTAAAAAGATCTCAATAGGGACCCAATCTCAGGTCCACAACCTTCTTTATTGAATAGGTGAATTTAAGTGGCAGCTGCCAGCCCAAAAATTATTGCCAATTAGAATTTTTGGCACATACAAGGGTTGGGATTTAAACTATCCCCCACATTTTACAACCTTAGCTTTTTACTTCTATCACAGAGACTAGCAAGTTCCTGTCCCTTTACAAGGTACATAGTCATGGACATTAGGTATGCTTACAGACTATCTTCCCATGACCTCCTGGCTCTGACCAACTTTTGAAGGGCCATGCACAAATGACTCCAGGATCAGACACCACCTCTGCTATCAGAGCAGTGGCTTACTGCCTCAGGATGCTCCATCATTGCCAGGGTCCGAGGAGTGCCTTTTTTCATTCTGGATAAATGTGCCCTTGGCATTTTCCTTGGTCGGTTGCTGGACTTGAACTCCGGGTTTGAGCGCTGTCCCTCAGCGAATCAGCTCACTCTGCCACTTTGAGTTCCAAAGCAAGCTCCATTTTTCTAGCACTTTGTTGGTGGATTAGCATTGACAATCTCTCAGGGACCTTTCTCTGCCCGGGCTGGCTTCGAACCAGTTTTCAGATCAATGGCCACTTTACTCCAATTAAAAGCAACAAAGCATGGTCTAACCTGGAACCTTTTTGTTGGTCATGGGGCTTGAACTCTGGGCCTGGGGCTGTCCCACAGCTCTTCAATTCAAGGCAAGCACTCTACCACTTGAGCCACAGTGCCACTTCCCAGCCGCTTACCTGGAACTTATTAAGACAAACTTGTGGGCCTGCTGGAAACTGTTACAAAAAAACCTATAAGGGAAAACTGGAATAGCAATTAGACAATCATTTTAGTAATCCTAATTTACTTTTTGGGATTTTTAAAGGAACTTTTAGGACAATTTTAATTTTAAACTTTGTCCAGGAGGTCAGTCACTCCCTTAGCACTTCCCAATTTTTAAAATGAGGACACCATTTTTAATACCTTTTCCTAAAGGCACATTAATTTGCATTTAAATGCCCCTCTGGAACACTGGGCATACCAATTACCTCTCAGCCAAAGGTTTTTAAACTGGACGCAGTTTTGTTTTTGTTTCTGAAGTCTGAGCAAGAATTACAAGCACTAACACTGTACCAAGAATCTAAACTTAGCACCTTTTTGACCTTTTAAAAATGCATCCAAGCCAAAAGCCAGTGGCTCACACTTGTAATCCTAGCTACTCAGAAGGCTGAGATCTGAGGATCACGGTTCAAAGCCAGCCCAGGCAGGAAAGACCGTGAGACTCTTATCTCCAATAAACCACCAGAAAACCAGAAGTGGTGCTGTAGATCAAGTGGTATAGTGCTCACCTTGAGCTGAAGAGCTGAGGGACAGCGCTCAGGCCCAGAGTTAAAGCCCCATGACTGACAAAAAAAGAAAAAGAAAAACTCAAAAATACATCCAATTGCGAAAATGGCATAGAAATCAACTTACTATCACATAAACTCTTTAAACCATTTTCACTTTAAATACATCCTAAGGGGCAGTTTTAGAAATATTACAACACACACAAAAGAAATATTACAACACCAAATTTTTACCATCAGGTTTTTGTAAGGTCCACTCCTGGATGGCAAGCAGACTCCACCCTCCTCCCAGCAAAGTCTCCACCCAGGACCTGGGTTACCAAGGCAACTGGCACACCTGGAAGAGGTCACATTGCATCCGCTGAGGTCACGTCTGAATTTGATGTGGCCACACCTTTCTCCCCCCATACCCTAGATAAGGCCTAGCCCAGGCCCAGACACTCTCTCTCTGCTCTTTTCTAGCTCTTTCTCAGCTCTTCCCTTCTCTTTTCTTTCCCAGCTCTCCTCTTTCTTTCCCAGCTCTCCCAGCTCTCTTTCCCAGGCCTTTCCCCACCACATGGAGGACCAAGATGGCCTGGTGCCAGCCAGACGATGAATAAACCTACCCCTTACCTGAATGCCACGTGTGTGGTGCTGTTCTTACTCGGCTACCTCTTTTTAAAAACCTAACAGTTTCCAGTGTCCATCTGCATGGAAAAGAGACAGGACAAAGATGGACCTGTTGGCCAGTCCTACAGAAAGGGCACACACCCAATCTGACTCTTTAGGGTTAGATGAACTGCCTTTGTGCCACCTTGCCCTCTTCCACCATGTGTGGGCCCCCCCCAGGGCCTGTCCCACCATGCAGGGAGCTAGCTGCACCTTTTCCAGAGCACCCCTTACCCCTGAAGATAAGCCCACAGACTTATCCTAAATTTTCCTGTCCTTTTTAATCTCTGACTGAGAAACCAAGCAGTTGGGACACACAGAAGAAGCAATTTCTTTAACAATGGTAAACAAAACTTTACGTCCAGATTCTAACACTCGCTCCCAAATTTTAGCAGTGGTGGGAAATCATCTCATTTCCAATGTGTTTTGCTAAGCCAGATAAGTTGATTACAATGCAAACAGGCTTATGCATCAAAACATCAGATTTTTGGTTTCCAAATTAAAGAATCCTTACAAAATCTTTTTTTTTTTGGTCCGGTCGTGGGGCCTGAACTCTGGGCCTGGGTGCTGTCCCTCAGCTCTTCAGCTCAAGGCTAGCACTCTACCACTTGAGCCACAGCGCCACTTCTGGCTTTTTTTCTTTTTGCTTATGTGGTGCTGAGGAATCGAACCCAGGGCCTCGAGCATGCAAGGCGAGCGCTCTACCACTGAGCCACCTTCCCAGCCCCCTTACAAAATCTTTTAACTAAGGTTCTTTAAAACAAATGCAAATAACCTTTTTACACTTTTGGTAATGCCTAAACTTGCTGACCTTTCTTGCAGTTTAATCTTAGAACATTTTCAACATCGTGACAATTTTCTATCTTAAGTTCATACATACATTTTTGTGCACAAAGATCTTAAATGTGCAAAATGAATATCAGCCATACATTTTCCTGAATTTTAGTGGCAAGAGATTTTTTTGCTGCTCTTTCTGTCAATGACAAGATTTAAGACAAAATGTTTTAACAAATTACTTTGTTGTTCCACTTTTTTCAGGGCTAGCTTGTTCTACCAAGGTATATTAGCATCTCAAATATTTCTATTGAATAAGCCGGGTGCTGGTGGCTCACAGCTGTAATCCTAGCTACTCAGGAGGCTGAGATCTGAGGATCTCGGTTCAAAGCCAGCCCGGGCAGGAAAGACCGTGAGACTCCTATCTCCAATAAACCACCAGAAAACTGGAAGTGGCGCTGTAGCTCAAGTAGTATAGTGCTCTCCTTGAGCTGAAGAGCTGAGGGACAGCACTCAGGCCCAGAGTTCAAGCCCCACGACCGACAAAAAAAAAAAATTCTATTGAAGAATGCTGGGGGGGGGGGTTCCCTGGTGCCCAAATCTGACCCACCCAGTACTTGACTCTAGTTTTTTCCCAATTGTCTGGAGCATTTTACACATCAACTGACCTTTTGAATACCCTCAATTGGGAGAAGGGAGAGGTTACCTGAAGCTAATCTCTCAGCCTACCAGGCTGCCTGACTCTTTTTTTGTCAACTTTAACCAAGAGCACTGAATTTAAACTGCTAAGATTAGCTACTTGTTTGAACCAGGTCCTCAGCTGCCTGCACACTCCCAAATGCCTCCTAGCAGGAGGGGGATACAGCATATAGCAGGCTTTGATTTCCCCCCATAAAGACACAAGACCAAGACAAACACAGAAAAAGCTGACTGAGCTGGGGCCTCTCCCATCACCAGTGGACCCCCTACCACAACCCTATCCAGAACTCAGTATTGTATGAGAGTCACAAAGCTGCAAAACTCCCCACTGTACAAGAGTCTGCACTCAGCGCCACCAGAACCTCTCAGATTCATCAGTCGAGAGGAAGAAGGGCCGGGTAATGAGCACGTCTGCTCCCCTATCCAATTTCCAGATAGACCAGCCCCCAGGGTTCAGAAAAACATATAAACACAATATAGGACAGAGTACAGGACAGAGAAACAGAGACTTACTTCTAGAAGATTTCTAAGCGACTCAAAAAAGTTGTTTGGATGGCAAGACTGGCTGTCAGTGGTGGAAAGACCACAGGGCCCTGGAACTTCCCAGGGGACATGCCACCCCTGTAGCGGTTTCTGTCCCGTGGCAGCCAGCCCACCGAGACCATCCGCCAGTGGCTTCAAGGAACCCCAGATGCCCTACTCGGCACTGGGGCCTCACATTGGTCACCATATGTTGTAAGGTAATCATCCCAGAAACCACATTTTAAAATATAGAATATTGGAGTCTTTATTATATAGTTAACAGGCTGCAGGCCGCCAGTTGTTACAAAGGCCTGTAGAATGCAAATACACATAACACAGCTAGGAAACATGCTAAAGAGGAAAGAAATAACGAGAACAATACCAACAAGCCAGTTCAGCTCCAATGGAGAACTGCATTGGGACTCCATAATGACTGGAGATGAGCCAGGAGACAGGACACAGGACACAGGACACGATCACAGAGATACATTTGGCATGGAGTCCAGAGGCTAGGCTGGTCCAGGCCTAACTAGGTTGGTGTAGGGGGCAGATCCTCAGGAAATTCCCAGTCCCAAGGCACTAGACTGACAGATTCAGTAACCTATCAGCCAAGTGCCTGCCCCTGCCTCCAGGGGTCTGGGCACGCCCATTACCTGGGGGCGGGGGCAAAGGAGGTTCTTTCCCTCGGCATGAAGACAAGATGCCAGACCTAAAATATGTGGCCAATATGGTGCCAGCCAGACCTGGCCTCCTTGCTTCAGTATTAGGCATTCTAAATAACCTAGAGATGATTTAGACAGGAAGATGAGGGTTCCACACAAATACCATGCTTTTTTATATGTAGGATTTGAGCATCTGTGGACTTGGGTATTCATGGAGGATCCTGGAACCATCCCTTGCACATGCCAAAGGATGACTGTATCACATATTTGGACAGAACTTCCAAACTAAGCTAACAGCATATAGTACAGTGCTTGACTGGGCTGCCAGGTCCCAAGATACTTGGCTACCAATGACCAGGCCTTCCTCTCATGGCTCAAAGACATTTGTGGGAGATAAGGAGACTCCATGGTTTACCAGTACTTGGCCCCAAATTGTCATCATGCCTCCACTGCAACCAACTTTCCTCCCAAAGTGTAAAGATAAGATCTCAGGGGTAGGATTGGACTCACAGCACACCTTGAAGATCTGCAGAGGCTGACTGTCACCTTTGGTGGTCAGATAAGAGACTTTCTGTACTTGAGCTGATGCCAAACACAAAAAAAGGCTGAGACATAGCCAATTAAAGATTTGAAATTCCAGGAAAACTGGAGAAATGAACAACAATAAAAAAGCAAGCATTAGAATTAGCCGATCCTATTTGGGAATGTATTTATTGAGTGTCCATTATTTACCAGGTAGAAACTCTTAGGACCTGTGATCATTGCAAACCAGAAATCCATACCCTCAAAGCATGAACTGATCAGCATATAAGCAAAGAAATGTTACAAGGTAATTTCCATTACTGGGCAATTCAAATAGTAAAGTAAGATACAGACATATTGCAAAGCTGCCTAACTGGAAAGCCCAGGAAGAGACTAAGAAAGTGGTAGTTAAATGATGAAAGGGGAACATACCAGAATAGATCTAGAAGAACCTTATCCTGTGACAGAGCCTGACTGGCATTGTCAAACCCAATGCCAAAAGATCAAAGGAGGGGAAAAGCATGGAAAGAGACCCCTAGATAGGAGTCAGATAGTAAAAGATGTTACAGGTTATAATGAGGAGCTTGCTTGCTTGCTTTTCTTTCTCTCTCTCTTTCTTTCTCTCTCTCTCTCTCTTGCTTTCTTGCTTTCTCTGGTCCTGGGGCTTGAACTCAGGGCCTGGGCACTGTCTCTGAGCTTCTTTTGCTCAAGGCTAGCACTATACCACTTGAGCCACAGTGCTACTTCTGGCTTTTTCTGTTTATGTGGTACTGAGGAATTGAACCCAGGGCTTCATGCATGCTAGGCAAGCACTTTACCACTAAGCCACATTCCCAGCCTGAGAAGTTGTTTTTTTTGGGGGGGGCGGTCTAGTCATGGGGCCTGAACTCTGGGCCTGGGCGCTGTCTCTCAGCTCTTCAGCTCAAGGCTAGCACTCTACCACTTGAGCCATAGTACCACTTCCTGCTTTTTTTTTCTGCTTATGTGGTGCTGAGGAATCGAACCCAGGGCCTCATACATGCAAGGCAAGTGCTCTACCACTGAGCCACCTTCCCAGACCCGCCTGAGGAGTTTTATTTCACTCTTACTACATTGGTAAATCATTAGAGTTGGTTAAACAAGGGAGTGACATAACTTGATTTATCTTAGAAAGATAATGCCAGCTACTATATGTAATTTAGATGGGGAGAATGGAGACAGACTTGCATGTTAAAATTTTATGAATGGGATTCAGGACATTAAAAATAATCTCCAATGATGAAACAAAGTTTACCCCATAAATACAAGGCTAGGTCAAACAGGAAGAAATCTGTGGGTGTATCTTATTACAACACATATAGGACAAAAGATCTGATTATCTCAATAGGCATACAAAGGGCATTTAATAAAATGCGATTGTATTCCAAATAAACACATCTTTGAAGTAAGAAGAATCAAATTGTTTCTCAACATGATAAAGAGATTTTATTTCCCACTGACATTATTTTTAGCTGTCAAGTGCTAGAAGTCTGAAACTGAAGCACCTGTCATTATCATTATGGTTTATTACTTTGTTTATAAAGTTGTAGACAATCTAATAAGACATGAGATATAAATAAGAAGCCTCAATTTAGGGAGAAAATTGTTATTATTGATAAGAAAGTTGGATTAATTTACCCTTTGGAGAATCTAATCCTTGGCACTGAACTATTATGTTGCAAATGTTCCTATATACCACCTCATCAAATACCACAATGCAAATACCACAATGCAACTGTTCTCACCTGAAGGACACAGACAGTTAACTTTCTGAGCTACTGATCAGGAAGCTGAGATTTCACAATACTTATGTGATTAGAAAGCCTGTGTTCTTGCACAATGTTGCCAAAACAAAAAAAGATACCTCCAGAGACTATGAGCATTTCTTCTTGCCCATAGACCCAAAGCTGTGGAAATGTCAGCCTACCTCTGGGATCAAGGTAGAACCTAGGCCACACCAGCACCTCAAAAATCTAGGTGCCAACCAGGTGCCAGTGGTTCATACCCATATTCCTAGCTACTCATGATTTGAACACAGCCCAGGCAGAAAAAGTCCATAAGATTCTTATCTCCAATTAACCACCAAAAAGCCAGAAGTAAAGCTGAGGCTCAAGTGACAGAGTACCACCCTTGAGTGAAAAAGATAAAGGACACCAGGCTCCTCTCATTTTAAGCCCTAGGGTTAGGGTTAGGGTTAAGGGTTAGGGTTAGGGTTAGGCACAGAGAGAGAAAGAGAGAGAGACAGACAGACAGACAGACAGAGACAAAGAGAGACAGAGACAGAGACACATAGAGAGGGGGGAGGTGGAGGGAGAAGAAGGGAGGGAGGGAGGGAAAATACCTTAATGCAAAGGAAGGCAGCATGACTCATAGCAGCCTTCTAGCCTTCTGCATCCCTTGGGCCATTTCAGCTAGGAAAAGGCCCTAGAATCTCAGCTGCTCTGCATAACAAATGCTAAGGAACGCTGTATTTCAGTGTGAGTCTTAGCCCTTCAAGGGATTATTTACATTTTTCAAAATAAGAGACATTTTCAACCAGTTGAATCAACAATTAAATTGTGTGAAAAAATATTTTTCTGTACAAGGGGCAGTTCTAGATTTTCTTGCTTCCTCCACGTTTCTGCCACATGTCACCTCCCCTATGCTAGAAGAAAGCTAGGACATTCTCTCTCTCTCTTTCTCTCTCTTCCTCTCTCTCTCATACATACATACACACACACATACACACACACACACACACACACACACACATACACACTGGTGGTAGTATGCTGAAGTTGAAGTTACTTAATTTTCAAGGCACAATTACCCAAACTGGCTAGTTTCTTTGCCCAGATAAGACTCAGCCTACATTCATGGATCTTGAGAATTGTCTTGAACCAAAGCAAATTTCAGCCACTCTGAAACAGTAAGTGACTGCTGAGACCCCAGAACTTTTTCTCATTTGGATGGCAGCATCCAACTAAATATTTCTCTTCCCACTTTTAAATGAAACCCTCAGTTCAAGGAATTGAAGCCCTCTTACCTCTCCAAGATAAAGTAGACTGACATCTCTCTACATTTTCCTCATTGCTCTGGAAATGCCAGGATCTTGGGCAGCAGGCCATTCACCGGCTGCTTCACATCAGCTGTGTCTAATAAATTGGCAAGCCCAAACTGGCCTCTCCCCAGTTGCCAGTCAAGTTGAAGCTTCTTGGTTTCCTTTGGAGATTCTTCATTCCTCCCACTCTGAATAACACAGTGTTCACCTGCAAGCAGCCTGTGTATCTCACTCTGCTCCCAGCTCAGCCCTCTATCACGGAGCAAGAGTGATGTCATGTACAGTAGGAAGGAAAGGAGAAGGATGGACAGATGGAGGAAGGTAAGAGTGGGGGGGAGCCGGGCGCTGGTGGCTCACACCTGTAATCCTAGCTACTCAGGAGGCTGAGATCTGAGGATCGCAGTTCAAAGCCAGCCAGGGCAGGAGAGACTGTGAGACTCCTATCTCTAATAAAACCACCAGAAAACTGTAAGTGGCGCTGTGGCTTAAGTGGTAGAGCGCTCGCCTTGAGCTGAAGAGCTGAGGGACAGCGTTCAGGCCCAGAGTTCAAGCCCCATGACCGACCAAAAAAAAAAAAAGAGTGGGGGGGATGGAAAGGAGGATCACCTTAGGATGAGTCAGGAGGGGTGGGGAACAATGGAAGATCTGAATCTACAGGGCACATGGCACTGAGTTCATGAACTAGAAGGTTCTTTCTTGATGCCTGAACATCTCTTACAATACCATGTTATTTCAATTATATTCCAACCATATAGCTCAATACTGAGGAATTGGGAATTTCACTATTCTAGAATCTTGGGAAATCTGCCCTAGAGGCTACCTTCTATTTCCTCCAGACCACATCTGTAGAATACCCTGGGACCTTGGACAGGACCAGGACCTTGGACAGCTCCCTGCAACCTTTCCCTTTCAGAGATTTCCAATAATTATAGTCTACCTTTCCTGGATTTCAGTCACATCAACAATAAAGATGGATAGTAAAAAATAAATAAATTTGGGGCCATCTAATGCACAGGCAGGACTGGGTTTTCTAATTCCAAGGCTCTTTAAACATGGGTCCCAAGTCCCCCTCAAGTTACCCCGTTTATCATTTATGACAAGATGTTTATTAGCAGCAGAGCAGTAAACGGTGAGTGAACATCTGAAAACAGGCTATAAAATCCCCTAAATCACAACTCTGCCCGGGAAGCCGCCAGCACTAGGGCGACCCCTCCCTTCATGGCTGTGGAAATGTGGCCCGTCTCCATCTGTACTGGAGCTGTTTATCAGCTTGGATGCTGTGGAAGGTTTCTCCTGGAAGACTCATTCTGTCCTCTGAATGCTTTGCATGCAAAGAGCCTACTGTGTGCTGCATGCTAGAGTCAGCGTCCTGAAGTTTAGTACCTCATAACCCATAAGCAAGGGACAACTAGATTCATCCTGTTTTCTGATGGGTCAAGTTTCCCCTTCTCTCTGTCTCTTTCCACCACCTTGCCCGTAAGCTCATATTTGGGTACAGAATCCAATCAGTATGGGTCTGAGATGAGCAAGGCCATGGATTATTGATGTTGCTCCAATGGATCACGTGACATTCCTACATTTTGGGGGGGCACAAGAAGAAGGTGATACCATAGCTGGAGATTTGTTGAACTTTGCAACAGCATTCCTGGCAGATGCATTTGGCTTGCACACTCTGCCAGGATCAATGTGGCAGTAGCATCCTGTCTCCGATGTTGCTCAAGGCACAGGGTAGTCATGGATCTCAAGTCTCACTGGTCAGACTCCATGCCTTGGGCTTCTACTTGCCATCTGCAGGACCCACTGTGCCTCCCCAAATATGTGTACATGCACACACATGCCACAAAATACACATTTACACAGAGTGGTTAGACTGTAAGGTTTCTATTGTAAACTGGCAGGGAGGCTTACAACCATCACCTATAGTATGGGATCTGCCTTTCCAAGAGGGCCAGGTGACAGAAACTATGAGTGCAAAGAAATTAGGGCCCATGGGGGAGAACTTGGGCTGACCAGAGGACAAAGACAGGAAAAAGACCATGATGAGTTCCTCCCCCTTCCTCCTGCCAACAGACTGCAAACAGTGTGTCTGTACAATGTTTCAAAGACTTTTCACTCAGCTTTGTGCCAGTGACTCATGCCTGTAATTCTAGCTACTCAGAAGGCCAACATCTGAGGATCACAGTTCAAAACCAGCCTGGGCAGAAAAGTCTATGAGACAATTATCTGCAATGAACCAACCAAAAATCCAGAAGTAGAGCTGTGGCTCAAGTGGTACAGTGTTTGACTTGAACAAAAAAGCTCAGGGCCAGCACAAAGGCCCCATGTTTCAAGCCCTAGGACTAGAACAAATAAATAAATAAATTTTGACTCAAATAATACACTTATGATTATTCTGCAGTCAGCTTGGTAATGGAGCTCCTTATTCTTGCCTTTCCTCCCTGTTTGCCTCAGTTCCCTTTTCCCCCACACTTGTACCTCTCTAGGATTTTACTCCTGCATTCTGATAGACCAGGAGCTCATGGTTTACCTCAAGTTTTATTTCCAAGGAAATTCAGGCTAAGGTTGTGTGTGTGTGTGTGTGTGTGTGTGTGTGTGTGTGTGTGTGTGTGTGTGTGTGCACGCACGTGCATGCATGTATGCATGCATGCATGTGCACACACATGCCAGTGCTGGGGTTTGAACTCAGGGCCTGGGCATTATCCCTGAGCTTTTTGTTCAAGGCTAGTGCTCTGCCACAGCTCCACTTCTGGCTTTTTGCTAGTTAATTGGAGATAAGAGTCTCACAGACTTTCCTGTCTGGTCTGGCTTTGAACTGTAATCCCCAGATCTCAGCCTCCAGAGCACCTAGGATTACAGGTGTGAGTGACTGGCACAGGGCTAGGCTAAAGATTATAATAAACACAAAATAACTACTCCATAACCTTCTCTTTGTCCTGTTCATCCTGCCTCCCTAAGGCCTGCTTCAGGCTTTGCCTCAGAGCTAATTCCCTGCCAAAAAATAGAAGACACAAGGAACTTTTCAAAAGAAGTCACAATGGAAGGTCACACTTCACCCATGTCTCCCAAGTTCCCAGGCACCCTCTTTCTCTGCTAGGATACCCAGTGCTGGTCAGCCCTGAGAACTCATCTCCAATCCCTGGGGAGTACAGAAATCTTGAGGCATTACCCAGGGCCCATCAAAACTGGGTCGATGATGGTTTTCATCCTTACCAATTTTAAGCATCCCCCTTCAGACTTCCTCTGTTTTTGCATCATTTTTCTCTTCTGACAAGCAGCACACAGAGAGAGGAAAATGACGAAGTCTCAAGGCTTAGGCACATTCATAATCTCAAGGATTGTCACTGCTAAACATGGCTGCAGTTTGTGGTTGCTTTGTTTGATTTCAATCAGTGTGTGTGTCACTTGCCACTTCCTAGAATCCCCAGCAGATCCTCAGCAAACAGGCACCAAAAAGATTAGGCTTTTCTCCTCCTGAACATATATTTCCAGGAACTTTCCAAGCAACAACACATACAACTAAACAGCTTTGAATTCTCTTTCTCTTCTTTCTCTCATACACATTCAGACCCTTTCTTTCTCTTTGTCTCAAACTCTTTCACTCCTTTCTCTGTCTTTCTCTCTCTGTGTTTCTCTCCCCCTCCCCCCATCCACACCTCTTTTTTAGGTACTGATTCCAGCTATCTAGAGGGAACTCTGAGTCACAAACACCTCCATGTGGCTAATTTTCTTAAGCCAGATACATGTAGCACCTGGCAGCCCAGTGATTTGGGAAAATCGCTTCTTGTCACACCTCTCTGCACTCAGCCAGCCCAGGGAACCATGGGAGATTTCAGAGCTTGGTGTGGCTGCTTCTTACTTACCATAGAACAACCAGGATTAGGAAGCTTGGCAACCCAGCTTCTTTGATTTCATCTCAGGACAAGATGGGAAATACACACCACTTCATTTCATATTTTGTTCATATAAAACTCTGTATCACATGCTCCTCGCAGGCCAGAAAGCAACCTCAAATGTCTCCTCATGGAATCCAAATTAAGTCCAACATCTTTCCAAGTCTCAAATAAGCTGAACCAGATCTACTTTTCTATTTCACATTGCACAGGATGTTAGGACCTGAGCAAAGACAATCATCGTCCATCCATTCTCTGAACTTTCCCTCATTTGCAGTGGTACTCATGTAACCCCCTCTCTTCCTACCTCCTGAGCAACTGAGCACCTCCTGCAATTAGTAACAACTGTAACACCTCCAAGGTCACCTGACCTCCTGTAAACCTTCCATGCGCCTCCTTTACTATATCTCATGATCTCCTTACATAGCAATCACTGATCGGAGTGCCTGGCTCTCCCTCTGTGTTAAAATCTAATAATTGTAGAAAGATAACTGCCACTTTTGACTGGATCTCACATGTCCTAGGCACTCAACAACATTCTCCAGAGTGAACGTTAAAATAAAAAAGAACAAGATGGCATGCCAGTCATTTCTCTTTGGCATCAAACAGCCCCCAAAGAAATCTTAGCCAAATCAGCTCTCCTTGCAAGTGCCCTGTTTAAGAGCCTCTGAGGTCCCTGAGTTTCGTTTTTCAATCTCAGTGCTGGCCAGACAATAGAGTGCTGATCAATGCCTGAGGGATAAGAAAAACTCCACTCTAGATTCACCGTTTCTTCTCTCACTAATTATCTACAATGTCCGCTGAACAAATTGCTCCATAATCAGTGACTTCATCCTCTGCACACAGCCTTAGTCTCACTTCCAATCCTCTCTTACTTCCTCGGGGATAAGATGGCAGCACCCAGGCCTTGACACAGGGCATTTCACGCAGAGACAAGAAGCCTACAAGAGCTGAACTGAAAGGAATTGGGGGGGGGGGGGAATGAGGGAGAGGATAACAAGTTCGACAAGAAATGTACTCACTACCTTATTTATGTAACTGTAACCCCTCTGAACAGCACCTTGACAATAAAATTAAAATATTAAATAAATGAATAATGGGTGAGAAAGTTGAAAGGAACTCTTCTGCCTATCTGGACCAATGCTCTTATTTTACACACAAGAAAAATAAAGCCCATAGTGTAAGGTTCTCCAAAATGAAACCTCCATGTGGTTCAGGCAGAGAAAAGTTTGGAGGGGGAGGGGCCAAACTGCCGGCCTGCACAAGATGGAGATGGGCAGGGGGTACAGGGAGTGCTTGGAAGGGAAAGGAAATGAAAGAAGGGAACTAATGATGGAGACTGGTTATATAGGGAAAGGGTGGGAGGAGCTGCAGTCGCAGTGATGACCTCAGAGCCTGGGAGACCTCCCACTGCCCCCAGGTGCATCACTTACCTGGGTTACAAGTGCTGAGAGGAAACTTCTAGGGAGGGACACATGCCCACAGAGGGAAAACAAAGGGAAGGGACCCTCCCTCAGGTTAGTCCTGTTTATTGAAGAAGAGCAAGGGACAGCAACCTTCTCCTAGGATCACAGGTTTATGAGGGGCTGGATTTGGGGTCAGGCTTATATGGGTCTTAACAATGAAGCAGAAAATAAAATAAGCTATGGTCTCTTGGGGGCCAAGGGTGGGTGCCATTTTTCCCAGTTGAACCTAACACAAAGAAAGCTGGGAACTAGCCAAGGTCGTGTGGTTCCTTCAACATATAAATGTGCTGGTTGCTGATGGTTCACGCCCATAATCTGAGGACTGTGGTTCAAAGCCAGCCCAGGCAGCAAAGCCCGTGAGACTCAAAGTGGAGCTGTGGCTCAAAGTGGTAAAGTGCTAGCCTTAAGCAAAGGAGCTTAGGGACAGTGCCCAACCCCTGAGTTCAAGCCCCAGAACCAAAACACACACACACACAGACACACACACAGAAGGTATACATGGGAGAGGCTATCTGGAAGCCTAGATCTCAAAATAGTTCACACCACCAATTGTGCCAGTGTTTCTCCAAATTAACCTCAACATGCATTCAAATTTCCTGGTGTTAGCAATCCCACTTTTGGGCATTTACCCAAATGATCACAAACAAGACCATACTAAAGCTACCAGCACAACTATGTTTATTGCAGCATTATTTACTATAGCTAAGAACCAACCCAGATGCTCCTCAGTAGATGAATGGATCAAGAAAATATGGTATATATACACAATGGAATTCTATGCCTCTATCAGAAAGAATGACATTGCCCCATTTGTTAGGAAAAAGTTATATTAAGTGAAGTAAGCCAGGTCCAAAGAAACATAGGTCCCCTGGTTTCCCTTATTTGCAATAACTAGTATATGTCTGGGACAAGCAGAAAAGTTCAAAAGCTATGTACATATGACATATAAGATGATGTTAAGTGAAATGAACCCCAAGATAGGAACACAAGTGGTTTTTTTCTTTCTTGCTATTGTTTTTAATGTATTTATAAATTTCCATTTGATTTTTTTTGTTGCTTTGTATGTTCCTCCCCCACAGTCTAGCCACTGTTTTCACTGTATTTGATGTTGGTATAATTTGGGGAGGGGTAGGGAAAAAACAAAATGTTTAAATAGGGATACAGGGTGACTCATTGTAACAATGAGATGTACAACACACTAGGTGGGCTGGGAAGATGGCTCAGTGGTAGAGTGCTTGCCTTGCATGCCTGAGGCCCTGGGTTCCATTCCTCAGCACCATATAGCAAAAAGAAAGAAGCTGGAAGTAGCGCTGTGGCTCAAGTGGTAGAGCGCTAGCCTTGAGCTGAAGAGCTGAGGGACAGAGCCCAGGCCCAAAGTTCAGGCCCACAACCGGACCCCCCCCTCCAAAAAAAAAAGACACTATGTTGAAAAACAAACTTTACAATTTAGGAGTGGGGGGGAAGGGGGGTGAACGGAGTGTAGCTGTGGAGGTTGGGGGAAGGGATGGTAGGGGAAAAACAAAGGAGGAGGCAACAATGCTTGATAGGAAATGTACTCATTACCTTGTTCATGTAACTGTAACCCCTCTGTACAGTATTTTTACGATTAACAAAACTTATTAAAAATTTCCTGGTGTTTTTGTTAAGCTGAATCTTTAAAGCTATTGTATGATGAGAGATACAGAACATAGGCAAAGGCTGGGCACCTGTAGCCCACACCTGTAATCCTAGCTACTCAGGAGGCTGAGAGTAAATGATCACAGTTCAAAGCTAGCCCAGACAGAAAAGTTCATAAAATTTTTATCTCCAATTAGCCACCAAAAAGCTAGAAGCAACGCTATAGCTCAAGTGGTAAAGTGATAGCCATGAGTAGAAAAAAATGAAAAAAGCAAAACAAAAAAACATATGGGACAGTGCCTAAATCCTCTAAACCCTGAGTTCAAGCCCCAGTACCAACACAAAACCAAAAATAAAATAATATTAAATCTTGAAATGGAAAAAAGAGGAAGAAAAATCTTGAAGTGAGAGATTATCCTGGGTTCAGTGTATGGGATGATATAATCACAAGATCCTTATGAACAAGAGGTAAAAACATCACGGATATGTATGCTAGGAGCAGAGGTTAGAATTATACACCTTAAAGACAGAGGAAGATGCTAGCAACCAAATAACATAGGCAGCCTCGAAGTACTGAAAAACACAAGAAGACTGACTCTCTCGCACTCCTGTTAATACCTTGATTTTAGCTCATAAGACCCACTTCAGACTTCTGTCCTACAGTCTATAATTATGATAATAAACGCATAGTTTTAAGTTATTACTTTGTGGTAATTGGTTACAGCAACACACACACACACACACACACACACACACACACACACACACACACACACACACACACACATAAAAGCTAAATCACTAGTTTACCTAACAGTTTCACTTTTACTCATGCCTTTGCTTCAAACAAAAGTAATTTGGAAAAATCTGGCAGGCAAATCAGTGTGTGTGTGTGTGTGTGTGTGTGTGTGTGTGTGTGTGTGTGTGTGTGTGTGTGTCCCTTGAAAGGTACAAGCCAAAGAGTGTTGTAAGACGTAATTATTACAAAGATAATTGGAAATTCATCATGATGGCAGATTTCCTAGGTAGGCAATGCCATACCCAGCATGAGAATCTGAGTCAGGTGAAGATAACTGGTCAGAATGGTCCGTGCAGAGCCTCCGCTTTCCGTGTTGCACATTCTTCCTCCTTACTGCCTTTAACCTCCTTACTGCCTTTAACCCGGCATGGGTGGCTGCAGTCTTTGTTCTCAGGAGCCTGCTGTCAAGCTGACTAATTAGGGTAGTGTGATGATCAGAAATGGGAACTATAAAAGGAAAATTGCTAAGCGGTTGGCTGCCCATTAGAAAAGGGTTATGCCTATCACTCCCCATTAATAAGAGGAAGGTGGGACTTTGCGTCAAATCTCAACTCCGATCTTGCCTGGCTGGTTTTTATCGGTCATGGGAGACTGCAGGCAGGAGCTACTGGAACAGTTCAAAAGCACTTTATTGTACAAGATTTACTCCACATTTTACAAGGCAAAGCAAGTGTGATCTGCTGCTAGTTAGCCAGTAATGGGGTAACTAAGCATTTTGTTTTCAAGAAAATATAATCAGTTACCATGAGAAAGAAGTAATTACCCTATGATGTGATGGAAATGATACCTTATCTCTGTGGGTTTCCTCTCGAATGTGTGTACCCCACTCTAATCAACAGGAAAACATCTGACAAGTCCCAATTAGAGACATTCTAATAAAATAACTGACAATGAGCACATCTTAGTAGCTATAAGATAGCCACTTCCCACAGGTATAAAACTCTCTCTCCCTTCTTCCTCTGGTCTTTTACCTCAAAGGCACTCTGAAATTCTTAGCCACAGGATCCAGATGGGAAATCGTCCTAATTTCAGAAATAACCACTATCAGTGAACACAATGCCTCATATATGCAAGCCTCAGGAGACACAAGACTTCAGCTTGGGCAAGTGTTCTCCTCCTTTATAAATGGAAGAGGTTGGGTTCTATCAGTGTTTTGCTAACTACATGCACATCAGCTAAGGACTTCTTTGGGCAGCAGATTCAGTAGATTTCGGATAAAGATCAGAAGTCATCTAGTAAATTCATAGGTAAAACTTATACTAGCAGACCATGGACTGATTGTGTTTTAGAAAAAGGGGTCTGGAGGGCTGGGAAGGTGGCTCAGTGGTAGAGCGCTTGCCTTGCATGCATGAGGCCCTGGGTTCGATTCCTCAGCACCACATAAGCAGGGAAAAAAAAGCCGGAAGTGGTGCTGTGGCTCAAGTGGTAGAGTACTAGCCTTGAGCTGAAGAGTTGAGGGACAGTGCCCAGGCTCAGAGTTCAGGCCCCACAACTGGACCCAAGAAAGAAAGAAAGATAGAAAGAAAGAAAGAAAGAAAGAAAGAAAGAAAGAAAGAAAGAAAGAAAGAAAGAAAGAAAGAAAGAAAGAAAGGAAGGAAGGAAGGAAGGAAGGAAGGAAAGGTCTGGAGTCTTAATTGTCAAATAAGGATGATCTAGGCCTTCAGGGGGACATTTGGCTATGTCTGGAATCAGTTCTGGTTATCATAGCTGGAGGGCAAATAACTCTGGCATCTAGTAGATACAGGCCAGGAAGCTGTTAAACACTGCTTGATGCACAGAAGAACTACTCACAGACAAGAATTATCCAGTCCAAAGTATCACTAGCACTAAGAGTGAGAGACCATGTGTATGTGCATCGTGGCTTCCAAACATGAGCATGCATCAGAATCACCTGGAGGCTTGTTCAAGTACCCACTGCAGGGTGACCCCCAGTTTCTTACTCAATAAGTATGGGGTACACCTTGAAGACTTTGCAACTGTAGTGTTCCTCAGTGATGCTGAGGCTGCTGGTCCCTGCACCCAGAGTGAGAACCACTCACTGCTCCTGATGCTGATGAAGATCTTTGAAGCTCCAGCACATCTTGCTGCTTGCACTACCCATGCAAAAGAGGTCTCCACAACGCATGATGAAACACAACCCATTCAGTCCTAAGGTGGAAATTGTCACCCACCCCGACTCTCTGCCCCAACTCTTTAGTCCTAAAGATAAGCCAGAAATAAAGTAGAGCAGACAAACTGCCACTTGAAGATCATTCCTGATACATTTGGATTCATGAAGAAGTGGATCCCCTTCTCAAGGAACAATCTTTCCCCTGAGGTAATCTCGTCCCACAGTTACTGCCCCTTCTATCTTCCTTCTCCTCAAATGGCCAATTAAATGCCAGGATGATTCACAGGATGATAGCAAAAGAAATTAGTAAGTAAGGTAACATCTTGGTGGGGTCAGGAGAGGGAGAGATGTGTCGCTCCAAGCCCCGCATTCTCTCACCCAAAACTGCACTGTCCCAATTAATCCAGCTGCCCTAGGAAGGAAAGCACATACTCTCTCTCATTCTCTGTATGACCTTGTGTGAGTCCCTTTGCCTCTGAAAGCCATGGTTTACAATCTATAAGTGACAATGATACCTGGACTCTAGGGGGAAGATCTACGAACAAAGCAATATAGGTTATTGATCCTCAACTATGCCAGTACCATTTGAAACAGCAGGTCCATAGCAGTGAATGAACTTAGAAATCCATGCCTGTTTGTTCAGGGTAAGCTCTGGCCTTTTTTTTACTACTGAATTTTCCCAAGAAAAATTAATGAAGGTGGGTGCTTCTCTGGCTAAGAGAGCTGTCAAACACAGCCTCAAATCCACTCACAAAGAAAAATGCACACAAGCAAGGCAGCAAAAGCAGAGCAAACTGAACCCAGTGAGGCCTTCTCCAGGATGAATTATTTTTAGGCACCAGGGCTGCAGCTCTCCGATCTTTAAATATTAAGAGTTTCATTATGGCTATTTCATTACCCTAAGCAGTACATTCCAGGAGACGAAAGTACCCAGAGCACTGACCAAGGCAGGAGGTAAGGCTGGCTGGAGTCAGAAGCTGAGTCCTATGAGGCCATCAAATCCCATCCCCTGAGAACTCCTGAAGAATTGCAGGCAGCGGGCGGGACACGGGGGCACGGCAGACATCTTGACACCAGTGCTGAGTAGGTGACTACCAAACTCTACCCTCGGATGCCAAGGGCCAAAAGCTCTTTCTGGATGAAGGCTTCATCTAGAAGATGACTGAGCTCCTGGCTGGTCAATATAGCAAAGGCCCAGAGCCTCAAGAAGGTTCAATGAACTAGCAGCCATGCTCCAACCCCTGCCCTCAGGCTGTCTCCTTATGGTCACCTCTGTCCTTTTAGAGCTCTGTCTGGTCCCACTGCCTTCCCTCTTCCCCCAAGATAATGGCCAGTGTCCTTGGCACCATGTATCCAGCCTTCAGTCCCCCTCGCTAGACTCCACCCCTGCAGCTCCTGTCAAACTAAATGTGATTGATTCTTTCAAGCACGGTGTCAGTGAATGCTGATTTATCCCTCCCCTGAAACACAGTCAATAGACAGTTTACATTTTTCCTATAGGTTTTCTGTAAGCTAATTTTTCTAAGAGAAGGATGGATGTAGCCAGGCACTGGTGGCTCACACCTGTAATCATAGCTACTCAGGAGGCTGAGATCTGAGGTTCAAAGCCAGCCTAGGCAGGAAAATCCATGAGACTCATCTCAATTAACCACCAGAAATCAGAAGTGGCGATAAGGCTCAAGCAGTAGAGCACTCACTTTGAGCTGAAGAGCTAAGGGTCAGTGCCCAGGTCCATAGGTTCAAGACTCATGACAACAAGAGGGGCAGGGGGCAGGGGGGAGGGGAGGGGGAAGATTTGTAGCACCATGAGAAAATGCAGGGGATTGAAGGTAAAGTATGGAAGAGGTGAAAACATTTACTTGTGCAATCATGGCTGCTGAAGTAACAACAACTTGAAGTCGATCCAAACAATTTTCAGGGAAATTTTCACAAATGAAGAGTCTATGGATAAGAACTTGAGAGTCACACAGATAGTAAAACACCCAGGCAGGGTCTTCCATGTCTAAAACTACACCCATAATCACTAACCCTGGGAGGAAGGAGACAAGCCAACCCTTTGCCCCCCACGTCTAACCTCCTATCAAAATCTGGGTTTAAGGAGTATGAACAGCCTAGACAATAAAACCTTCTCACCTGACTTTGTGACTAAAATCTTAGCTTGAGGAGCCTGGACAATAAAGGCTTGTCCAAACACCTGTTCTGAGCCTCCCCTTGACTTTGTCCCATCCCCCAAAGTCCTAGTCTATGGGGTACAGCTGAAGTGATTAGAAAAACGGGGTCCAGCAGCCAGGCCATTCTGATCCCATCATGACACTAAAAACAGTTCAGTGTTCCCTGACAGTAATCAGAAGAGTTAGACCTGAAAGTTCAGAAGACCAAAGGGGCCTGATGAGCCTAGAAACAGCTGCGCTTCCAGGTCCCACTTTGGGCCACTAGCAGAGAAACTGGCCAACTAAAGCATTCAGCAGGCAGGGGCCTCTAATGTCAGCCCTCAGCTAATGTCAGGTCCCAGCTACATGGAAAGTCATGTTCAGTGAGGGGAGGAGATATGTTTGTGGGCGAGGGGCACAAAGAGAGAGTTTTCTTTGACCCAGGAAAGTTTTGGTTTTTCATGTTTACTGGACTCTTCCCATGAAGGCTGCTTCTCATTTCTCTTCTATTGCAATGAGAAGGATTCTGACTTCCAGGATCCCCTGCCTGAGAATTTTCTGGCCAAGCAGCATAGCCTCAGCTGAGCTGACTTCTAATTAGGCAAAGGCTCCATCTAACTTCTCTTGTCCCAGCTACCCAGTCTGGGAGGGCTCCTCCTGTCCTTCCTGCCACCTCCTATCCCACTATCCCACTCCTGCCTTGGATTTGTGTGTCTCCCAACTGGTCCCTTCAACCTCTACATCCCCACCAGCTCCACAGCCCATTGTTCTACATACCCCAGTCACGTGATGATTGCAAGGCACTCACACACAGCCAGACTGCCAGTTCTGCTACCTGAGAACTGTTTGGCCTCACAGCACGGCACCTCTAAGTCTCAGTTTACACACCTGAGAAATGAGGAGGAAACGAACATCTGCCCAGCTTATTCCACAGGGTTGTGGAGGAAGAGAAAGAAGCAAGAGGCCCAAGCAATGACACTGCTGCTTTCACCTCCTGATTTCAGAACCAACTGAAAATCAAAATTAAATAAATAGAAAAGCCGGCACCAGTGGCTCACACCTGTCATCCTAGTTTCTCGGGAAGCTGAGATCTGAGGACCATAGTTCAAAGGCAGCCCACGCAGGAAAGTCTGTGTGACTCTTATCTCCAATTAACCAACAGAAAACAAGAAGTGGCTCTATCGCTCACGTGTTAGATCTCTTGCCTTGAGCTGAATTGCTCAGGGACAGCGCCCAGGCCCAGAGTTCAAGCCACAGACAAAAAGAAAAAAGAGGGGGCTGGGAAGGTAGCTCAGTGGTAGAGCGCTAGCCTTGAGCTGAAGAGCTGAAGGACAGCACCCAGGCCCAGAGTTCAGGCCCCATGACCGGACCCA
>NW_012267273.1:11756040-11816422 GCF_000151885.1 Dipodomys ordii | reverse complement strand
AGGAAGGAAGGAAGGAAGGAAGGAAGGAAGGAAGGAAGGAAGGAAGGAAGGAAGGGAAGATGAAGTGGATTTGAGTTGGGCCAAGGAGTTTTCTAATATATCCCTCCTAAATACAAGTGTGAAGGTAGAAATTAGTTGATGGGGTTGCACTGGATAGGCCAATTCAAGATCCTCCTGCCTCAGCCTCCCAAGTGCTGGGATTATATGTGTGTACCCTATAGGAGTAGCCCAAGAGGGAATTTTTGAGCAGCACACTGAACTAGGGACGTACTGTATTCACCTCCAATCATCACACACTGGACTTGACACTTGTAGCTATTACTGACTTGCAGAAGAGAGTACAAAGATCCAAAGGGAAGAAGCAATTTATCTAAGCTCACACAATGAATAAACTGTGACACTAACATCTGAAGCAAATTAATGAATCCCAAAGCCCAGATTCCTGCCACTACTATAGGTGAACCCAGAATCCAGGAAGTCAGTGAGTGACTGCTGCAGCAGGAACAAGGCATGTAACAACTCTTTCAATCCAGGGGCAACCCTTTCATATTGCAAGCGGATTCCACTTTCATCCTCTCATTTGCATTTCCTTGTCTTCCTATCCATTCTAATGAGATAGATTCCTGTAGAGGAAAAGCATGTATGGAGAAACAGGCATAGAAAACTCAATGAAACAATTAAGTTAGGGAATTGGGAGAAAAAAAAAATGGTCAAAGATGGCTGAGATTCATACAGTGAGGGAATGTGAAGACCAGCAAAGAAACATTCCAGCAGAAGACAACACCAGAGAAAAGTTTCTATGAAGGAAGCAATGTAGTCATCGATTCTATTTAAAAAAAAAAGAATCATGAGTCCAGGACTCTCAGGAGGATCATGGTTTGAAGCCAGACCAGAAAATCCAAGAGACTCATCGCTAATTACCAGTAAAAGAAAAAAAAAAAAAGAAGTAGAAGTATGGCTCAAGTAGTAGAACACAAGCTTTAAACAAAAATGCCAAGCAAAGCCAGGCACCCATGGCTCATGCCTATAATCCTAGCTACTCAGGAGGCTGAGATCTGAGGATTTCGGTTCAAAGCCAGCCCAGGCAGGAAAGTCCATGAGACTCTTATCTCCAGTTAACCATCAGAAAACCGGAAATGGCACTATAGCTCAAGCGGTAGAGCCCTAGCCTTGAGCTGAAGAGCTGAGGGAAAGCGTCCAGGCCCAGAGTTCAAGCCCCAAGACCAACAATAAATAAATAAGATATGTATATTGTTGCAGGTAGCAGGAGATAAGAGCCTTATTGCTGACAAGAAAGACATTTGGGTTTTATTCTTCAGCATATCAAGAACCAGAAAATATGGGGCTGGGAAGGTGGCTCAAAGGTAGAGCGCTTGCTTTGCATTCATGAGGTCCTGGGTTCGATTCCTCAGCACCACATAATCAAAAAGAAAAAAGCTGGAAGTGGCGCTGGGGCTCAAATGGTAGAGTGCTAGCCTTGAGCTGAAGAGCTGAGGGACAGCGCCCAGGCACAAAGTTCAGGCCCCATGACCCAACCCAAAAAAAAAAAAATGAAAAAAAAAAGAACCAGAAAATTAGAACAGAGGATCTTGATTGTATTTGCATTATTGTTCCCCTGTTGTCACTGTATTTGACTTTGGTACCCTGGGCATTGTATATATGCTTATCCGAATTAGGGAAGGGAAGGGGAACAAAAAAATGATGAGGTAAAGGACAAAGGGGGAATCAATGCAACAGCAAAACTCATAAGACACTATGTTTGCTAGGTGCCGGTGGCTCACGCCTGTTATCCTAGCTACTCAGGAGGCTGAGATCTAAGCATATCGGTTCGAAACCAGCCCATGCAGGAAAGTCCATAGACTCATTTCCAAATAACCACCAGAAAACCAGAAGTGGCGCTGTGGCTCAAGTGGTAGACCACTTGCCTTGAGCTGAAGAGCCCAGGGACAGTGCCAAGGCCCAGAGTTCAAGCCCCATGACTAACAAAAAATAAAAAAAGGCACTATGTTGGAAATGATATTGTACAACTTGCAGGGGGATGGGGAAGGGAAAGAGGGAGAAAAATGAGAGAGGGGATAACAAGTTCGACAAGAAATGTACTCACTACCTTACTTATGTAACTGTAACCCTTCTGCACATCACCTTGACAATAAAATAAAACAGGGAGAACAAGCTATAAAGGGCAAGGAAGAAAGAGCCCAGGTGAGTCATGAGCTATTAGTACTTCACCTGACAGCAATGGTGGCTTGTACCAGAGAGAAAGCAATGGAGATACTGAGAATCAGTGGGTGTGGGGTCTCTTTTGAAGACAACAGGGTGAGTGTCCCCAAAAGCCAGAACTGGAAACCTGAGTCCAGAATGAGGAAAGGAAGCTCAACGTGTGATGTGTGAGATGCTCAGTTAACAAGAGCTTCTCTCCCAGAAGCAGTTCCTCCAGACCTCTGGCCAGAGAACGCTGCATTGAATGCACTAAACAAGCCAGGTTGTCCAGCTCAAGGCCCAGCCCAGCTACGGAGCCATCCATGGTTCTTCACCCTGCTCCAGGCAAGATGGCAGACCAGCAATCACTTGCTGTGTATGCTTCAACCAACATTTTGCCAATAGCAAAAACAGCATACCACTTGAGTGCAAGATGATGGAACTATGGAACAAATCTGGGGGAGACAATACAGATTGCCCCTATTCAGGGAGCCACACCGTATCTCCCACAGAGAAGCTGGTGGCACTTCATCTAAAGAAATGTTCCTGAAGCCGGGCGCTGGTGGCTCACGCCTGTAATCCTAGCTACTCAGGAGGCTGAGATCTGAGGATCGCGGTTCAAAGCCAGCCCGGGCAGGAAAGTCCATGAAACTCTTTTTTTTTTTTAATATTTTTTTTGGGTCCAGTCGTGGGCCTGAACTCTGGGCCTGGGCGCTGTCCCTCAGCTCTTCAGCTCAAGGCTAGCGCTCTAACACTTGAGCCACAGCGCCACTTCCGGCTTTTTTCTTTTTGCTTATGTGGTGCTAAGGAATCGAACCCAGGGCCTCATGCATGCAAGGCAAGCGCTCTACCACTGAGCCACCTTCCCAGCCCCGCCTGTAAGACTCTTATCTCCAACTAATCGGCAAAAAAACTAAGGCACAGTGCCAAGCCCTGAGTTCAAGCTTAGTACTATCCCCTGACAAAAAAAAAAAAAAAAACTAAAGAAAGAAAAGATGCTACCATAGTGTCTAGTTGGGGTGAACCATGAATTTTAGGGACTATCTTAGAGAAATCCAGTTGCAGGGAGGTTGAAGAACACAACTCTGTCTTCAAGACACCATGACACAGATCGAGACAATGGAATGTAAAGGAATAGGGTTTAAGCTATGCAATCAGTAAAACACAGGTTCAAGTTCCAGCTTCTCTAGGTATTGCTGACTTGGCACCATTTACTTAACCTCTCCCAAACTTCAATTCCCTTTATGGAAAGAGGGTAATACAATAATCCTTACAATTCACAAGAGGTTTAACAACAATGCTGTGACAAACATACTGGAAAGGTTAGCTAAGGAAAGGTTCCATACATGGTTGATGAATGAAATGCGTGAGAGAAATTGCAATCCTGCCCCCTGGTGGAAGGTTGAAGCCTAGCATATTAAAGGATGAGAAGCCTTTAAGGGTGTGTAGTGGCCAACACACAGAGGCTACCTGGGCCAGATCCATGTTCCTGCTGCCACAGCAGAGGCGAGCCTGGATTAAGTCCCTATGCCCGTGCTCTCTCATACACGAATGCAACCAAGAGAATGCCTCCAGGTCTGAGTGTGCCCATGATCTCCATTAGAAATTGTCTATTAGCAAACCGGATGGCACCATTGCTGACTACAAGATCTCTGAATAAACAAGTAAGTCTGTAACATAAAACAGCTATCAGAGGCCCAATTGGAGGTCTTTCAGGGAAAATTCTCTTTAAAATAGTCTTTCCTAGCTGTGCGCCAGTAGCTCACACCTGCAATCCTACCTACTCAGGAGGCTGAGATCTGAGGATCGTGGTTCAAAGCCAGTCTGGACAGCAAAGTCCATGAGACTCTTATCTCCAACAAACCACTAGAAAAACCGGAAGTGGCACTGTGGCTCAAGTGGTAGAGCGCTCACCTTGAGCTGAAGAGCCCAAGGACAGTGCCCAAGCCCAGAGTGCAAGCCCCACGATGGACCAAAAAATAAATAAAAAATAGTCTTTCCTTTGGTGCCTTATTCCTGCCCCAGCAGCTCTCTACATGCACACACACACACACACACACACACACACTCAAAATGCCTGCAATGGAAAACTTACCTTCACTGAAGTTCTGAAAACACAAGTGATCAAATCAATAGATTGTTCTTTAAAAAGTCTCTGAAGGTAGCCAGGCACCTGTGGCTTATGCCTGCAATCCTAGCTACTCAGGAGGCTGAGATGTGAGAATCACTGTGCATAGCTACACCAGGCAGAAAAGTCCCCATGAGATTCTTATCTCCAATTAACCACTCAAAAACTGGAAATAGGGCTGGGAATGTGGCTTAGTGGTACAGTGCTTGCCTAGCATACATGAAGTCCTGAGTTTGATTCCTCAGTACCACAGAAACAGAAAGAACCAGACATAGCACTGTTGTTAAAGTGGTAGAGTGCCAACCTTGAGCAAAAGAATCTCAGGGACAGGGCCCAGGCCCTGAGTTCAAGCCCCAGGACTGGCAAAAAAAAAAAGAAAAGAAAAATTAATTAATTAATTAAAGAGCTCAGGGACTGTGCCTAGACCCTAAATTCAAGCCCTATGACCAAAAAACAAAAACAAAAAAACCTCTAAAAAAAGAAAAAGAGCTTAAACATCTCAGCTAGTTGACTGGTCTGACTTCCTTTCCCCTTTCGGATCACAGTGAGCACTTTGAGACTCTCAATGGCTTGGAATGGGTGGCTCTCTACTCAAGAGTGAGGAGCCAGGTATGGTAGCAGCACCTCATCTATTATTCCCACAACAGGGTTGCAGCCCCAAGGCTAGTCCCAGAGAAAAATGACACCTACTAGAAAAATAATCAAAGCAAACAGAGGTGGAGGTGTGACTCAAGTGGTAGACCACCTACATAGCAAGTATTAGGCCCTGAAATCCCAGCACTATAAAAAAAAAGTGGGGGGAGGGCTGGGCATCAGTGGCTCACACCTGTTATCCTAGCTACTCAGGAGGCTAAGATAAGAGGATCAAGATTCAAAGCCAGCCTGGGCATGTAAAAACCTTATCTCCAATTAACCACTAAAAAGCCAGAAATGATGCTGAGCCTCAAAGTGGCAGAGAGCTAGCCTTGAGCAAGAACTGTGCCCAGGTCTTGAGTTCAAGCCCCAGGACTGGCACAAAAAGGGAAGGGAACAGAGAGGAGGGGAGGGGAGGGAAAGGGGAGGGGAGGAGAGAGGAGGGAAGGGGGAAGGGAAAGGGAGAAAGGGGAAGTGGAGGGGAGAGGAAGGGGAAGGGACGAGAAGGGGAAGGGGACATGAGGGGAGGGGAGGGGAGGGGAAGGGAAGGGAGGCAAAGGGCAAATCTAAGTCCTGAAAAGTAGTCCTGATTTTTCTTCTTGAGAGCTCCTCAGGGGAGAGTGTTGTCACTCTACTCCTGACTCCATCCTCCCAGTCCTTGTAAATATGTCCCCCTTTTCAGGCCAAAGCAGATCTTCCTACAGGACCACTCTTCTCTAGGACAGGCTGCATCCTCCCACACAAGGGAGTGCACAGTGTTCACCTGACACTTTAATAACACCGCTGTTTCCTGGACTCAGAGGTGTGTCTGCACAAGCCTGGGGCCCACCAGCCAGCTGTGGGCCTCTCCTCCTGGATGAACTTATATTCTAACTAGTTAGGTGAATGTCCACAATGAACCTGACCTTCCTAGGCTTGAAGGGATTTAGGGGAATTTATATTCAATATCCTAATGGCTCAAACACCTGCAGCACTTAAGAATTGTTTTCAAAGTGTTCTAACCTTCATTACCTCTCTTAAATTTGGTGCAACCCTATGAGGCGGTAAGGATTTGCTATTATTATCCTTAAATTAAAAAAATTAAGGATGGCAGGCGTCGGTGGCTCACACCTGTAATTCTAACTACTCAGGAGGCTGAGATCTGAGGATCTCGGTTCCCAGCCAGCCCAGGCAGGGAAGTCTGTGAGACTCTTATCTCCAATAAACCAATAGAAAACCAGAAGTGGTGCTGTGGCTCAAGCAGTAGAGCGCTCTTCTTGAGCTGAAAAGCACAGGGACAGTGCACAAGCCCAGAGTTCAAGCCCCACGGCCAACCAAAAAAAAAAAAAAAAGGATGAATGTGTGAGTGGCTGATCTTGGGTCTTGCAGGAAGTCGACACAAAGCCAGGTCAATGAGGGTCGTAGTAGAGAATAAGACATAGCAATGTATACACAGCCATGGTAAGACAAGGTTCCATTGAAAGGATGGGTGACAGAGAGCCAATCTGTGTGCTCTAGGCAAGACACTACAGTTCCTCACACTGGAGACCCCCCCCCCCCGAAATGAGATTGGTATTGCCTTGCACACATTCTAGGCTGGGCTTTGTTTGTTTGTTTTTGGGTTTTTTTTGGGGGGGTTGTTTAGTTTTGTTTTTTTGCCATTTGTGGGCACTGTCCCTCAGCTCTTCAGCTCAAAGTCAGTACTCTACTACTTGAGCCACAGTGCCATTCTAGTGGTTAATTGGAGATAGGAGTCTCGCGGACTCTCCTGCTCTGGCTGGCTTTGAACCTCGATACTCAGATCTAGACTGTTTTCTATGAGACTGTGTCTATAAAGGACCATGGGCCATTTGACGGCACCCGTGAGAACAAGCAGGGCTTGACACAGCACTTCACTTGTGTTTGGCATCTCCTAAGGTTTTATAATTGACTCCTCCAGCTGTTGTGAAGGTTACAGGCTGTGACTGTGCTGAGACTCATTACTACCAGCTAGTGGCCAGCTCTACAAAAGACTACAACTGGAGCTGAGTTTCCGGGGCCTACCCAGAGGCCTACACATGCAGGTCCCAGTTCACTGTTCCCCAGAGAGGCAATTTAGATTCAAATAGTCACAACCTTCTTAAAAACAAAAAAAATTGTTAAATAGGGATACAGGTCGACCCATTGCAACAATAGATGTACAAGATGTTATGTCGAAAAACAAACTTTATAACTTTGGCGGGGGGGGGGAGGGAAAGGATGGTAAGGAAAGGGGAAACAAAGGAGGAGGCAACAATGCATGATAAGAAATGTACTCATTACCTTGCCCATGTAATTGTAACCCCTCTGTACGGTATTTTCACAATATATATATATATATATATATATATATATAATTTTTTTTATTTTTTATTTTTTGGTCCGGTTGTGGGGCCTGAACTCTGGGCCTGGGCGCTGTCCCTCAGCTCTTCAGCTCAAGGCTAGCGCTCTAACACTTGAGCCACAGCGCCACTTCCGGCTTTTTGCTTATGTGGTGCTGAGGAATTGAACCCAGGGCCTCATGCATGCAAGGCAAGCGCTCTACCACTGAGCTACCTTCCCAGCCCGAAACTCTTATCTCCAATTAACCACCAGAAAATCAGAACTAGTGCTGTGACTAAAGTGGTAGAACACTCGCGTTGAGCTGAAGAGCTCAGGGACAGTGTCCAGGCCCAGAGTGCAAGCCCCATGACCAAAAAGAAAAAAAAAATGTGTGTATGCATGTGTGTCACACTAGCACACTGCCTGGCTCTAGAGCAAAAGTCAGAAAAGAAAATCTGCCAGATGTTGGCTAGCTGTGATGATGTGGGTGACTGTTGTGCAGAATACATGAAGATACAGGAAAAGAGCTAAGAAAAAAAATCCACAGTGAGTTATGTCCGTGTGTGTGTGTGTGTGTGTGTGTGTGTGTGTGTATGTGTGTGCGTGCATGCTGGTACTCAGGCTTGAACTAAAGGCCTCTTGCTTTTGCTCCACTTTTTTTCATGGCCAGCCCTCTACTGCTTAAGCTACACCTCTTCTTGTGGCTTTTTGAAGGGTAAGTGGGGATAAGAGTCTCAAGAATTTGTCTACTCAGGCTGGCTTCAAGCTGCAATTCTCCCAGCACTCAATTCACAACAGCTGTGACTGGAGAGGTGCCTACAATTCAATGTTTAGAGGAAATTTTTTTTGTCAGTCATGGGGCTTGAACTCAGCCTGGGCACTGTCCCTGAGCTCTTCAGCTCAAGGCAAGCACTCTACCACTCGAGCTATAGCACCACTTCTGGTTAATTGGAAATAAGAGTCTCACAGACTTTCCTGCCTGTGTTGGCTTTGAACTGGGATCCTCAGATCTGAGCCTCCTGAGTAGCTAGGATTACAGGTGTGAGCCATCAGTGCCCGGCTTCAGATAAAATATTTTTTAAGAAATATTCTTTTTGTTGTTGTTATTGTAGGGCTTGAACTCCTTGAGCCCTTTTGCTCTACCGCTTTGAACCATAGCACCACTTCCAGTTTTCTAGTAGTTAATTGGAGATAAGACTTCCTGCCTAGGCTGGTTTTGAACCTCAATCCTCAGCTCTCAGCCACCTAAGTAACTAGGATTACAGGCTTGAGCCATCAGCACCCAGCAAAGAAATTCTTAACACATACATAGCTGAGCATGTAAGAAAACATGAGCCAGTGGCTCACACCTGTAATCCTAGCTACTCAGGAGGCTGAGATCTGAGGATCATGGTTCAAAGCCAGCCCGGGCAGGAAAGTCCATGAAACTCTTATCTCCAATAAAACCACCAGAAAACTGGAAGTGGTACTGTGGCTCAAGTGGTAGAGTGCTTGCCTTGAGCTGAAGAGCTAAGGGACAGTGCCCAGGCCCAGAGTTCAAGCCCCATGACTGAAAAAAAAAAAAAAAGAAAGAAAGAAAAAGAAAACAAAAATTTTCAGGTGCCGAGTGGTGCTGTGGTTCAAAGTAGTAGAGTGCTAGCCTTGAGCAGAAAAGCTCAGGGACAGTGCCCATGTCTTAAGTTCAAGTCCCATGACCAACACAAAGAAAAAATAATTTTTTTGGAGGGGGGTTCCGGTCATGGGGCCTGAACTCTGGGCCTGGGCGCTGTCCCTCAGCTCTTCAGCTCAAGGCTAGAGCTCTACCACTTGAGCCACAGCGCCACTTCCGGCTTTTTTCTTATGTGGTGCTGAGGAATCGAACCCAGGACTTCATGCATGCAAGGCAAGCGCTCTACCACTGAGCCACCTTCCCAGCCCCAGAAAAAAGAATTTTTAAAGGGACCAAGAATAGGATTGAAATGTAAGTTAAGACTCTGTAGGTTGGGCACTCACTGGTGGTTCATTTCTATAACCTTAGCTACTCAAGTGCTGACATCTGAGAACTTCAGTTCATGAGTCTAGGAAGGAAACTCCGTGACTCTTTATCTCCAATTAAACACCAAAAAGAGTAGAGGGGACTGCATACATGAAACTGCAGATACAGAGGGAGAAAATAGAAAAGCAGATAAGCAGGCAAGACTGGGAAACATAATAACTATTAATTTCTTCATTAGTGAAACACATAGATCTTGCCATTCAAGAAGCACAAGGCCTGAGCTGGAATATGGCTCAAGTGATAAAGCATCTGCCTGGCAAGTGTTAAGTACCAGGAGGAGGGGAGCACTAGGTCTAAGTAGGATAAATAAAAATAAAGGGGATGGAAATGTGGCTTCCATGGTAGAGCGCTTACCTAGCATGCATGAAAACCTGGGTTCAATTCCTCAGTACCACATAAACAGAAAAAGCTAGAAGTGGCACTGTGGATCAAGTGGTAGAGTGCTAGTCCTGAACAAAAGGAGCTCAGGAACAGTGCCCAGGCCTTGAGTACAAGCCCCAGGACTGCCAAAAAAGACAAAAATTAAAAAGTTAAATGAAAATAAATCCACACGGCAACACTTCATAATGAATTATAGAACATCCAGGATAGTCCACACAGAAGTCAGAGCAACACTTACATCTAGTCAGCAAAAAAGGTAGAGTACCAGCCAGAAGTGGGAAAAAAAGCTGACCAACAGCACAAGACCTTCAAGAGTGAAACATAATATCTATGTATGTATACACATGTGTGTGTGTGTGTGTGTGTGTGTGTATATATATATAACTATATGCCAACTATACCCCAATGAAGTTGTTTTTATTTTATTTTTGGGGGGGCCCGGTCGTGGGGCCTGAACTCTGGGCCTGGGCGCTGTCCCTCAGCTCTTCAGCTCAAGGCTAGCACTCTACCACTTGAGCCACAGCGCCACTTCCGGCTTTTTTCTTTTTGCTTATGTGGTGCTGAGGAATCGAACCCAGGGCCTCATGCATGCAAGGCAAGCGCTCTACCACTGAGCCACCTTCCCAGCCCTGAAGTTGTTTTTAAACAGATAAAAATCACACAAGAACCTGAATTCTATCCCCAGACTGCCTAAATAAAATTATAGGCAGGATGCCGGTGGCTCATGCCTGTAATCCTAGCTACTCAGGAGGCTGAGATCTGAGGATCACAGTTCAAAGCCAGCCCAGGCAGGAAAGTCCATGAGACTCTTATCTCCAATAAACCAGAAGTGGTACTGTTGCTCAAGTGGTAGTGCTAGGCTTGAGCTAAAGAGTTGAGGGACAGTGCCCAGGCCCAGAGTTCAAGTCCCACGATTGACAAAAATAAATAAGTAATTAATTAAGTAAATAAATAAAAAAATAAAATTATATTAACAGCTTTCAGCTTCTAAGAACTATAGTGTCTGGCTTGTCTTCCTCTCTTCTCTGGATGACAGTAACTTCTGGCTTCCACTTCATAGTCATCTCCTGCACCTGTGGAACAGATTTTTAATGTGTTCCACACTAAAAATGTCTATTCATGATCTTCCCAAAGATTTTGCCTTACCAGATTCCTTATAGACAGCAGTCCTTTTATTTCTCTCGACCCTGAATTGCTTTGAAAAAGATCATTTTCTCCTTATTCATGGCATAGCTAGCATCTATTGTTCCTGCAGGGAGATGGCCTGCTCACCCATCGCTGAATCCTCTCCAGCCCTTCACTCGCTCCATTCTCACCCTCTCAGCTCTTTTAAGCCATTTTCTGGCCTCATTCTTCACTATTGTTCTGAGCAGCCTACAGCCTGAGCTATTCCTGAAGGAGTCACGGTCTTCCTCCAGCCACATAAAGACAGCTTGATGATAGCACTGCTGCTAGACCAGTGCAAATGAAAGCCTTGCTCTCCAGCTGGCCAGCCATGACCTTGAGGCAAGTTAATTCCTCTCTGGAGCCCTTGCCCAGCATCTGTACATCCACACTCCCCTGACAATCTCTGAGGTCAGCCTGGGGTAGGGCTCCAACATGGCTACTGAGAAAATTCCTTTAGGGATTCCTCCTCAAGCCAGCAGCTACTCCTAGATCCCCAAGCAACTCAGCCTCACCCACAGCCCACTCACCAAGCAGCACCCCAAAACTGCCAGGGCAATTTTTTCACCAGGGAAAGTCCTGCCACTCTGGCTATACCAGTGCTTTCTGTATTCTTGGAAAAGTAAGAATGGCATCTGAGGCTATAAGAATAGACACTGAAGCCTGTCAAAAGACTGCAAGAGAAATGGATGGAGCTAGAACAAATTGTGTTAAGTGAGGTAAGCCAACCTCAGAGAGACAAACAGCACAAGTCCTCTCTGCTATGCACACAATGAGACCAAGAGAATACTTTTAGGAGAGAAACACAAAGGTACAATGCTTAAGTGTCTCTTCACATCTATCTGATGTGATATACATATTGAAACAAACTGCAAGATAAAGGAACAAGAGTCCTTTTGTTTCTTTTTTCTTTTTTGATGATTCTGCCTTCTTTACCTTATGGATAGCATATTCATGTGTATATCTTCAGAAGGGTGGGGGTAGGACACAGAACTTGAGGGAAAAGGGGTGAAAAAGTGCAGCAGTGGAGCCCAGAGGACATTGATCGTTACTATGCAACTCATGAGTGGAGAGAGGAGGGAAGGACTGGGAGACAGTGAGGGCACAGAAGACATTGTAGGAAAGGAAATGAACTTGACTCATGTAATTGTAATCTCTCTGTACATCACCTCTATAATAATAATAAAGTAAATTGATTTAAAAAGAGTGAGAGACTGCAGCTCTTGAAGCAGAAACCAAGTTCCTACTCTAGGTCTGCTTTGATCCAGTGCTATTTCTCCCAGACAGGCTGCCTCCCCCATGAGTCCAGGCCAGCTAATACTAAAGCCTTCAACAAAAGATGGAAATCCTGCTGGGTGCCAGTGGCTCACGCCTGTAATCCTAGCTACTCAGGCTGAGATCTGAGGATCACAGTTCAAAGCCAGCCTGGGCAGGAAACTCTGTGACACACTTATCTCCAATAAGCCACCAGAAAACCAGAAGTGGTGCTGTGGCTCAAGTGGTAGAGCGCTCACCTTGAGCCCAGAGTTCAAACTACATGACCCACCAAAAGAAGGAGGAGGAGGAGGAGGAAGAAGAAGAAGCAGCAGCAGCAGCTAGGCCTGTAATCCTAGCTACTCAGGAGGCTGAGCTCTGAGATCTCAGTTCAAAGCCAGCCCTGGCAGGAAAGTCCATGAGACTCTTTTTTTGGGGGGGGGCCTTGAACTCTGGACCTGGGCGCTGTCCCTCAGCTCTTCAGCTCAAGGCTAGCACTCTACCACTTAAGCCACAGTGCCACTTCCGGCTTTTTCTTTTTTGCTTATGTGGTGCTGAGGAATCGAACCCAGGGCCTCAGGCATGCAAGGCAAGCACTCTACCACTGAGCCACCTTCCCAGCCCCTCCATGAGACTCTTATCTCCAACAAACCACTAGAAAACCAAAAGTGGTCCTGTGGCTCAAGTGGTAGAGCCTTGTGCTGAAGAGCTCAGGGACAGCATGCAGGCCCAGAGTTCAAGACCCATGACAACCCAAAAAAAAATTTAAAAAATAGGGCTGGGAGGGTGGCTCAGTGGTAGAGTGCTTGCCTTTCTTGCATGAGGCCCTGGGTTCGACTCCTCAGCACCACATAAACAAAAAGAAAAAAAAGCCGGAAGTGGCGCTGTGGCTCAAGTGGTAGAGTGCTAGCCTTGAGCTGAAGAGCTGAGGGACAGTGCCCAGGCCCAGAGTTCAGGCCCCACAACCGGACCCAAAAAATAAAAAATAAATAGATTGTAGCAAAGGAGAAATTAAGAGGATCAATTTCTATCTACTCTTAGTGAAGGCTATAAATATTTTCCAGGAAAGCAAGACCATACCTTAGTGAAGATTGTACAGGCACTTGGGCAGTTCTGCCATACTAAGGTAGTGAAGCTGTCTGAATTTGCCCACTAGGTGGCAGTGGTAGATCAGATAACTTCACACAGCTTGCCCTTCACTGGAGTTGTTTTGAGTGAAATCAGTTCAGCAAACACACAGAACAGGACCACATTCCTAGCATACTTTGCAAGTCTGTCTTCAGGATAAAGTGAAAGTGTAACGGAGGCTGGAAGAGTGGATGGATATCAGTTGCACATGACAAGGATAGAAAAGGACTCTTGCTGGGTGCCAATGGTTCACATCAGTAATTCTGGCTATTCAGGGGGCTGAGATCTGAGAACTGCAGTTCAAAGCCAGCTTGGAAAGTGGGTGAGTCTCTTCCATGAACCATCAGAAAACTGTAAGTAGAGCTGTGGCTCAAGTGATAGCATGCCAGCCTTGAGTGAAAAAGCTAAGGGACACACTGATGCTGGTGGCTCATACCTGTTAATTCTAGCTACTCAGCAAGCTGAGATCTGAAGATCAGTTTGAAGCCAGCCCCGGGAGGAAAGTCCATGAGCGAAAAACCTAGAGCTGTGGCTCAAGGTCAGTGTCTAGGCCCTGGGTTCAAAGCTCCAGTACTGGCACAAAAAAAATAAGTAAGAAAGTCTAATGAAAGTTTTCATATATGCACACATCAAAATGAGCCCCTTTGTATGATTAATAAACAATAACAAAACTGTTAAAAATAAATGAGACAATGCCCAGACCCTGAGTTATAATCCAAGTACGGGCACAAAATAATTCTTAATAATAGCCGGGCACCGGTGGCTCATGCCTGTAATCCTAGCTACTCAGGAAGCTGAAATCTGAGGATCACAACTCAAGGCCCAACAAAGCAGGAAAGTCCATGAGACTCTCATCTCCAATTAACTACCAGAAAACAGGAAGTGGCTTTGTGGCTCAAGTGCTAGAACACTAGCCTTGAGCTGAAGAGCTCAGGGACAGTGCCCAGGCCCAAAGTTCAAGCCCCATGACCAATCATCATCATCATCATTATCATCATCATTACCATCTTGTTGCCAGAAGCCAGTGGCTCACACCTGTAATCCTAGCTACTCAGGAGGCTGAGATCTGAGGATCCCAATTCAAAGCCAGACTAGGTTGGAAAGTCTCTAAGACTTTTATCTCCAATTAATCACTAGAAAAATGAAAGTAGAGCTGTGGCTCAAATTGGTACTAACCTTGAGTGAAAAAGCTCAAGAACAGAGCCCAGACCCTATGTTCAAGTGCCACAACCAAAAATAATAAAATAAAAATAATCATCGTGTGAGCATCCACAACTTTATCTTGTGTGGGAGAATCCTGAGCATTTAAGCTCACCTAATTGTTCCTGGACTTGGAGTCAAAATTCAGTGTACACTGAATCTTTATACATATATTCTTTTCTTACTGGCATATTCATATTTATTATAGCACTTTTAACAATAATCAAGATATGGAAACAGTGTAGTTGCCCAACAACTAGTTAGTGGAGGAAGAAAACGTAATGTACATATAGTGACAAATAAAATTATGTCATGTATAGAAGGGACAGAATTGGAGATCTTCATTTGAGCAAGATGAGCCAAGCTTGAGATAGGAAAATGTATTTTTGCTTAGATGCAAACCCTAGATCTAAAAGTAACATAACATCATCCTAAAAGATTTATTTTATTATAAAGATGCTGTACAGAAGTGTTACAGTTACATGAGTAAGGTAATGAGTACATTTCTTGTCAAGCATTGTTACCCCCTCCTTTGTTCTCCCACTATCCCTTCCCTCCTCCACCTCCCTCCTTCTTCTTCTCCACCCCCCACATATGGAGGATTTTTTTGGGGGGTCCAGTCGTGGGGCCTGAACTCCAGACCTGGGCACTGTTCCTCAGCTCTTCAGCTCAAGGCTAGCGCTCTACCACTTGAGCCACAATGCCACTTCCGGCTTTTTTTCTGCTTATGTGGTGCTGAGGAATCGAACCCAGGGCTCATGCATGCAAGGCAAGTGCTCTACCACTGAGCCACCTTCCCAGCCCCACATAGGGAGAATTCTATATATCATTGTTGTTCTACACTTCATAGACACCACTGGATCCAGTCCAAACTGGGAAAAAGCCAATGCCCAGCATGGACTTGGTAGGCTGAGAATCAAGTTTATATGAAGTTGTTACATGTTCCGAACTCTTTGCCTTATTTTCATCCATTTCATTGAAAATGTCAGGTTTAGTCATAGCTCTAATTTTTACCTCAAAGTTGTTTTTTTGTTGTTGTTGTTGTTGTTGTTTTTGGGTCCAGTTGTGGGTCCTGAACTTTGGGCCTGGGCACTGTCCTTCAGCTCTTCAACTCAAGACTAGCACTCTACCACTTGAGCCACAGCGCCACTTCCGGCTTTTTTTTTCTTTTGCTTATGTGGTGCTGAGGAATCGAACCCAGGGCCTCATGCATGTAAGGCAAGCGCTCTACCACTGAGCCACCTTCCCAGCCCCTCAAAGTTTTTTAAAAGCCAGGCACCAGTGGCTCACACCTGTAATCCTAGCTACCCAGAAAGCTGAGATCTGAGGATCGCAGTTCAAAGCCAGCTCAGGCAAAGTCCATAAGACTCTTATCTCCAATTAACTACAAAAAACAAAGCCAGAGTGGAGCTGTGGCTCAAGTGGTAGAGCACTAGCCTTCAGCAAAAATGTTCAGGGACAGTGCTCAGGTATTAAATTCAAGCCCAAGCACTGGTATAGGAAAAACAAACCTGGTAAATTCGGAGAGGAGAGGAGAGGAGAGGAGAGGGGAGAGAAGGGGAGAGGAGGTGAAGGAGGGGAGGGGAGGGGAGGGGAGGGGAGGGGAGACACAGGACAAAAGCACACACATCTGGGAGAGCAGATGGGCTCCGACTTGACTGATTTCAGCTCAGCAATCCAAGCTCCATAGGCAATGGGTGGCAGTGAAGGGTAGCTAAGAGGTTAAGAGGTCAGAGCCAGCAGGGGTCAAAGATATTAAAAGCTTTTTTTTTTTAAATTGTACTGGGGTTTGAACTTAGGTCTTTGTACTTATTAGTGGCTGAGCTACACCTCTAGCCCCAAAAGCCAATTACTTCTTTAGTCCCTGGCTCAGGTCTTTCAAAACCAAGGACAGATACTTATTCTATGGTACACAATGTGAAGAAAACCAAAATTACATCATGTCCCTGCGCTGCTTCACGCACTGCAGATGCAGTACTGTGACTCAAGTGGTAGAGTGCTAGTCTTGGGCACAAAGCAGCTCGGGGATAGTGCCTAGGCTGAGTTCAAGCCCCAGGACTGGCAAAGAAAAAAGAAAAAAAAAGTCACAATGTGTACTTGTGTACCCAACTCGAACTTGCGTGGCCTGTTACATAAACTGTCCTCCACTCAGGGACATGGTCTCTCCAACTGCACTTCACTTAGCAATTTTTTTAAATTTAATTTGTGAACACACTGTACAGAGGGGTTACAATTACATGGGTAGGATAATGCGTACATTTCTTACCAAGCATTGCAGCCTCCTCCTTTGGTTTACCCTTCACATCCCTTCCCTGCCCCCCCTCCCCCCCAATTTTTTGTTTCCAATGTGGAGGTAGAAGAGCCCAGGCCACTGGGCTCAAGAAGGCAGAGCTGCATATATTAGATGACCAGGGGGGAGGTCAGAATGTTCCCTAGAAACTGGGGCCTAATCCTCCTGCTTCATGAGGTCTGGGACCCTCTCTGCCCCAACCCCCAACCAGGACTGAGGCTGAATCACAGTGGTGACTTGCACAAACAAGCCATGACCCTCCCTCCAACGCTGGGATCTTACAGCCAGAAGGCCACAGTGACTGCTTTGGGCATATACTACAAAGAAAGCAAGAAGGCTGAGCACTGGTGGCACACACTTGCAATCCTTGCTACTCAGAAGGCTGAGATCCGAGGATCGCAGTTTGAAGCCAACAGGAAAAGTCCATGAGACTCCTCTTACCTCCAATTAACCACCAGAAAACCAGAAGTGGAGCTGTGGTTCAAAATGATAGGGCAGTAGCCTTGAGCAAAAGGAACTCAGAGATGCTCCCCCTCCCTCCTCTCCCCCCCCAAAAAAAAACCCGAAAAGAAAAAAGCAAGAGGTTGCATCTTTTTCATTCATTCTTTATTTACAGCAAAGTACAGAGTATGTGATCTTACTTTGTTTTTGGAAGTGCTAACAATAAAGGTATGGTAGTAAAAAGCAGAAGCAGAAGAGCAAGCATCTTGAAAGAAAAGAAAAGCCCAAGTGTTTACCTAGCTGCTTGACTTGGTTCCTGTGCAGGCCTGGCTGCTCACTCCCTTCCTCTAGATGACGGAGACCCCCATTTCCTGCATCTGCCACCAGGACGGCACAGAACACCCAGAGACAGAAAGTGTGAAAGGGGTCTTCAAGCTTCAGAGCAGTCCCAAGCATGCCCTTTGCAACCTGTCTTCTTCTTCCTTGTCTTGTCTGATGTCAGTAAGCTTCCTCCATTCTGCCTGGAGCCAAGTGCGAAGGGGAAAGGAGGTAGAGAAGGCCCACTGGTCCTTCCATGTGTATTGTCCTATCTGTCAGGACCAACCCCCAGCCTCAACCATCACAGACCTTTCATTCCCTAGCACTGGAATCTTTGACAAGCACACATGAGACTCGGGGCAGTGGAAAACACTTCCCTGCAGAAATACTTCTGTCTTGGGTACTATCATGGATCGAGCTAATTCAAGGGCTGCTAGAAGGCAGGTAATAATACCAACCAACCAACTCAAGCCAACCAGACTTGTGTATCTCCACTTCCTGGTTGCTCTGAGGAGCACACAAGCCTCCAGACCCAGTGGCCTTATAGGGACAGGATCCAGTTCCAAGCCAGGGAGAGGCTGGAACCAACCTCCTCTTGATCATGAAGCAGCCTCGATCAGAAGTATTAGTTCCAAGAACATGTGAGCTGGAGACTCCTCCCTTTGGCCTAGTCTGTACATATCCCTCAGTGTAACCCACTACCTCCCCAGGCCTTGCCCGTCCACCTTCCATCTTTGCTCATTCTAGCTTCAGACTGCCTGAGAATGGGACACTTGGATCAGAAGTTGTTGGATTGTGTGTGAGGCCAGTCTTCTCATGATGAACACTTGGACCATAGACAAGTGAGCAGGGAGGGGAAAGGAGCACCACTGGGTGGCTCTGAAGCCAAGGAATTCCTGTGCACACATGTGACTACTTCACCCTGCTGAGCTCATCTGTGCCCCACCCCCACCCCATAGCTCAGTGCCCCAGAGACAACGGTCATGATTGCTGCCCAAATAATTCTACCCCTGCTTCTCCAGTGGCATCGGAGATCCAGAGGCTCATGAAAGTCAGATCACATTGTAAGAAAGTTCAAACACAGATACACAAGTGGCTAAATCCTAGTTTGCCACAAAGGGGTAGAGCCTCTCATCTACTCCCTGTCCCAGACACAGTGTATCACAGTACTCAGGGCATCACTGCATCCAGGGTCCAACACCACAGACCTTGAACACTTGCCCAAGAACCCTTGCCAAGCTGTCAAGAACTAGTGATGATTTCCCCAAGGGTAGGGGCAGAACAGCTGGAAGCTGTGTCCTAACTTGGAGGGGGCGCTGCTCAGAGATCCTGGAGGCTTGGTCCCAACACCACAGGTAGATGAGGAAGCGGATAAGTAAGTAGAGGCTCAGAGATGAAAAGAATCCATCTTCCAAGGCAGTGGGGTAGACAGCCAAGGCACTAAATGGTTTGGCACCTGGGAGCTTCAAGTATAGTTAAGCATGCTACCCACTGAAAGGCCAAGGCTCTCCTGGGTAGGGAGATGGGCTTCACCTGAGCACAGGGAAGGCCAAGGACCCTATGTCCTCAGGATCCTAACCCAGGCCTGCCCTCCACCCTTAATCTCAGAACTGTACAGGCATGACCATGAAGATGACAGAGACAGGTCCTGAACCACACCCTGCTGAGAAATGGCTTTCAACACAGGTGTCCTCCTCTTCTCCCCACCAAATCTTCCTTCGCTGTCATCATGGGGACACCCCTGCAGAGCCTGTGCCATGGCTTCCTGGCATCCTGGGTGGCAAAGCTCTCGAATACCAGGGTTGACTGTGTGAGTTAGCAAAAACATATTTGGAGACAAACCAGACCCATAAAAGAGAAATCCAGCTGTATGACAAGTCTGAGAGGGAAACTGTTGTGATGAAAGTGACAAGTCTCATTCACTCAAATGGCTCAAGTGGGCTCTGAATAGCACACGAGAGAGCAGTTCTCCAGCGTTCCAGCCACCACAGCCACAGTGACATAATTCAAAGTGGGACTTTGCCAAGTGCTAGGATGGTCACGACAGACATGACAATCTCTGGCTCTTCCCCAGCAAGACACTTAGACTTGGGGGGGGGGGGGGGAGAGCGCGCAGGGGCAAGGGGCAAGGGAGAATCTCATCTGCCCTGTCTCTCACTTGGTCCTTCAGTTCCTCCAGCCCTCCACCAACATTCTAGGAGTTTGAGCTTCCTCTAGACAAGGAGTTTCCACTATGAGGAAGTTCCATGTCTAGTTGAGTGTTTTCTACCCATGATTCTAACTCAGGTAGCCATGATTTAATATCTTCCTTTTAAATACTTTGTTTCGGCCTGTCCCTTGTGACCTGGCAGCAGCCATATTCGTGTAATGATATTATTAAAGAAATGGCCCTGGCCCTGCTGCTGTGAGGAAGAATGCTAGGGTGACAGGTGTACACTGTCATTTGCACACCAAAAGGGAGTAACACCTACTGTCCCTCCATGAGAAGAACTCCCTGGCAATGCCATGAGCGGATGCTAGCAGTCCTTTGGTCCATTACAGAGATCCTCAACCAAAGCCCGGACAGTGAAGGACAACTCTGTTCCCCAATGAAGCTCACAGGGGCTTCCTTGGAAGGCGCAGGACCAGAGCTTCAGATACTCCAACAGGCAGTACCTCATTCTTTTTGAGTTAGGAAAATGACTCCTCAAAAAAAAAAACAAAAAACAAAAAACAAAACATCCCCAAGGGCAGCTCTGGATTTCTGGACTCAGAAGAGGCAGGATTAAGGAGTCTTGAAGCCATCCAAACAAACCAAGTCGGATGAAGTAGCGCAAGAAGAATTGCAGACTTGCTCTCCTCAGTGGGCCTCTTCCCTGAGTTTGATTTGAGTTGAGATCTTACCTAATGTCAACCCAAAAAAAGAAAGCAAGAGTATCTCTCATCCACACATGAAGCAGCTCTATCTAGCTCCAAGGAGGCAACATGGGATGGGAGGCAACTGAGGGCTTCTAATCCCATTCTCATCAAGCCCCCCGGGAACTGACAGTCATGGAACATCAGCTGCCCTCTTCCACTCCCTGTCTCTCCAGATGCCTGAGCTGGGCCCCCAATGGAGCACAGGAGCCACTCATCTCAGTGGACCTCCAAATCTAGGCCCAACATACAAGCACAGGCCCCTGCTGAATACTTACGGCAAACAGCTTTACAGTATTTGTACATTTACACAAAAATAGATCCTTTTATATATATATATATATGTATATATATATATGTATGTATGTGTGTGTATGCATGTATTTATAACTGGTTACACGTTGGATTCATAATTAGGCATCACCAGTAGTAGTTGGCACGGTCCATCATTAAGCTCAGGGTTAAGTTCTGTTTGATTCGCTGTTCAAAAGTACAAAAAGGGGGTTTGGAAATCAAGGCATTTCATCTCTGGTGTTTTCTTAAATACGGTCATGTCATAGGAAAAGGTATGTACAGATGAATGATGCCTTCTGGCCCCTCCTGTTTCTTGGAGCTAAGGGCTGGGGTCGGAAGAAGACAAGGGTCAATGCGGCCGGCTGCTGGACTCTGATGCCTGCCTCTTGCGTGAAGGGGTGTAGCCGTTGAGACAGCCATTGGTCTGCCGCTTCGAGAGCCCTCCGTTGAGGATGTCCTGGATATGCTGCACAATGAGGTTGATGGCCACTGTGGGACAGAGACCAGCAGCGTTAGAGTACAAAGGGAGGGGTAGGGATACACATGCAGGGCTGTGAACACAGAAGTCAAGTACACAGGAACCAGAGACAGACATCTCCTAGGAAGTAGCCACTACTCAAGGGCAAGACATACACCATCCCTGTGCCTGGGGCTGGGCTAATACAATCTCCCTTGTGGAAGAACTCTTAACACGTAATGCTTAATTAATGGGCATCCTACCAAGAGACTATCAACCAGAATTCCCACCAGATAAAGCAATCAACCGAAACCCTACAGATGACCAGCTATGGTTGTGACACCACTCTAAGGAACCTACCAGCTCATTTCAAAATGGGAAACCTCATGCAAGGCCCTCTCCTCCCACAAAAAGTTCAAAGTAGGGCTGCTTTATAAAAGCATCATCAGGGGCTGGGAAGGTGGCTCAGTGGTAGAGCGCTTGCCTTGCATGCCTGAGGCCCTGGGTTCGATTCCTCAGCACCACATAAGAAAAAAGCCAGAAGTGGCGCTGTGGCTCAAGTGGCAGAGCGCTAGCCTTGAGCTGAGGGACAGCACCCAGGCCCAGAGTTAGGCCCCACAACTGGACCCAAAAAAAAAAAAAAAAAAAGCATCACCAGAAATTAACTATATACCTCAATCAACTGACCAATGTTCACATCACCAACTATGGAACAAACACCAAGTGCTTTCAGATATAATAAACAAAGACACAGCACAGTATTGCTCCTGTGGCATTATATACCCAAATTGTATGACCTGAATCTGATCACTAGGATGTAAGGGGCAGATCCAAAGTAAGGGTCACCAACCAACAATAGACCTGTGCTCTCAAAAGTGTCTCTATCAGCTGGGCACTGGTGCCTCATACCTGTAATGTTAGCTATTCCTGAGGCTTAAATCAAGGTTCAAAGCCAGCCAGAACAGGAATGTCTGTGAGAGTCTTATACCCAATTAAGCACCAAAAAAGCCATAAACAGAGCTGTGGCTCAATGCATGGTAAAGGGCTAGCCTTGAGAAAAAAGTCCGGGGACATGGTCTAGGAATGTAGTTTAGTGGTAGAGTGCTCGCTTAGCATGCATGAAGCCTGGGTTTGATTCCTCAGTACCACATAAACAAAAAATAAATAAGAAAAATAAAATTAAAAGAAAAAACAAATGTCAGACAGTGTTTAGACCCTGAGTTCAAGCCCCAGGACCAGAGCATCCAAAAAAACATGGTGAAATAGTTATCACTGTGAGAACTCAGAAATCCCTTTTCTTTTTTTCCTTTTCTTGTTGTTTCTGGGGTTGCACTCAAGGTCTGGGCACTGTCCTTGAGCTTTTTTCTGCTCAAAGCTATCAAGTCACAGCTCTACTTCCAACTTCTTGGTGATTAATTCTCAGATCTCATCTGCCTAGGATTACAGACAAACCACCAGCAATACCCTTTTCTTAAAAGGAAGAAATATGAAAGGAATTATAGGAAGAATAAAAAGACAAGATCCAGTCTCATCTTACAGATCAACTCTGCCACATTATATCAGGAAGTTTGGAAATACACTGGCCAGACAAGCCAAAACACATAAATGCCTACAACCAATCATTTCCTTTTCAGGATCTACCATGTTGGCAGATTATAAGGAAGAATTCCACTTTTGCTGAAGAGCATGATGAAAACAAGGTACTCAAATATTATTGATGAAGGGTGATATCTGAAGGCAGTCTGTAACAGTCTCTCGGTGTGAGAGAATTGTTCTGTGCCAACATTTACAGGTGCCTAGACAACCTCTCCCCAACATCAGAGATGCAGGTAGGAATGCTTCTCTGACTCAGACACAGACTACAGATCTCTGTTCGGTCACATCCTGCCCAAACTAACACTGACAAATGCTAAAAGTTTCCCTCCACAAGAGATATCCAACTGGGACTCACCAAGATTGTCTGCACCTCTTGGAATGATCACATCAGCGTATTTCTTTGTCTGGAAAAAGATAATTATAATGCATTAATAGAGGAACTCAGAAAAAAACTGTTCCAAGGCTGCCTCAAAGGGATATGAGGGAGGATGCGACTCAGCTCAAGGTTTTGAGTGTAATATTGTTTACAATGTCGTGGGAAAGAGTCTCAAAATGCAGGAAGCCCAAGAAGGAAAGTGGTTTGTTTACAGGGATATGAATGGAAGAAGGGAGACTGAATGAAATGAGGAAAGAGGACTTTTATGTGACAGGGAAGGGAAGGGGGTTGCTCCACTGAGCACTTTGTCCACAACCAATTTGCAACTCAATTCTGAATTAAGTACCCAGAACTCTACTTTATCCAGATTATAATAAAGCAGTTTGAGTTCTTGTTATTAATGTTTAATCTACACAGAAAATATCCAAAACCAAACATATGTGTCCAACATTAAGGAAAACGAGTTTAAAAAAACTCAAACTCTAGAGAATGCTGAAGGGATAAGATTAATCAACATGCATTGTGTTCATAAATGCTTTGTTGAATGGCAATTCCTTTGTACAACTACCTAAATAAAGTTTTTTTAAAATAAATCTTAAAAATGAAAAGAAATTTGAGATCCATGCTCAGGGCCAGTGGCTCACTCCTTGTAGTCCTAGCTACTCAGGAGGCTAAAATATGAAAATTACAGTTCAAAGCCAGTCCAGCTCAAGGCTAGCAGTCTACCACTTCAGCCAAGGTGCTACTTTCTTTCGGCTTTTTCCGCTTCTGTGCTGCTGAGGAATCAAACCCAAGACCTCATGCATGAATGTGGCTCTACCACTGAGCCACCTTCCCAGTCCCAGGCAGAAAAGGTCTGAAAGACTCTTTAATTATCACAAAAAGCCAGAAGTGGAGCTAAGGCTCAAACAGCAGAGTACTAGCCTTGAGGAAAAAAGCTCAAGGACAGTGCCCAGGCCCTGAGTTTAAGCCCCAGGACTGACTTTTCAGTGTGCAAATTGACACAGTTCCCTCCAAGCCCAGGGATAAAGACAGAAAAAATAATCCCTACTGATAACTATTTTCCTGGACTCTATTATTACAATATTTAAAAATAGTAAAAACCATAATTAGACATACTCTATAGTTTCTGTTTTTGCATTGCTTGTTTCCATTTCTGTGGACCCTTCTACAAATAGCTACATCCTGATTCTGACTTGAGTTTAGCCTACCACCACCTGTATAACCAACCCACAAATCTAGTATATGTGAGCATCTGTACCACAAGCACCCCAGCTTGACTTCTGGGAACATATATTAGGTCCCATTTCCTGGTTTTCATGGGACTGAGCAGGTCTTCACTCAGCCAAGAGTGGCTGGACAGTGGGAAACATCAAAAAAGGCCAAGAAAACACTTGCCTGAGTTTCAGCACCATTAACGGCTTAGGGAATGACCAGTTAACTCTGACCCAATGAAACATTCACTTCTTGTTCTTAATAGGAAGTTTTAAAAGGAGCAGGAAGGACCTTAGATAGGTAAATAGACAAAGGATTTCACAGTTCCCAGCTTCCGTTTTCCTCTTAGCAGGAACCTAATCTTGTAACCCAATTCTTGCCAGGGCAGCGAAAAGGGCAGTAAGGCTACTCAGGCAAAGTATACTTATCCTTGAATGGAAACAGAAAGTGTAGTTGGACAAACACCTTCTGACAGACATCTTATTCAGAAGAGAATGGCAGCAGGCATTCAATATTAGCATGAAGAGAGAAGTTCCCATAGCCAGTCTTACCCTAAACCTATTCTCAAGGCCTTCTTGAATTCCAGTGCCAAAGCCAGGTGAAGTTCCAGCCTCCTCCTTCCTTCATTCTCTTCCTTCCCTCTTTTCCACCCTCACTTTCTTAAATATAAATAATTGAGATGTCAGACTACGGTTTGGCCAAGCTGGGGAAGACAGGATGACTCACAGGCATGGTTCTCCTGAGTTCAATACTTATCCTACCCAAATTAGGCCATATTCCATGTCTTTTCCTACCACAGTCCCACCTATCACATGTCAGTCTCTGTTGGCTTCCCTCCTCAGGAGGAAGGGGAAGTGTATGTATTCTTGGCTGAGGACTGTTGGACCAAAAGAAGAGACTTGGATCTCTTTCCCCACTTCATTCTCTGAAAACCATTTCACTAGATAACCCCAGCTGCCTCTGGAGACAGTTGATAGTATGCCCTGGGTGAAAATAGGGACAATTGTTCGGGTATAACACAGCATTTCCAAAATGGGGCTAACCAAGGAGCCAAGAAGAAGTTGCAAAGCTCTGTGGCAGATCCAAGCATCCCTGTACCAGCACTCCACCCTCATAAACCTTCTGGGGACCTAATCAGGGACATGGCATGGCTTCAAATAAGATGATGCCAGGACACCATCAAGCAAGAAATGCGGCTCTAGCTAAGAATTACATAGCCAGCCAAAGCAAAGCATGTCTCTAAAGCACTACTAGAAGAATGAATGGCAGAACAGAACTCCAAGTACCCAGGTTGCCCACTTAGGACAGGAGGGCAGTCAGAGAGAAGAGTCCCTGGCAACTTAAAAACTTAGGTCAATCATTACATTTTAAGTTCTAAGCTGGAAGTGTGGCTCAAGTGATCAAAAGACTTGCCTAGTGAGCACAAGACCCTGTATTCCAACTCCAACACTGCCCCCACCACCACCAAAAAGGAAGTCAAATCCTAAAAAGGAGGAAAACATTTTTTAAGTTCTCCATTCAGCAAAAACAAATCAAGAACACAACTCACTGGCAAGCAGAATTCCTCAAAGGCAGGCTTGACGAATGTAATGTACTGAGATAGAATCTGTTCCAGGTCCCTCCCTCTTTCGCTGATGTCCCTTAACACTATAAGAGAAAAGGAAAAACAAGAATCAAAAAAAAAAAAAAAAAAAAAGGTTCAAGAGCCAGCACAAACCTGCCCTTGCTGGGGATCCGGGCTCTTGGGCTCTCTCGCAGGCTGACAGTCACTGGATCATTCACAAGGCGGACTCCAGGTGGATTTGACCCAGTACAAGTCAACAGAAGCTCCAACAAAAACAAATCACTTTGTTGGTTTGTTTGTTTTGGTGCTATCCGTGAGGCTTGAACTCAGGGCCTAGGCTCAGTCCCTGAGCTTCTTTTGCTCAAGGCGACCATTCTACCACTTAAACCACAGTGCCACTTCCTAAATTGGCTTCAAAACTCAATCCTCAGATCTCAGCCTCCTGAGTACCTAGGATTACAGGAATGAACCACCTGTACCCATCTAACAATTTTGTTAGGGCCAACCATCAAATTCTGTCACAAAATGGTCTCTAATGTTAGGCTGACCAACCAAGGTCTTCTCATCCCAAGCAGCATTTTGAATTTCAGTGTGAATGAGCAAAGAGCAGGGTAGTCCGGAGAGCTCATGGTAGCTGAAAGCAGTCTGGCCTAGAGAGGTGATGGGCTTTACCCAGCCCCTGTGCACTCACCTGTCTAGTGGGTCAGCTCATTGCCCAGTGCCCCAGTACTCTCCTGGGGCAGGTTGAAGGTCAGTGGGGAGCAGGGGGTAGGGAGGACTTTAATGAGAAAATCACACATCAGGAAGAGCCCAAGTGGCCCCAGGCTTTCCACCTTCTATCATCTCTGCCAGATCAGTTCTAATAAGGGACTCAAACACTGGAAAGGGAATGGGGACTGCATACCTGACACTATTTATTAGCGCTCCCCCCCCCCCCTCCAGCTCCATTTCCCTTCAGCAGTGACCTGGGAAGGCATTTCTCTCATGGCACACAGAGGTCCCTGCAGCTGTCACATTACCTCTTATTACCAATCTGCTAACCCCTCACTCTCAACCTTAAAGGTGACCATATCCACTCACAACCTGGGTTCTGGCCCCTTGGCTCCTTCCCAATCATTTCTCAGAAACGGACAGTATACAAATGTTGGGGCTTCTCTATGAGTTTCTGGAAAGCTGTTTCTAAATAACTGTATTCTCACTAAGCACCATCGGCTCATACCTACAATCTTAGCTACTCATCGGTCTGAGATATGAGGACTGCAGTTTGAAATCAGACTGGGCAGCAAAGTCCAATGAGACTCTTAATATCCAGCTAAGCAGAAAAAAAGCTGGAAGTGGAGCTGTTGCTTAAGGGGTAGAGCTCCAGCCTTGATTGAAAAGACTAAGGGATAGATCATGCCCCACCTTACCCTACAGACCTGTAGATATAGACAGACAGAAACACACACACACAGACACACACATACACACACACACACACACATACACACACACACACACACACACACACACACAATCTGAAGAAAGGAAGAACATCATAGTTATGATTTAGATAAACATGATCACTCTAAGACCAGAAGGGAGAAAACTCAGCAAGACCTAAGACCTAGGTACCAATGCTACCACTCCCTGCTCTTTATGCCAGCTTCTCGATTTACAAAGTGCTTTCCACATGAGCCCTGGTAATGAAAAATGGTTGGTCCCAAGACTTACACAGCCTCCTGCTGCGAGGGCTTGGCTTTCCCTAGCATTACCACACAGGTCTCTGGCTCCTCCTTCCCCACAGACCTGCTGTGGAGCCTCAGCCAGGAAGGAGCCCTGGGGAGCTGCCACGTGGCTTGCCTCCATACCTTCTTAGTGCTCTGGTACATATAGGGGCCAAACTACACAGCCAGGATTGGCCTCCTGATAAAACCTCAAGAAAAAGAAAAACAGATCAAAAGGATATCTGAGCTGGAGGAAAAACACACACTGGGCAGCTTTTACTGTCTTGTCTACGCCCGGGACCAGATTTGCTTCACAGGATGTGCCACTGGCTTCCTCACCTAACACCAGGTCATTTTCTTTATACTCTTTCATGTGGCCCACTGACCTCTACTGGCCTCAGGCGGAGTTTCTGCCTTGCAGACCAGTAAGTGACCTGTTACATCCCTGGAGAAGCAAACTTGCAGAAAGCTACTGGATGAGGTGACAGTCACAGCAAATCTGCTCTACAGTCCAAAGGCCGTTTCTTATAATGCTATCTACGGTTAGGGCCTAGGGTGAAACTGACCTGGATTTGAATCCTAATCCCAGTAACTCCTACTCCGGTGAATATGGACAGGCAAATGACTTATCCACTTTGAATTTCCATTTCCTCAAAACAGAGAAAATGCCTTCCTCATAAGGTTATTCTCTAGGAAAAATGGGAAGGTGCAAATTCTCTTCTGCCCACCCACTGATATATATGTTCAATAAACCTGCACTGTCATGATTCCTGTGATGGCAAAGCCCTAGGAGGCTCTAGGAAAGCAATGTCTCCTGCCAGGCAGACCCATGTGGTAGAGGGCAAGAAACTATAGACCCAGGTAAGAAAGGGGAGTCTTCCAGAACACTAGTACGTGAGGTGCTCTGTGGGAGGGACTAGCAGGAATCCAGCACCTTAAAAGCCATGGTGAGGAGGAGAAACAGGGAAAAGGGAAAAACCACACCAAAGGACATGGGCCCCAAAGTGGTCCATCGGAAACATAACAATTACAAGGCACTGGTATCTCTTCTCCAAGAGCCTTTGAAAGAGCTGCCACCTTAAACAGCCTGGGACCACTCCCTCAGCCCAGTACAATCCCAGCCAGCTAGTATCCTACTCCATGGGCACAAATTAAGAGAACTCCAAGGATTCAAAGCTAACTCTCCCTTCCTCCCCATGACCCAAACACATTTTCTGGCCAGGATGCCACAAATCTATCTGCATATACCCTGCTCGGCCTTTCATCTAAGCCTTTCCAAATCTACAAATGTTCTTTCTTGGCAGTGGAAGCCAAAAGCAAAATTTAAAGGGACCCACAGTAAGGATGATTCCCAGTGTTGTCACCTTACTTGGGTAAAACAACTTGTTGAGACATAGTTAAAGAACAGAATGAACAAACTGAACAGTACTGCAGCCCTAACTAACAACGTGACCTGGTATAGGGTGTGATGCAGGGGAGAAACAAGGAGTCAGCAGCCCTAAGCCCCTGGGTCTCCTTCCTCACTGTCCCAGAATTCAAGGGTAGACAAGGGTAGAGAGTGCAGAGAGAAAGTTGTGCCTAAATAGGGAGCTCCTGGGAAAACACTTTATCCTATCAGGGCTATCTGACTCAAGACAAATTCTTTCCCCATCAGAGGGTCACCTTGGGATCTAAAGGTTCAATGCCCAGGAGAATGTGACAAACCCTTGGGCAAAATCATCAAGCTAGATTTCCAGAGATGTCCTCCAGCTCTAACAGCTGTTCCTGACTCACCCAGCCCTCCCTAGCTCTGCACCAGGCCCACACCCCACCCAACACATGCCAAGCATGTTGTTTGTCCCACACGAAGAGAGGATATACAGTTGTAGAAATAGAACGTAGAAAAGTCCCTAAGACTACCTGGAAAGTGACTCAAGAGCAAGTGACTTGTAAAGGCAGCAGATCCAAAAGGAGGCAGCAATAAACCTATGCAGGCAGCCTGAGGTTGGCAGAACTGGCCCCAATCCTAGGGTTGGGAGTGGTGCAAATCTCTCAGGGGGGTTCCCTCATTTAATATAATAAGCCCAGGCCAAGAAAGGAAGAAAAAGAATGTTCTGTTTATTTAGAACATTATTAGATGTCAACTCTCTTTTCCAACAACTTTGATCCTACTCTAAGCCTGGTTATAATTCCCTGCATATCATCTTGTATGGACTGCCTCCTACAAGTCTAGTGCTGGTTTCAGCCCAAGGACATGGTCTGAGGACATAGCCCAGCCAGACCCATTCAGAGGCCCTGACAGCCCACAGAGACAGAAAGGCACCAGCCTCTTGATCAGAAGCTGATTACTGATCCATGTAGGTATTTGCTAACTAATGAATCTCCAGGCTCTTCTCTAACCTTTTTCTAGTCTTAATAACCAACCCAGAAGTATTCAATGTTAGAGGACTAACAGGCATTTTTAAGAACTAACCAGGAAATATTAAATGTTAGATGACTATAGACTAATACTAATAATAGACAAAGTATAAAGAGGTAAAGACACAATTTACCTAAAGCTACATATCTGAAGTGTTGTAAAACTAGGATCTCAGCCCATCTCATCTGAATCCAAAAACAAAAAGAATTTTTTGGTTGGTTCTGGGGCTTGAACTCAGGACCTAGCACCATCCCTACGCTTTTTTGCTCAAGGCTAGCACTCTATCACTTAGAGCCACAGCTCCAATTCTGGTTTTGGGATGGTTACATGGAGTCTCATGGACTTTCTTGTCCAGGCTGACTTTGAAGTGAAGTTCTCAGATCTCAGCCTCCTAAGGTGCTAGAATTACAGACATGAACCACCAGCACCTGGCTGAATCCATAATTTATTTCTCTCAATGCATCTTTCTACCTCCCTAATTTGGTACCTACCAGTGATATCAAGCACTCAAGCAAGGAAAAACCCCAAATGACTTGTAGATACAATGATAAGCCAGGACCTGGGGTAGAAGCAGCATAGGTGCAGGTATTAAGATTTCAATTATCTGCCAAAAGAGACTAGCCCAGGCCAAAGTCAAGATACTAAAAAACAAACCTGTCTCATAGTCCCTATAAAGAAATCCAAGCCTGAATGTCCCAAGAACATTACAAAGTCAGACAGACACTAGAGGCCAGGCTGGGCCAAAAACACTGGCCTCTTATTTTCATCCCTTTCCCATCACACTTGTGTATCATCTAGTGTGACTCCTACTGACCTAAAAAGAGTGTGGACAGCCAGACACTGGAGCTCATACCAGTAATCCTAGCTAACTAACTCAGGAGGAAAAGATAGGAAGGAGGGTAGCGACTCAAACTCAGCCCAGGCAGATAAACCAGAAAGGTTCTTATCTCCTAAAAAGCCAGAATGGTTGTGTGGGGCTGGGATATAGCTCAGTGGCAAAGCGCTTGCCTAGCAAGCGCATCGTCCTGGGTTCGATCCCCAGTACCAAAAAAGAAAAGACAAAAAAAAATACAGTTAAAAAAAAAAAAAACCCAAACAGAATGGTTGTGTGGCTCAAACAGTACAATGATAGAGTGGAGCAAGAGTTAGGCAATGTTGTTGCTAGCCTCCTGCGTTCAAGCCTCAGTACCAACATGCACGCATGCATGCATGCACACATGTGTGCACATACACACACATACATCCATACAGACACACACATAAAGTGTCACTTCTTAGGAAGGCAAACACCAGACGTACTTTTCTATAATCTACACGTTCCATTACCAGCTCTTATACTGATATTGCTAAACTGAATAAACTGCAGATTTGTTTCATGGACCAAGGAGAAAAAAAATTACACAGATGAAAAAAAAAAAATGACAGACCTTGAGAACAGAAGGCTCTGGCTTGGAGCTTACAAAATGTATATCTGCCAATCATTTGCTCTGTGGCTAGGAGCTAACCTCACCATTTCTTGTGACTCTCCCCTGTTTCACACAACAGAGACTCAAACATCAGTCACCTCTCTTTCCTCTTTCCGGGCACCACCATCCTTCTGCCTTTGTTGAGCCCTTGTCAGTTCTAACTGCTGATACCTTCCTCACCTCACCCCAACTCTTCACTCCCTCCGTCCCACCTAAAAGTGCAACAGCTCACCTCTAGTCCAGGTCCATATGGTTTCCAAATGGTCTCTGTGGCTAGTCTCTCTTTCAACTTGGGCCTGAGCTAGCTACATCCCAAATCTCTACAGCCCTCTGTGTCTTCCAGCTACCTGCCATTTTCATGGGGAGCACGCAGTCCCTTGGGTACTTTGGCACTGCTGGACCCCACTTCTATGTTCTGACCTCTTCCCTCCCCTAAGTCTCCTGTATCTCCCAGTAGAAGTGAACTCCTTAGTGTCCTGCACAGCTCACACCCACAGTGGGCCTGTGGGCTCTGCACATCACAGGTGCATATTGGGTTAAGACCATGGGGACTCTGTTTTGGGCTGCCTATAGAGAATGACACCACATAGGGGAAGCAGGTGGAGGACAAACCGCCCCAGTGCTGCAGTTACACACAGAGGCTCCTGTCCCCAGATCTCCTACAGTTGGCCCCCAGTCAAGACATCTTTATCTTGATGGCTTATATATAGGAAAACCATAAGAAACTGGGGTTTTCCCAGCCAAATCAGAATGTCAACTTCTTATTTCAATTTAGTGACCTCACAGGTCTTTCATATCCAAAATAGTGAAGTGACTAATCCCTTCTCATATGTCACCAAACATTTATTTGGGCAACAGGATGTCCAGCCAGGCTGGATGACACCACCACAGAGTTGTCTCATGACGGCCCAGGCTTGAGGTTCAGTAAGGGCTGTCTCTGTTGCAGCCATCCAGCTTCCTTCTCCCAAGGCAGCTACCACCAAGGCCACTGGAGACTTTCAGAACGCACCTCTTCGGGAAAGCCGGGTGTCCGCATCTGTATCTACAAAAAGCTTCATCTGGAAGAGGTCTCGAACCTCCTGGGAGTAGAAGGCCAGGATCCCTTCAAAGAGCACCACGTCTGCAGGGTAAATAGTGACCGTCTCCTCTTTCCTGCAAAGCAAAGGGCAGGTAATGGGCCGGCCAGCAGGGTGAGCAATAAGACATGAGCCAGAGCTTGTGCTGGACTGCAGCTGCTGGGACCCTCCCCGCCCCCCAAAGTGAGAATGGGGACCAGGGGCTTGGCACTCAGCCTCACAGAGACCTCAGACCACCACCAAAGGGCCAAGAAGTGAGCACAGCTAGGACAATAGTTCTCCTTTGCCCATATCTTCTGAGGTTTTGCCACCAAGCAGAAATAGAGGCGAACATACTTCTCCTAGGAATACTTTAAAAAAGAAAAAAGAGCCAGGCATTGGTGGCCCGTGCTTGTAACCCTAGCTGAGATCTGAGGATCACAGTTCAAGCCTGAGCCCAGGCAGTAAAGTCTGTAAGACTCTGATCTCCAATAAGCCACTAGAAAACCAGAAGTGGCACTGTGGCTCAAGTGGTAGAGCGCTCGCCTTGAGCTGAAGAGCACAGGGATAGCGCTCAGGCCCCACAACTAACAACAACAACAAAAAGTTTCTGGAATGATACTTCAGACAGACAAGGAGATGTGAGTTCTTACTCTCTGAAGGCGTCTCCAGGAATGCTTTCATGCCTGGCATTTCTGCAACCTAACTCTGAACTTTAAAAAACAGAAACTCTGTTCTCTCTCACATCAACCCCTCCCCCAGACCTAAACTAAATGGAGAGAAGAAAGGAAAAAATAAAGTATTAGAAGATGGATAAGAAAGTATTTGCGTGAACATGCAGCAAAGTAGCTCAAGGCCTCAAGTAGCTAGGGCCTAGTACCTACATTTTAGGACTGATAAAGCAGGAAGCTGGGTACTAGTGCCTCTAAACTCTGTGACTCAGAAGTCTGAATCATCAAGTCAGCCTGAGCAGAAAAAGTTTGAGATTCTTATCTCCAATGAACCATCAAAAAAGAAGTAGAGCTGTGGCTCTACTGTGGTAGAATTTCAGCTTTTAGTGGAAAATGCTAAGAGCACAAGGCCCTGAGTTCAAGCCCAGTACCCCCACACACAAAAAAGGAAGAAGAGGGGAAGACGGTGGAAGAGAGGGAGGGAAACAGCAAGGGAGGAGGGAGTCAGCCAGGCAGGCAGGCAGGCAGGCATGTATATACATGATCCTGTCCACCCACCCCACAGGGTTGAGCAGACCATGGCAGATATTAATGTAAACCTGACTCTTCCAAAGGTGGGTAAAGTATTGTGAAATGGTTAAGGGATGGGCCTCTGTCTTGTGGACTGGCCTACTTGGATGTATTTTTGTCCCTTGATCCTGACCCTATATCCTCCTTATTATCTTGCCTCTCACTCAAAATTCACTGGCAGGTTTATTAGTCATGCTATCAGATGAACTAACATGTGCAAAAAAAGCCAAATCAAGTTTTCTTAAATTCCCTAAGATAACAGTTCTGTGCAAACACAGGCCAGCAGCAAAGGGTCTCTAATGAAGATGTGATCAGAACTCCCTCAAAGACATGCTCTGATTCTGTGTGAGGTCTGATCCCTGGCTTTATGTCCATTTGCTGGAGAGAAATAGATTCTCTAGAACTGTGAAGTAGCTTAGGTACACATCAAAATCAGGGTTGGAAGGACAGCATAGATATTTATACCTGTTGACAGCTGGATCCAACACCCAGGGCTAGGGATGTAGCTCAGTGGTAGAGCACTTGCTACATTAGGTCATCATCTCCCAGCCCCCAGCATTTAGGGTAACTCCAGTCCCTACACCAAAAGCCATTATTCTTCTATAATCTGTAATTCAGTAAAAATGGGCACAGAAGATAAGGGGTTTGGGACCTCTCACACAGGAGGATCTGGCCCTAGTGTGATGTGCTACAGAAGACACTGGCAAGGGATGGGCTGGGTAGCAAAGCAGCCCCACTATGCATCTGAGGTACTCTCTCTTCCGGTGTCATGCTCTGCTCATGAGAAAGGCACAGAACATGAGCACCCTCATTCAGGAACAACTGAAACATGTGTAGGAGCCCACAGGGAGAAAAAAAACTAGCCTTAACCTGGGTGCCAGTGACTCATCACGCCTGTAATCCTAGCTACTGAGGAGGCTGAGAACTGAGGATCGCGGTTCAAAGCCAGCCCGGGCAGGAAAGACCGTGAAGATTCTTATCTCCAATAAACCACCAGAAAACCAGAAGTGGCGCTGTAGCTCAAGTGGTAGAGTGCTCGCCTTGAGCTGAAGAGTTGAGGGACAGCGCCCAAGCCCAGAGTTCAAGCCTTATGACCGACCAAAAAAAAAAAAACTGGCCTTATAAGAACATCTGGTAAGAGACATGTGAGATCAAATTTTCCTACTTCAAAAACTTTCAACTCAAGAGAGAATGAATAGAACCAGAGAATGCTACTGGAGAAACTTTCACAAAGGCTTACCAGCTTTAAAACACTCTCAGAAGGGCTGGGAATGTAGCTTAGTGGTAAAGTGCTTGCCTAGCATACATGAAGCCCTGGGTTCAATCCCTCAATACCACATAAACAGAAAAGGCCAGAAGTCAGCTGTGGCTAAAGTGGTAGAGTACTAGCCTTGAGCAAAAGAAGCTCTGGGACAGTGCCCTGGCCCTGAGTTCAAGCCCCAGAACTGGGGGGGGGGGGGGGGGGGGGGGGAGAGCACACTCCCAGAGTCACAACAAACCCAAACTATGTGAAGAACCACACATGTGTCATAGGCCATTTAGGAATTCAGCATCTGGCTGGGTAGTGCCATATTAATGGGATACTGAACAGAACTGTCCCCAGTTCTCAAGGCCCCTTGGGGGTGTGGCCAACAAGATCAAATGCTGTAGGAACCCATTTTCCCCACTTGGGAAGGAAGACAAGCTAGAAGTCTAGCCATTATTACCACCTCACCTTCAACCTCATCTCTAATTTTCATCAGGAAGTTTTCAGGAGAGTTTATTGAACTTTGAGATACGTCTCTTTTTTTTTTTTGGGGGGGGGGGGGAGGGTGGTCCGGTTGTGGGGCCTGAACTCTGGGCCTAGGTGCTGTCCCTCAGCTCTTCAGCTCAAGGCTAGCGCTCTACCACTTGAGCCACAGCTCCACTTCCGGCTTTTTTTCTTTTTGCTTATGTGGTGCTGAGGAATCGAACCCAGGGCCTCATGCATGCAAGGCAAGCACTCTACCACTGAGCCACCTTCCCAGCCCATGAGATAGGTCTTTCTTTTCCAGGAAGGTCAGACCTTTCCAGGAAAAACGAAACAAAGCAAACCCCCCAAAAAAAACTATATGATCTCACCACCTTGTGCAAATCCCCAACCTACACTGTATTGTGGACAGCTGCGGTAGCCCAGGGCCAGGTCAGGACCGAGGCCTGAGTGCCCAGGGTGGAGAAGGGGGTACAAGCACACAAGAGGGATGCTATGGGTTAGATGAGTATCCATCTCCAGCTCAGCCAGTTCACATATCAACTTACCTGGAATGGGAGACAAAGTCATACACAGGGATCTGGACTGTTTTCCCTTCCGTGATTTCTTTGAGTGTTTTGAAGATGAGTTCATTGTCAAAGGCATCTGAAGAAAATTAGGTTGTGTAAATGTTTTCCCGACTAATATTTCCTATGATCACACACAAGACAATCCCAGAAACCGGTATTTGATATAAGCATATCACATCCTAAAGCAGCTTACTGCCCACCACCTTGCAAAACCAATCTCTACCCAAAGCAGAATACAAATGTTCCCTAGATCTTGAAATGGGATGTACAAATTAATTCCTCCTGACATTCCAACTCCTCCTTTTAAGTTCAGCTGTTGGCTTAGACTGGCACATGTTAGCCAGAATACCTGTTGCTGACAGCTAGGGGAGGACATGCCCGGTGTGCTGGTGGCTCACGTCTGTAAGCCTAGCTGTTCAGAAGGCTGAGATCTGAAGCCACCCTGGGCAGTAAAGGTTATGAGACTCTTATCTCCAATTCACCATCAAAAAGACTCAAGTAGAGCTGTGACTCAAATGGTAGAGTACCAGCCCTGAGTGAAAAGCTAAGCCTGAAGTTCAAGCCCTAGTCCTTGCAACCAAAATATGAAGGGTTGGCAACAATAATAAGGACCCCAAACCAGCTGAAGGAACACCGTATGGATCTGGCTGTCAGACACTCATTTAGGCAGCCATACTAAGCTCCACATCTCAAGATGATCAGTCTGTGAGCTGAGCACACACAAGCCAGCTTATACACAGGGCAAGGAGGAAAGGTGATAGGCTACTACAGATCAGTATGTGTGTTTGTATATGTTTGTACATGTGTAGGTACATGTATGTGCACACTCACTCTCCTGGGGCTAGTCCATCTCAAGTTCCAAGTTCCCATAGGTCATCCTCTGTACTGACAATACTGAATAAGCCAAGTACTATATAGCATTCCAATAGATTCACACTACCCCTTCCATCTCCCAACACATATGCTCACTCACATGTGTGCATGCATACACATGCATGCATGCATGCATGCACACATGCACACACAAAGTCAACTTCCCACTCACCGGGGTGATCAAAGTTGAACTGGCCCTTCAGAGCTTTGGCCTTCTGCTCCGAAGTGAGGACACGGTAGAAGCTATCCTGGCTCAGGATGACCACTTGCTTTTGGCGATAGTCCACCTCATTCTGCCCCAGGAGCTGTACAATCTTTGCACAAACTGAAGACTGTAAGGAGAGAAGAAGACACTGGGGAATAAGAGAAGGGGAGCGAGTGAGGGAAAAGGGAAATTTGGGGCTGTAAAGGTGGCACCCACTCCCTGACAAGGGCTGAAGGAAGCATCCATAGGCTGCTGTAACACAATAAAGTAAATAGTCCTTATCCTGTTCAGCTTAGCACAAGTTACTACTCCTGAATGCTCCTGTCTCCAAAAGGTGGTGAAGCATTTAATTGTGCTGCTCTCAACTCCCGTAAAAGCTTCCCCCAAAGCCACTGAGAAGGATAGTGCACTTACTCATTCTGCTGTGCCCTGGTGCAGACACACAAAAGGCACCAAAAAGTGGGAACAAGGTCCTGCTGATATTAGGCTAATGGACCAAAGGACCTTAAGAGCAAAAAGTTAACTGTGAGGCAGGAGGGGGTCAAGAGGCAGAGGTAGTATTGCAAGTCCAAGGTTAACCTACAAAGCTAGTTCAAGGCCACTGTAAGTTCCATGGGGAAGTGCTGTTTCAAAGAAACCAAGGGTTGGAACTGTATTATAGGGGGTTCCATCCTCAACACTCCAAAAAGCCCATCTATCAGTAGAACTGGAAAGCATAGCTAAAAGTGCAGCTAGTTAGAGGAAGCCAAGATGGCGGTTCCATCCTGGTTATTTCCACTCTGTCTATATACAGAAAACTGGGGGCCTTTCACAAATGTGGACCATTATGTATGAAGTGACTGACATAGGACACAAACATCATTAACATTTAAAGCAACTGTGAGGGTATCCTAGCCGAGCAAGAAGCCACATATCACCCTGATCCCTTGCCCCCCCAAAAAAAAAAAACGTTTATGAAAGGAAAACTTAAGAAAAAGGAATACACAAGAATGAGATGATAGGTGCTGGGAAGGTGGCTTAGTGGTAGAGCGCTTGCCTTGCATGCATGAGGCCCTGGGTTCGATTCCTCAGCACCACATAAACAGAAAATGCTGGAAGTGGTGCTGTGGCTCAAGTGGTAGAGCACTAGCCTTGAGCAAAAGAAGCTCAGGGACAGTGCCCAGCCCTGAGTTCAAGCCCCAGCACTCCCCCCACCCCAAAAATGAGATGATAGCGTATTTATGAACTCATTTCTTTTTTTTTTCATTTACAAATGACTCAAAAATGTATTAGAAAAACTCTAGAAGCCACACATCAAGGCTTCTTGTAGAATTTGATCTAATTATAAGAGATGAAAAATTCGCATCTTTCACAGGGTTTGGAGATCAAACTTAGAAAGCTTGCTATTATTGGGTTTTCTTTACCAACTGATTTTTTTAAATATAGGCAAAAATTGTTTTAAAGTTACAATTCACATGAAATTCTTTGATTTGCTTGTACTTAAGAAAAACTGGTCATTCTTGCTATACTGGTCCATGCAAATTAAACTGTTTCACACAATATTCTCTATTACACAAGTTGTAACCAAAACCAAGTAAGAATATTTCAAGGCACAACATTTCCTCACAGTTGTTATATCTTTTGCTTTCGTGACCCACTTACATATTAACCCATTTAAAATTATTTGGACTGTGAGGCTGAAATTTTACTTTAAAAATAATCACATATAGGAAAATAAACCTCGCACAACTCTGCCTCAAACCAAAAAGTGCCAGGCATGGTGGTACATGCCTGTAGTTCTAGCAATTTGAGGAGACTGAGGAAGAAGGATCACCAGGTTCAAGACTGGTCTGAGCTAAAACAGCATGATCCTGCCTCAAAAAGGGAAAAAGTAAAACAGCAACATAAACTACAGCAAAACCAAAGGCTCTATACAATTACAGACAATACGCCTGTAATTCCTTTTTCTAGATTAACATCTATTTCTTATACTCTATGGTTGTGGGAGCATAGAGTCTTTACCTGTAGCCTTTTAGTACACAAAATTCCTTCTAGAAGCCCAAAGAACAAAACAAAAAGAGGAATTAATGTAGCTAGTTCTATATTTTCTATATGATTAGCTGAAATATTTGTTTATGTTAAAACTCTTTAAATGTTTTTATATGAATAATAATCCCAACACAATTTTTTTTTTTGGGTTGGGGTTGGTTGTAGGGCCTGAACTCTGGGCCTAGGCACTGTCCCTCAGCTCTTCCGCTCAAGGCTAGCGCTGTCTACCACTTCAGCCACAGCACCACTTCTGGCTTTTTCTGTTTATGTGGTGCTGAGGAATAGAACCCAGGGCCTCATGCATGCAAGGCAAGCCCTCTACCACTGAGCCATCTTCCCAGCCCCAAGCTATGCTCTCTAATGATAATCTTATCTTTCAACCCAGATACAAACCAGAACAGCAGCCAGTAGTTCGGTGGCTACTGAAATTGAGCTAAGAAGGTAATAAATAATATACTCCAGAAAGTTAAACCTTTAACGTAATTCTTGATCAAGGGTGAAATCTGGATATTGTCAGTAAGTCTATGTCTGCATTCAGTGTTCTCAAAGACCTGGCTGGTGACCCTTTCCTTCCAGACACACCCCCAACAACAATCAGTACTGACACTGGCCCATGTCAAGTGCTTCATTACCCCAGCATGCTCTCCTTCAAGGATGATAAAATAAAACCAGGGTAAAGTGACTTGCTGCAGTCACACAGTCCTCCTGCCCCCTCTTGGCCTTAACCTGAAGGCAAAATGACCAAGTCCCAGACAGAAGAAATCCAGTCCAAGGAGATAAATAACACCACTATACACACACACACACACACACAAACACCACACAGATTGTTAAGGTTAGTTCCTTCCTTTTGGTTCACGTTGTAAATGGGCCCTTAGAAATCCAGATAAAGGTTAAATTGTATTCAGAAGGAAGCATGGAAGGAAGGGAGCAAGGGAGAGAGGGAGGGAGGAAGCCTTACTTAAAGCACATCTCTATCTCCTTCACTTTGTGTTCTCCATTCCACCAATCCTGTGCCCTCTTTGAAATGATAGGATGGTACTATCTTGTTCCCTAGTGAAACAACTGACTAGTAGCTACAGGTGACAACTGTGAGCATACAGAAAGCTGAAAAGAAATGGGGGGGGGGGAAATGGATGCAATTGCTTATGGTGGGCCAAGACTTACTGTAACCAAAAGACAAATACTGTGTGATTCTGCTTACAAAGTACCTTCATAGAGATTAAGTTTGATGGTGGCTGACTGGGACTGAGGGAAGGGATCTGTTTAATGGACACCATTTATGTAGTGCAAAGGTTCTAGAGATGGGGTTGTCCAACAATGTGTGAATGTGACCACACTTAACACTACTTAAAAATGTATTTGATCTCCAGTCCATCCATCCCTACCCAGCAAAAAAAAAAAAAAAGACTGTCGTGGTGCGTGCCTGTAATTCTTTGCTCTGGAGGCAGAGGAAGGAAATTTGCAAGTTTGAGACCAGCCTGGGTTACGCAGGGAGACCTTTTCTCATAAAGAAAAAACAAGCAGGGAGCTTGTGTCCTTCACCTGAAGGCAGTGCCTGTAATCCTAGCTACTCAGAAGGCTGATTTCTGAGAATCACAGTTCAAAGCCAGCCAGCCCAAATAGGATCACCCATGAGACTCTTTTCTCCAACTACTTACCCCCCAAAACCCCAAAAACCAAGGGCTCAAGGGGTAGAGCACTGGCTGAAAAATCTCAGGTACAAGATCCAGGCCCTGAGTTCAAGCTCAGGACATTGGGGGGGAGGAGAGGAGGAGGATATCACGCAGATTTATTTCTCCCCTAAAGAGTAAATGACACTTAAGGAATCAATCAAGTTAAATGACTCACTCAGCCACAGAGCCAAGTCTCAAACTACTGCTCTTCTAAACTGCAGGTGCACAACTCTGCTACTCCAGTGTGGAAGCAGGTCTGGGTCTGCAACCATGTGCTCCATCAACGTACTCCACTTCCAGAGAACCAAGGCGGGCGGGGAAGGGAGACAGCAGGAAAACACCCCCCCCATCCTTGCATTTAGTCAACATTTAAACGAAAATGCTATAATAAAGGAGACAAGTGATTTATATATTTTTAAGCTGAAAGTTCATCTTTTAGAAGAATTATTGTTGAAATTTTTATTATCTTTGAAACAGTCTAGCTGTTAGAAGCTAGTAGCTGTGAGCCAAATAAGCCAGATGTGCTCAACAATGGACTCCTTTTTCTCAGAGACTCCTGGGGAGCCCTGAGATTATCTCACAGAACTCTCCAGCTGGCAGCTCCCAAGGGGGCAGCTACCCACACAGGTTCCTGCAATGTTAGAAAGGCTTCTTCTCTAAAATCATCCTTACACGAAGATGGCTCTGACATCCCAGGCTCCACTCTGCTACCTTATTTCTAGTAAGCAGGGCTTCCAGAATCTGCTTCTGGCCAGATCCCAGTATTGTCAGGTGAGTAAAACTGTAAGAAGAGCACTGGAGCGCTCAGCCTCAAGTCCTGTGTACCATCTCCATGACTGCTGGGAGCTTCAACAGGGCCCAAAGCTGGCTAACTCAAGTATCTGCCCTGGCAAGGGGTACAAGGCTGCACCCCCAGAGAAATGGGGCATGTTTCATCAGCAGCCTCAAAGAAGATTCCAAACCAAGAGCCATGCTGCCCAACATCCCAGAATCCCACCTAGTTTGTCTGTGGTGTTCTGGCTGAGCTGCTCCCAGAGGGAGGAGCAACTAGCAATGGCTCAGCCAACCTTAGAGGAGCCAATCAGCTCCTGGGGAGATCCACTGACTGACCACTTTCCCTACACACACTCTTTTCAATGGGCTTTAGACATCAGTGAACATTTACCCTGAATTCAACTGACCCCCCTAGCTAGTAGTACCAGAAGACCAGACGCCTGGCTTCACATATGCTTTGCTCAGGGAATGTGAGCAAGTGACATCATTATACAGGAAATGCTCTCCCTGCCACTGTCATTAAGTAAGAAACATTATCATTAAGTCCCAGGGAAAACCACACAACCCCCAGATATTACATCCCTCCTCTCGGGGAGCGGGGAACAGGGACTGCTCCCCCATGTCTCAGACAGTCTAATTTACAGGTGTTAGAAAATCAAAGTGCCTGTTGTTTTCCCTGGTGAAACTAAGAATAAAGTTTAAATCTGCGGGCTGCACCCCAGAGCAAACCATTCTGCAGCAGCATTTGAGGTTATCGCTCAAATTGTACCCCTGAAATTGGCCATGAGGAGAGCGGATGGCTCCAGATCCATGTGTTACTGATAAGACTCTACTAGATACAAAATGAATACATGTACAAAAGATCTGAACTAGAAACTCACTAAACTCCAGTACCAGAAGGCAGTCACTGATCAACCCAATAGCCTAAGAACTCCTGGAGTCTGAGGACCATTTTGACTCTCCATGGATTCCACACAAAACTACAGGAGATACATGATAAGAATGGCTGGTGGTGGACCCTAAATCTCAATCCTGAGCTTCAGTGCATAACTGACTTTACTCAGCCTTGCAGCATCTTTGTGACCATGCTAAAGTCTAAGCCAAAGTTAGGAAGTGGTAGCTTCCTGGAATCTCCTTAAATAAACTAACTGTCCCTCTTTCTTATTACTGGAGTAGTAAGAGTAGGATGCTCAAGTTGCCACTTTGTAGCATCTAAAGATGGAAGAGAGGACTTCCACATAACCAAGATCAGGCTGAGAGGAATGAGAGTGAGCACGAAGATACAAATAGGTCCACCAGTTTTTGTGTGTTCAAACCAGGTGGAGCCTGGTGATAAGCCCTGTGGTTTCCTCCTGGACCCCTACAGCTAAATTTTATTCACAAGCTTATTCTCCCAGAGGAGGCAGCCCTCGGGCACCATCTTAGAAGCAAAGCGGCCCTCCACAGACATCAATGCCATCACCTTGGACTTCCAGCCTCCAAAATGCTGAGAAATATTGTTTTCATTCATGAATTACATGGCACACGGTGGGCAATGTATCTTGTTTCTACCCTGGTATTTGAGGTTTTTCTATCACTTTCGAAGTGAATGATCTTGATACCTAAGTCCACGCCCACACAATTAGTGAGACTCTGTGTGAATGTTCCCTTGAAGGTTAGGAAAACCCTTCTGATCTTATCAGAGAAACTGCCTTCACCACAGAAGCCACAAGTATTTCGAGAAATAAGCCATCATGTCCAAGAGTGTTCAAAGGTAGAGTTAGGAGCATCTGCCTAGACCCATGTTCCCAGGCCACTGGGCATGTCCCTATCACCCATCAGCCTCTGTAAGTTTACCCAGGTGTCAAAACAGTTACATAGCGTTATCCACTCCTTTTGCACCTACTATGCTGAAGATAAGGCCCTCATGTTGGAAACAGTCCCTAGGAAATGACTATGAGTGAACAACTCCTCACATTGGAGCTCCCATTTTAGTCCCTGATCTCTATGTGTGTATTCACAGGTATTCCACATAGAAGGGCTCTGGTGTTGGACCACATCTGAAAGAAATTCTGATGACTGGCAGTTTCCAGCACAAATATGTTCCCAGGCTTTAAAATTAACCCAATTCATCAGGCCCTTTGATAGAAAATATGTGTCACAATTCACAATCTGAGTTCATAAAATAATGTTTGGCTCTGCTCTCTTTATAGTCACAAGCATATAAAATTAAACTGGTTTCCTTGGGGCCGTGACTTAGGTAGTAGAGAGCTTGCCTAGCAAGCACAGGCCCCAAACACAGTACTACTTATTAAAAGAAATTAAGCTGAGCTCCAGTGGCTCACACCTGTAATCCTAGTTACTCAGGCAGCTGAGATCTAAGGATCACAGTTCAAAGCCAGCCATAGCAAGAAAGTCCATGAGACTTTTATCTCCAAATAAACTACTCACAAAAAGCCAGAAGTGGGGCTGGGAAGATGGTTCAGTGGTGGAGCGCTTGGCCTTGCATTCATGAGGCCCTGCATTCAATTCCTCAGCATCACATAAGCAGGGGGGGAAAAGCCTGAAGTGGCACTGTGGCTCAAGTGGTAGAGCATTAGCTTTGAGCTGAAGAGCTGAGAGCAGCGCACAGGCCCAGAGTTCAGGCCCCATGACCCAACCAAAAAAAAGCCAGAAGTGACACTGTGGCTCAAGTGGTAGAGGACTCGCCTTGAGCCAAATAAGCTCAGGGACAGCATCCAGGCCCAGACTTCAAGCCCCAGGACTGGCTGAAAAAAAAAGAGAGACAGAGACACCAACAGAGAAATTAAAACTCAGGTACTGGTGGCTCATGCCTGAAATCTAATTCAGAAGGCTGAGACATGAGGATCACTGTTCAAAGCCAGCCCAGACAGGCTTATCTCTAATTAACTGCCAGAAAACCAGAAGTGGGACTGTGACTCTAAGTGGTAGAGCGCTAGCCTTAAGTGCCCACAATCTACAATAGATAGATAGATAGATTAGCTAGATATAGACAGACAGACAGAGATAGACAGATAGACAGACAGACAGACAGACAGACAGACAGACAGACAGACAGACAGACAGACAGATAGATAGATAGATAGATAGATAGATAGATAGATATAAGTTGTTCAAAATCAACTGAGGGTAACAAACAATAGCTAACACATACACAGAACATGCTATATACAAAGTCATCCCTCAGTATCCTGGGTGGGATTTATTCCAGGAACCCCTAGAGATATATATATCAAAGTCCTGTGGATGCTCAAATCCTTTATAAAAAGGGATAATATATTGGGCTGGGAAGGTGGCTCAGTGGTAGAGCACTTGCCTTGCATGCATGCATGAGGCCCTGGGTTCGATTCCTCAGCACCACATAAGCAGAAAAAACAAAAAAGCCGGAAGTGGCGCTGTGGCTCAAGTGGTAGAGCGCTAGCCTTGAGCTGAAGAGCTGAGGGACAGTGCCCAGGCCCAGAGTTCAGGCCCCATGACTGGACCCAGAAAAAAAGCGGAGGAGATAATATTCACATACAGCCTACATCCATCCGCTCAAGGTTACTTCTAATAGCTAATACAAGGCAAATGCTGTACAAATAGTTTTTATATTGTACTGTTGGTGGAATATTGACAAGGGAAAGGTCTGGATGTGTTCAGTAAAGATGCGATCTTTTAGAAACATTTGCAACCAGGCTGGTTAAAAACATGGGGTATGGAACCTGCAGGTACAGAGCCAATTCAAACCAGTGATGTGGGTATTACTGGCCCTATCTTGCATAACAGGAAACTGAGTCAGAGGCAGATAAAGTGACTTGGCTGAAGATCCCACATTTGGAAAACAGCTGAGCCTGTCTGCAAGCCCCAACATGCTGCCTTGAGGCTGCACCCTCTTAACCACTACACTGGCTGCCGATGGAAAGGGCCTGGCTTCCGAGAGCCATGTGCCCCTATGTGCAGGGTGTCCTGTCTGTGACATGTGTAAATCTGGCACAGGGGAAAACTTTCAGCAGAACTAGAACTCTAACCAGCCCATTACAAGTGCCACAAAAGTGCTGGCTGGGACTCTTTAGATGGTAGTATTTCTGATAAATACTAGGAAGAGAGAAAAATAAGTTACTTCTGATTCCATACAATTAGATATCTGGTAGGAAAGCCTGACCAAGCACATGCTTAAAGGGCCTAGGACTGATACACTGGGAAGCGGGTAAGCCCAGATATTTCCCTGGGAGAGAAATGAGCAGACAGTGTTGAAACTGCTACACTCACCGTAACCCACTGGGCGACAAACTGGCAAACCTTGTTCAGAAAGCAGTACAGTAAGCAGTACAGCATTCCTCCACCCCACCCCCACCCCACCTTGACTACATAACAAGCTTCCACCAGTGATGGCTGAGGAGTCCTGACTAACCCTAAAAGACAGTAAGACACAGGCTGGTGAAAATACCACAACTATTACTTAGTCAAGCATGGTACACATGAAGGGGGAAATTCTGAACAACCAACTGGTCAAAATGGAAAACTGTAGTCAGGCCCTAGTGACTTACACTTATAATCCTAGTTAATTTGAGATTGAAAGGATCCCAATTTGAGGCTATCTTGTACAAAAAGGTTCTTAAGACCCCTTCTCTGGTATCCCTGAGTGGTGGGCAAGTACGGAGTGATACAGGCATACACTTCTCAGACCTTAGCCTCCTGAGGGAGCAGGATTGTAGGTGTGAGCCACTCGTGCCCAGCTGAAACCCATTATTTTAAACAACATATACTAATAAAAAGCAGGCGATGAGTGAGTAGGAAAGACGCTCCAGAGACTGGTGGAGCCTCTGCAAAATCTTTCCAAACGGGATACGTGGCCTTAGCACTTCTAGTGCTTTACTGTACGAAGCGTATTTCAGTTTCAAGCAGTGGAAGACCAGAAATCAAACTTGTCACCCAGACGTGTTTGCCAAATGTCCTGTTAGTCCTCTGCGGGCACCTGCACCTCATACCAGGTAGAGAGCAGTGAGGAGGGGATGGAGCCTGTGCCAGGAATCAGGGTGAACTTACCTCATACCTCTTGGAAAAATGGACTCACATTTTGAAAAAGGCGAAACATGGAAAGAAAAAGATTAGAGGCTGCTAGGAGTCACGTGGAAAGGATGAGTAATACGGGTGCATTTATGCAGTGAAACTTGACTGTATGGTTCTACAACAGTGGGCACAGAATGAGTACGTGGCAGGCACCAGTGGTTCATTGCCTGTAATCTACTAGCTACTCAGGAAGCTGAGATCTGAGAAGTGAGGCTTGAGGCTAGGCCTAGTACAGACAAATTCAAGAGATTCTATCTCCAATTAACCAGCCAAAGCCGGAAGTGGGCTGGGAATGTGGCTTAGTGGCAGAGTGCTTGGCCCTAACATGAAAGAAACAGTGGGTTCAATGCCACATGAACAGAAATAGCCGAAAGTAGCACAGTGGCTCACTTAGAAGAGTGCTATCCTTGAGCAAAAGAAGCTCAGAGACAGTACCCAGGCCCTGAGTTCAAGTCCCAAACAGGTAAAAAAGAAGCGGCAACATGCCAGTCTTGAGTAAATAAGCTAAGGGAGTGAAAAAGTTATGCAGGTACAAAGGCCTTGAGTTCAAGACACACACACACACACACACACACACACACACACACAGTTTTGCCGGTTTTTTAATGAGTAAGTTCAATTTCTTTTTTATGAATGGGAGAGAATATGCATACCACCTTCAAATGCTATTTATGTCCACTCCTTTCATAGTCAGCCTTGCTCTCCCTCTAGATAAGTATCAGAGTCCCGTCATTGCATTTCATAATCTTTCCTTGCAGAACTTTTCCTGGTGTTTCTGTTTGCTCTAATAGTAAACTGTTCCTTTATGGAATACAAATGTTTCTATAATATCAAGTAAATATCCTGGTTAATAATTACTACACACACTAAACACAACCACTGAGCACTAGACTGAATCTAGTTCCTTGGTGGCTACATACTTGCTTCCAGATCTAGCAGGGTTCTGGATTTGGATCTTCAGAGAAGCAATCATTAGTCTGTCAAACTAGGGAAGTGCCCATACACTTGGGGCTTGAATTCAGGGCCTGGATGTTGTCCCTGAACGTTTTTGCACAAGGCTAGCATTATACCACTTGAGCCACTTCTGGTTTTTTTAGGCTTACGTGGTTAATAGGAGGTGAGAGTCTCACAGACTTTCCCATTCAGGCTGGCTTTAACCCACAATCCTCAGATCTCAGCTTCCTGAATAGGTAGGATTACAGATTTGAGTCACTGGTACCCGGCTGGCAACATTAATTTTTAGGGAGCAAGACAGATATGAAACTCAGGGCCAACTACCACCTACCATGTGGTCTAATCAAAACACATGGGTTCCTTTAGAATCAGAGTAGGTACAAAAGACCTGGCTTAATCCCTAAAGATATCTCTTGTGGGGCTGGGAAGGTGGCTTAGTGGTAGAGTGCTTGCCTTGCATGCAATGAGGCCCTGGGCTCGATTTCTCAGCACCACACAAGCAGAAATGGCAGGAAGCGGTGCTGTGGCTCAAGTGGTAGAGCACTAGCTTTGAGCTGGAGAGTTGAGGGACAGAGCTCAGGCCCAGAGTTCAGACCCAGGACCAACAAAAAAAAAGGATAGCTCTTGTAAGCGGCCTCTTGGAAGGTGAATATCCTTCCAGTAAATTCAGAGTAATGGTGTCCATCCTACAAAAGTCATGTTAATGGCTAAAATGTTACTCAGGGGCTGGGAAGGTGTCTCAGTGGTAGAGCGCTTACCTTGTATGCATGAGGCCCTGGGTTCCATTCCCCAGTACCACATAAGCAAAAAGAAAAAAGCCGGAAGTGGCGCTGTGGCTCAGGTGGTAGAGCGCTAGCCTTGAGTTGAAGAGCTGAGGGACAGTGCCCAGGCCCAGAGTTCAGGCCCCATGACTGGACCCAAAAAAAATAAAAATAAAATAAAATGTTACTCGCTTGGAACCATCATAATGAATTAAGCTCTGATTTCTTCACATCTTTAAGACTGCACAAAACCATACTATCAGCCCAGTGATCCATACTACACAATTAAAATAACATACCAAGGTAAGGGGCAATGTCATTCATAAACCTATGGTCCCAAATATGAGGGAGGAATAAGCAGGTAAAACATGAGACATTATCTGAAAACTGAAGTGGAAAAAAGAAGGGCAAGTAGCTCAAGCAGTACAATACTTGCCCAGCAAGAACAAGGATCTGAGTTCAAATTACAGTATTGCCACTAAGACAAAAGTGAAAATATAGTCTGTTCCAGTGAAGACCAAGACCTTAAGCTGTGGGTATAGCTCAGGGGTAGACCAAATGAAGGTCATGAATTAAATCCTAAGAATAGGCACAACATGGGCAAGGGAAAACAGCTAAATCTGCCTTCTAGGCGGGTATAATGAAGTCCAGAACTCAAGAGGCAGAAAAAGAGGAGATTGAGGCCAATCTTGACTAAATAGCATGGCCCTGCCTTAGGCAGGAAGGGGATAGCTTTTACCCAACCACTTACTTAGATTTGTTTTATTAATAAATCACCCTTGTCTTTTCTTTTTTTTTTTTTTTGGTTGGTTGTGGGGCCTGAGCTCTGGGCCTGGGCACTGTCCCTCAGCTCTTCAGCTCAAGGCTAGCACCCTACCACTTGAGCCACAGCGCCACTTCCAGCTCTTTTCTGCTTATGTGGTACTGAGGAATTGAACCCAGGGCCTCATGCATGCAAGGCAAGCGCTCTACCACTGAGCCACCTTCCCAGCCCCAAAATCACCTTTTTCTATCTTTCCAAAAAAAGAATAAACAAAAAAGAGCTTCATCACAGTTCTACTGAATAAAAAACTATAGCTAGATAGTCCTCAATTGATGGACACCTAAGTGGTATCTAATCTTTTTTTTTAGAACTTTGAGCATACAATTACAAAACTTCTACTAGATTTGTTACAGCAAAGCATTTCCATCTATTAAGAGATAGGCTCAGTCTCGAAGGTGCCTTAGTGGTAGAGTGTTTGCCTAGCATGCATGAAACCCTGGGTTTAATTCCTCGATTCCTCTGTACCAAATAAACAGAAAAGGCCGGAAGTAGCATTGTGGCTCAAGTGGTAGAGTGCTAACCTTGAGCAAAAAGAGCTCAGGGAACAGCGCCTAGGATCTCAGTTCAAGCCCCGGACTGGCAAAAAAAAAAAAAAAAGATAGGCTTGTGCAGCAGTGGAGCACACTGGCTGCAGTAGTCATTGGTGAAAGTGAACTACGCAACTCGTGGGTGGAGAGGGGAGGAAGGGAAGAGAATAGGAGAGAATGAGGAAACAGATGATACTCTGCAAAAGGAAATGTACTTTATACCTGTTTTATGTAAAGCTAACCCCACTGTATTGAAAACAACAAAGTAAAAATTTTTTTTTAAATAGGCTCTTTACAACTACCATTTACATACACTTTTTACCCATACTCATTTTGTTTGCTGGTCCTGGGGCTTGAACTCAGGGGCCTGGGCTCTGTCCCTCAGCCTCTGTGCTAAATAAAGGCTAGCACTCTGCTTGAGCCACAGAGACACATCTGGCTTTTTCTGTTTATGTGGTACTGAGGAATCAAACCCAGGGCTTCATGCATGCTAGGTAAGCACTCTACCACTAAGCCACATTCCCAGCCCCACCCATACTCTTAATATCTAAATTTTTTAATTAATTTGCCTACCTATTTTAAGAGAGGGCAGACAGTTTTACCTAAAAGGACCTTTTTTTCCTGCAACTAATTTGTTGATGCTCTATCATCACTGATGTTGTTGGGGGGAGGGGTTCTTATTGGCTTATAAATGCTCTCTATTATTAAGAAAACTGGCTGTCACTTAGATCAAATTCTTTCCAATTAACTGTCTGGTGGGGGAGGGGGGGAATATAGATCCTAGGGCCTAGATGCTATCCCTGCACTAAGATAACAAGTACGAAAGCCACCAGCACCCGGCTGTATTTTTATTTTTATTTATTTTTATTTTTTGTCAGTCATGGGCCTTGAACTCTGGGCCTGAGCGCTGTCCCTCAGCTCTTCAGCTCAAGGCTAGCACCCTACTACTTAAGCCCCGGCACCACTTCCGGTTTTCTGGTGGTTTATTGGAGATAAGAGTCTCACGGACTTTCCTGCCCGGGCTGGCTTTGAACCTCAATCCTCAGATCTCAGCCTCCTGAGTAGCTAGGATTACAGGCGTGAGCCACCGGTGCCGGGCTTTATTTATTTTTAAATGTAATTTTGTTATTAAGGTGTTGTACAGAGGTCACCATTTCATAAGTCAGGTAATAAATAAATTTCTTTTTTGGACAATGTCACCTTTTCTTTCACTTTGCTCCAGTTCCCCTTTCCCATCCCTGCCCACAAGTTCCATAGTTCATTTGCCTTTTTATTTTAAAGAAATGCTTGCGAAAGAAATTTTTGTTGATGTGGTCAGATTCATCTTGTGTTGTCTATCAAGTTATATTTTGAAACAATTCTTCTCCGAAGGATAAAGTTTCCCTACTTTTTTTTTCTTGGTTTCCCACCTTCTTTATTCATTTCTTTTTTTGCCAGTCCTGGGCCTGGACACTGTCCCTGAGCTTCTTTTGCTCAAGGTCAGCACTCTACCACTTAGATCCCTTTCTTTATTCTCGTGTGGTTCTCTTATTCTCCCTTTCCCTTCAACTCCCAGGATCGCAAATAGATCCCAGGAGGACCACAAGAGGGCACCAATCCAGGAGTTTCCTGAGCCCACTTAAAGATAGGCCAAACACCCAAGGAGAACAGAAGGCAAGTAACTGAAAGGAAATAAGATGTGAAAGTAGGTTGTAAGGAACTTCCTGTGCATAAACAAAGAGGTACAGAAAGACCTGCAGCTGTGTTCCTCTGGAACTCATCAGGAAAGACACAACTGGCTCTGCTCTCAACCCTGTATCACAGCTGCCCATATGCTAAGAAAGGAAGCTTTGAGGTCCACTTGATGAGGAGAAACCTGCAGTTTGGATGGTCCTCCACAATGCTATTTTTCTTTAAAATACATGGTTGTATTACCACCCCATGAAGGGTCTCCTGTTAAATAGTATAAGTCTCTCCGCCACAACAAATACCTAAAGTGTATGCACACACACACAAAATGCCACAAAGCACTGGAAACCACCACACACACACACACACACAAAGACAGACAGACAGACAGACAGACACACACACACACACACACACACACACACAGACACTACACTAAGACCAAACGGAAATTTCTGTCCTGACAAATGTTCTATGAAATAGTCTGTATAGCTCAAGACACAAAATCAAGCAGCACTGTAAGTACTCTTTGACCCAATCTCCCCTGGACAATCTTCTCCTCCTTTTCCTTCCCTGCAATACTTCTTGCAGCATTCCCTGGGGAAGCTCACTGTCCAGTGCTGCCTATACATAATGAAAAGAGGTCATGAATCTCTTCCTCCCACATCATCAAGCAGAACCCTGCTCAGTAACTGCTGAGCAGCAGCTAAGCCTCTTCTTTCCATTTCTTTCTGGAGATGGAGGGTCATGATGGCTATGAACAATGTAAGGATACTTATTAATTAATGCCATGGATCTAACTGGTCTCATCCCTCCACCTCTCACCAAGGGCAAGGACTTACCTTGCAAATCTTTGGACACCCATAGCAGAGTCAAGCCCTCTCTAGGAAGTGTATAGGACATAAGTGACACTTCTCAGGTACAACTACTAAAACCCAGGTGTGTCTTCCAGTTCTGTGTACTAAATCATATTTGAAACCACAATAAGGGGAGGTCTTATTCTCTAAGCCCTTTCTTAATATACAACTCAATTCACTCACTCACAAATACCTTAAAAACTAAGCTTCCATTACTGAAGGGTAACTATATAAAATCTCAATTTTACAAAGAAAAAAGTTCTATGTATGTATGTACATGTGCATGCATTATAAATTAAAGCTGGAAACGGAATTGTGGCTCAAATGGTATAGAGCACTAGCCTTGAATGAAAAGGCTAAGGATAGCATACAGACCCCGAGTTTGAGTTCAAGCCTCAGTACCAGAAAGAAAAAAAGAAAAAAAAAGTAACCCTTGCCTTGAAAAGACCATTTGCTTCAGTCACTGTAGATGAGGAGCACATTTTCCCCTTACACAAAAGAACAAGATCAGGCTCCCAGCATAACTATCCCCCCACCCCTCAATGCTAGCAAGTATTCTACCACTGAGCTACATCCCAGCCATAAGCATGATAATGATTTCTAACGCCAATTTACCTCAAAGTGCTGGTGAAAACAAAACTGCTGTACATCAAAAATGTAAGACTTAAGAAGGAACATTAAAACTGCTGATGCCTGCAGATGGAGCAAAATCTAATTTTTTTTCTTTTCTTTTCTGCATGCCGTGACAGCAGAGGGCCTACATGGCTTATTCAACAAACACTGTTGCCACCTTCCACTGGACTTCTCTGCTCCCAACCCCTCTCCCACCCTGCCTACTTTCAGTGTTCCCAGATATAAGTCCCAAGGGCCTAAATAACCCATTAAAGTAAATTTGGATGGGCCTTGGTCCCAGAGAGGGCAGTGTCTTCTGAGAGGCCATCACAATAGCCATGCGGGTCTCTTTTCTGGCCCTAAGTTTCCTACGTAATTACGTATCTCCTATACTCCCCATCCAGGCAGTAAAAAGGATCTTTACATAGTCAAATGCCTACTAACATCCTTAAGCATTATTTTTCTACACAGGGAAATCCTATTTCTTCTGTTTACTCATAGAAATCTAACACGCTTCTGTGACATATTTCAAAGGCTACAAATGCGGAAGTGAAAGGAAGGTGCAGTGACATTACTTGAGAACCTCTTTGCATCCAGAGAAGACACTACGTGATTAGTTGTCAGGCTTAACGTCATTGGGCAATGACACTGACCTGTGAGCTGCCACTAAATGCACCTAGAGGCAGTCTGCTGCCAGAGGCCACCTGCACAGACGTCACAAGTCACAAACACTGACATCAGACATACACTAACGTTCCTTATGGAAACAAGGTATGTCTTCCTAAGATTCAGTTGCCTAAGGGCTGGCAGTTAAAAGGGCCCATGTAAAAGCCAGGCTCCGGTGGCTCATACCTATAATCCTTGCTATACAGGAGGCTAAAATCTGAGGATCACAGTTCAAAGCCAACCTGGGCAGGAAAGTCTTTTATCCCCAATTAATCACAGAAAAACCTGGAAGTAGAGGCTTGGGTCAAGTGGTTAAGAGGCAGCCTTGAGCAAAAGGAGCTCAGGGATGGCACACAGGCCCAGAGTTCAAGCCCTAGGACTGCAGGAGAGAGAGGGGGTGGAAATTGAGAAGAGGGATCTATGTGAATGAACCACTGCTGAACACTAGCAAGGTTGCATACAGGGAGATTTTTTGTTGTTGTCAGTAGTGGGGCTTGAACTGTGGGGCTTGAACACTATCCCTCAGCTCTTCAGCTCAAGGCAAGTGCTCTACCACTTGAGCCACAACACCACTTCTGGCTTTCTTGTGGTTAATTGGAGATAAGAGTCTCACGACTTTCCTGCCTGGGCTGGCTTTAAACCACGATCCTAAGATTTTAGCCTCCTGAGAAGCTAGGATTATAAGCCTGAGCCACCAGTGCCCGACTAGTTGTTTTTTTTTTTTTAATTTTATTGTCATGGTGATGTACAGAGGGACTGCACAATTACATAAGTAAGGTAGTGAGTACATTTTCTGTTGAACTCTACAGAGATATTTTTTGTTGTTGGTAGTAGTCATAGGGCATATTTTTTGTTGTTGGTAGTAGTCATAGGGCTTGAACTTTGGGCCTGGACGCTGTCCTTGAGCTCTTCAGCTCAAAGCGAGCGCTCTACCACTTGAGCCACAGCACCACTTCCAGTTTTCTGGTGGTTAATTGGAGGTAAGAGTCTCATGGACTTTTCTGCCTGGACTGGCTTTGTACAGCAATCCTCAGATCTCAGCCTCTTAAGTAGCTAGGATTATAGGCGTGAGCCTCTACAGGGAGATTTTTAACACCAAACTCTAGTCCTCTCTGTGCCCATCAGCTACTACTGCCTCACTTCTCAAGACTGAACCAGCCAATATCCTGTGGCAATTCTCAGCACACAGCACTGACCTGGCCCCACTCCTCTGGCCACAGTGACTTTGATTTTCTACTGTTTGTAATGCAGCATGAAGACACTCACACTCCAAAGCAGGAAAGGGTTTCGCTTTCCAGAGACTTTGATGACCTGATGGTGCATGCTTGGTTTGGGGCAAGAAACCAGCAAGGAGGCACATGGAGGGTTAGCAGGGAGAAGGGTAGCATCCAAAGTAAAAGCAAGGGCATCTTCCCAGGTTTGAGAAAAATCACATGGATAGGGTATTTATTTAGGTCTCAAATGCAAGGAAGGTTGAGGGATATGAGCCCAAGAACAGCCATAAACAGAGAGTGGGTCTCTAACAATGGAGGGAGATGAGGACTCCAGACTAGAGGGGTGCTTACCCAGAGGAATGCCAGAAGCCTCCCCTGCCAGGGAGGATGGGAGAGTGAAGGGCTGGCACAAACGCTACACCTGTATCTGGAAATTTAAAGTACACAGAGAAGAAGTGGTGCTGTGACTCAAGTGGTAAAGTGCTAGCTTTGAGCAAATGAAGCTCAGGGACAGAGCCCAGGCCCTGAGTTCAAACCCCAGGTCTGGAGGGGGAAAAAAAAATCCTAGCAGATGCCACCCAGCAGGTGCCAATCTAGAGAATCTGATTTGTAGTTTGCAGCTCCAATATTTAATAAGACAGGACCTGGAGGTCTTGGAATGATGAATGTATAGAACAGAACCATGACCCTATCACCTTCAGCAGCCGTGCATCCCCTTCCTTGCAAAAAGGGTCTCTCTAAGAACTGTATTTGTGCTAGTATTATTTTGGAATTGTATTTGTATTTGATCACTTACCCTTAGAAAATTTGTCTGAAAAAAAACCTGTAATGAGTGGGAATACTTAACATATGAATTCTAGGACAGACATCTTGGAGCAAAAATCTTTGTTGTCCCTGAAACAGAAAAGTGAACTCCCTGTGATTAGTTTATATTTGGAATAAAAGAAGGAATAGCTACAACTTTAAGAAGAAAAAAAAAAGGGGGGGGGAGGCTCTAGCTACATCCCTGAAAGCATCGGAGAGAAGTTGCTAACATTCTGCCTCTCCAATTGAGCCTCTCCTGGGCTCAGAAAGGAGCAAGTGCACCAAGCAGAGTCAGCACAAGAGTACTACAAAATGGGAGGTAAAGCAGAAGTTGCTGGCTCAGCAGAATCTGTGACATGTCCAGACACTTCTTACTGCAAAGCCTGGTATAACCTTTCTGGACTTGGCTATCTCTCCAAAGACAAGTTCCCAGGGCCATCAGAGCAGCTGGCAGCTTGCTTATTCACCTGTCACCAAATTACACTGCTGTAAAAGCAAGGCTGCCAAGGAGGCAGATGGGAACCCACAGCCATGCTGTGTAGCTTCCAGGGCAATAGTAACATAACAGACTCTCCTAACTACACAGACAGCATAGGGCAGGGAGAACTGCAGAGACCCACAAAGGAATCCTAGGTTCCATCAATCACTAGCCAAACAAACCTAGGCAGGTTGTTTAGCCTCTGAGCCTCCAGCTTCTCTTCTGCAGAGAATACAACTCTCTCTCTCTCTCTCTCTCTCTCTCTCTCTCTCTCTCTCTCTCTCTCTGCCCATGCGCACATTTGTACCAGAACTAGGGCTCAAACTCAGGGTCTGGATGCTGCCCCTTACATTTTTTGCTCAAGGCTGGCATTCAGTGAGCCACAGTTGCACTTCTGGCTTTTTTACTGGAGATAGTCTTGTGGACTTGCCTGCCTGGGTTGGCTTCAAACTGCGATCCTCAGATCTCAGCCTCCTGAGAAGTTTGGACTAAGGTTGTGAGCCACTCAGTTTGAACCATTGTCTCTATGCGCACCTTGCACAGTGGCTAGACATCTCAGTAAGTGCTACTGGTTCTTCCCAGCCCACATACCCTCAATCTTTTAAGTTTTGGAAGTAGCAAAGCTTTCTCCATCACTTCCATGCTCACCTCCCCCACCATGTCAGTGTACCAATTGTAGACTGTGACCCACTCGCAATCCACCAGCAGATCTCCTAGTGGGGTGAGTCAACAATGACAGCTTAAGGAGGAAGCAGGGGGGGCGGTAAAAAGGAGGGAGTAAGGCAGGATAAGGATGAAGCAGAAAGACAATCAGATGTCAGCCAGGGTCCAAGAATGGTAGGTGGGTATGCAGGGACAATGGTGCATCATTCAAATACTACTGCTTGGTACCCAGCTGTCAAACTGGGTGCAAACTGCTATTCCTACCATGCTGTGTGAGCACACACTGCTTCTCAAACGCCACCCTGCAACATGCTTGCACCCACCTCCCATCCATCATCCTGGCTAACTCATCCTTCCAATCCCAGCTCAGTCACCACCATCTGTTGTCTGCCTTCTCCACTTCCTCCCCCTCCCCTGCCCCATGCAATTCTTCCTCTTCATCATGTTCTCATAGGGCTCTGCATTCTGTATTTGCCACTTACTGCTCTGCTTTGTCATTGGTACATCAGTGGTCTGATGCCTCACACATCTTTGCATGCCAGGAACTAGGGATACAACAGAGCACTCAAGGCTGGCTAAATAAATTAATGACTCAAGTTGTATTTACAGCTTATACTTACTGCCTGCTGCCTTGATGGACTCTGATCGGCTACACGGGAACAAGAATTAGGAGGGAATTGGACTCAAGTACTGGCTATGCCTGATTAGCTGTGATGCTTGGGAACTTTTCTGTGGACCTTGCTTTTATTGTATATTGAAAAAACATGAGCCAGGCACCAGTGGTGCACATCTGTAATCCTAGCTACTCAGTAGGCTGAGATCAGTAGTCTGAGGAAAGTCTGTGAGATTCTTTTCTATGAATTCTTTTCCACTAACAGGAAGCTGGAAGTGGAGCTGCTGCACTATTGAGCAAAATTGCTCAGGGAGCTGGGTGGCGGTGGCTCACATCTACAATCCTAGCTACCCAGGAGACCAGATCTGAGGATTGTGCTTCCCAAGTCAGCAAGGGCAGAAAAGTCCCCATGAGACTCTTTAACCACTTAAAAACCAGAAGTGGCACAATGGCACTGGGGGCTGAAAGTGGTAGAGCACTAGCCTTGAGCAAAAGAACTCAAGGAGGGCAGCACCCAGGCCCTGTGATCAAAACCCACAACCAACAACAACAACAAGTGCTTAGGGACAGTGTGTAGGCCCTAAATTCAAGTCCCAGGATCAGTGTGTGAATGTGTGCATGCACGCGTGCACACACATACACATACACACACACACACACACACACACACACACACACACACACAAACACACACCATATACAATATGATTACTATGATTATTACCATGCCAGGCACTGGTGGTGGTTCATGCCTATAATCCTAGCCACCCCGGAGACTGAAATCTAAGGATCAGGTTTGAAGCAGCCCAGCAGAAAAGTCTGCAAAATTCTCATCTCCATTAACCACTAAAAAAACCAGAAGCAGACCTAGGGCTCAAGTGTAAAGTGCTAGCCTTGAGCCAAAAAGCTCAGGGACAGTACCCAAGCCCTGAGTTCAGCACCCAAAAAAAAAATTTTAAGTGTACATATACCTACTGAGATTACCAACTTATACCAAGGTACACAGAAGCTAAGTCTTTCAACTTTCAACTTCTCTTCTCTGCAACTCTCCAATGTGCCATGCTGGCTAGGATAAGGAAAAAGAGTTCCCAGTCTCTACACAGCCCTGGTGGCTCTGTGACAATCTCCTTGACCCCATCCATACTCATTAGCACTCCTGAGATCTCCACATTACACATCATAAATGGCACCAGTATCTAAAAAAGCCATCGCCAATACAGACAGTTTCCAACAGATGTTTACTCAAAGCAAGGTTCACACAATGCACTGATGCCCTTCACTAGTTAGACACCCACAGAACCCCTGGAATGCACACCTCACACCTCACAGGGCATGTGGCAGGACAAGAGCTTGCAAGGGCACTGGGGGCGGGGGTGGAGGTGGAGGGGGTGGGGGTAGCTGTGAAGTGACTGAATATACTGAGACACTTTTGCTTCCTACCACACTAGGTTCTGTTCCTGTTGAAATGTGTTCAACTGTGCAAACTGCTCTGAAGCAAGATGAAGGATGTAAGGTCTGCTGCTATATATAAGCACCTTATTTTAGAACATCTTTGCTATAAAATAAAGGGAAATTCAGCTGGAGATGAGGATAGAGGTTTGCAGAATGAATTTGGGAAGAATGACACACTGCAACTACCCTCTGCATACTGGAACCCTACTACTGAAAATGTCCTGCAGAGAGCCAGTCAGTAGGATCCTGTTTATTATGATCTGTCATCTCAAGGATAAAGAACATGCTTTTCTGCCAGTCACAAGTATACTCAGGAGGCTGAGATCTGATGAGTCCATGAGATTCTCCAATTTAAACACAACAACAACAAAAAACCCTGAAGTAGAGCTGTGGCTCAAGTGGTAGAGCGCTAGCCTTGAGAACAGAGGGGCTCAGGAACAGAGTCCAGGCCCTGAGTTCAAGCCCTAGGACTGGCAAAAAAAAAAAAAAAAGCTTCTCATTTATTTAAAAGTAGAATAGTTTAAAACAGAGACAGAGCTGAGTGTATCACTCGGTGGTAGAATACTTGGTACCAAAGACCTTCGGTGTGACCCCCAGCACTACAAAAATGTAAGTATTAAAACACAAACAGGAAGGGAAAAAAGTTGGCAAACACCATGAACTGTAATGGTTCCCTCTTATCAGTAAGGGTGATGATCCAAAGCCCCAGTGCAGACAGCACCAAACCCAATATGCATTACTTTTCCCTAGGTTTGTAATTTAGGCACCCTCCGAGATTAACAATAGCCATTCATAAAATGGAACAATCATAACCCTTACTACAAGTCATGTGAATATGGTCTCTTTCTTCTCTCAAAAGATCTTACTGCACTATGCTCACAGCTCATATGACCAGGTGTGATAACATAGTGGCTGCAGCAGGAAATGGGAGGTGAGTGAGCTAGGGAATGGCAGGACAGAGTGGGAAAACCTAACATTTCATCACACTAGCTAGCACGTATAGCTTTATATTTATAAATTATTTGCTTCTGGGATTTTTCATTTAACATTTTCAGTCCATGGCTAGCTGAAATCAGAGACCCAAATGATGGCTAAGAAAAACTACTGCATTTATCACTCAAGACTGAAAAAGGAACAAGGCGGGTTTTCCTCGGGGAGCTACAGTATAGACTGGGTCCCTTCTTTTCTGTGCCCATGTCTACCTGGCATCTACTGTTGATGACACCCACCTAAAGGAACTTATTTTTCAGACTCAGGTAACTATTTCAATTGTGTTCTCCTAGAAGCAGGATTCTGAGCCAGGCACTGGTGGTTGATGCCTGTAATCCTAGCTACTCAGGAGGCTGAGAGCTAAGGATCACGGTTCCAAGCCAGCCCAGGCAGGAAAGTCCATGAGACTCTTATCTCCAATAAACCACCAGAAAATACAAAAGTGGTGCTGTGGCTCAAGTGATAGACCAGGGACAGCTCCCAGGGCCAGAGTTCAAGACTCACGACTGACAAAAAATGAAAATAAAAATTTTAAAAAAGTTCAAGGACTGCCAAGACCCCAAAATCAAGCTCCAGAAACCAAACAGGGAAGGGAAGGGAAGGGAAGGGAAGGAAGGAAGGAAGGAAGGAAGGAAGGAAGGAAG
>NW_012267273.1:11749240-11754160 GCF_000151885.1 Dipodomys ordii | reverse complement strand
CTCAAGTGGTAGAGTGCTGGCCTTGAGCTCAAAAGGGACAGCGCCCGGGCCCAGAGTTCAGACCCTATGACCGAACCAAAAAAAAAAAAAAAAAATACACACACACACACACACAAAACAGTAGCTTGAGCCAATCTGAAGTCAAGGTACCATTTTGTACTAGGAAAGAATAAACGAGTTCCCAAAAGGACATAAAAAGTTAAGACAAACAAAAGAGACAGGATCTATGCTTGTGGGTAGAGCCAAGAAACAAAAGGATGAACCAGAGGGAAAACTCCCAGACAAGGCAACCTTTCACACAAGCTGGTCTAGCTCCTGTTGCCCCGGGGGCAATCGCTCACATACCTAGGTGTCCTAAGCCAGGGACAAAGATGAGTCAGAGATAAGGAGAACAGAACCTAGCTTTACCTTCTCACAGACAGGTTAGGGGAGCTAAAAGGGACTTTCAAGTCTGTTAACAGAACCTTTCAATTGGCACCTAATGCAGAGGTAGCTGCTGGGGGATACATGGCGGATACCTAGAGAACTCAGGTTCTTTTCACTATTTCAAGCAATTTCTAGAGCACACCAGTCAAATATCTTTCCTGTTGACCCAGCCAGCCTCTGGGTAGTAGGTGTGATTGATTACTCCTGCTTTAATGGACAGTGGCCAAGTTGGAGTCTATGACTTACAAGGAGCCAGAAAAAAAAAAAATGTGGCAGAGGCACCACACAAGAACACACAAGGGCTGGGCGCCAGTGGCTCCGGTCTGTAATCCTAGCTACTCAGGAGGCTGAGATCTGAGGATCGCAGCAATTCAAAGCCAGCCCGGGCAGGAAAAGTCCATGAGACTCTTATCTCCAATAAACCATCAGAAAACCATAAGAGGCGCTGTAGCTCCAGTAGTAGAGCGCTAGCCTTGAGCTGAAGAGCTGAGGGACAGCATTCAGAGTTTAAGCCCCACAACTGACCAAAAAAAAACAAAAACAAAAAACAAGGGGGCTGGGAACGTAGCTAAGTGGTAGAGTGCTGGCCTAGCATACATGAGGCCCTGGGTTCGATTACTCAGTACCACATACACAGAAAAGGTGGTGCTGTGGTTCAAGTGGTAGACTGCTAGTCTTGAGCAAAAGAAGCTCAGGGACAGGGCCCAGGCCCAGAGTTCAAACCCCACAACTGACCCAAAAAAAAAATAAAAAAGAATACACAGGGAAGTACTTTGAATGAAATCCTTTGTTGCTCAGGCTGCATATCCAAAGTCTCAAAGCAGCTTTTCCAGCTTCTCTAGTTTCCCTCATTATAAACTCCAAAATTGCTAACTCCTAAAAAGTTCAGGGATAATGATGAGAAAAAAAAATAACTTTGTCTTCAGCAAAAATTAATTTCAAGCTGGGTGTTTATGGCTCATGCCTGCAACCCTAGGTACTCAGGAGGCTGAGATCTATGGATCAATCGGTTTTGAAAGCCAACCATGGCAGAAAAGTCCATAAGACTTATCTCTAATGGGAGGAAGGGGGGATGCAGAGCTGTGGCTCAAGTGGTAGAGCACTAGCCTTGAGCAAAAAGACTCAGGGATAGCACACGGTGGCAGAGTTCAAGCCCCAAGAATGATACAAAAAAATAATAAGTTCATTCTTATCCTTGATCAATTCTGTCATCTTGCCAAACTTATTAGTGCTCAAGAACTGTGTTCCACAGTAGAAAAGGCTTTAACCCTCCTCACCTCCAGTCTTCATGCACTGCCCTGTCCTGTCTTGTCCTGCCTTGCCTAGCCCTGCTCTGCCCAGCTCCCACCCCACCCAATTTGCATCCTTCTCTACCACAGAAGCCAGAGAGCCCTAGTCTAGGTTCACTTTGGTACCTGCACTGCAACCCCAGAAAGAAATTTCCACTTAGGTTTTGGGTTACCCACCCCCTTCCTGACCCAGAAACCACAAGCATCCATGCACCGCCCAAGAGACAGTGCCTAGCCTCCAGCTGGATTCCCAGACCTGCACTCTCTACCACCTGACCTCCTTCATCAAGTTTATGTGTTAGCTGGCAAACACTGGAAATCCACAAAGCCACAACTCCCCCTTTGTCTTGATCCTCTGCCCTTCCTCCAATATGGGTAAACTGTGAGTAAATCAATATTGACATTCTAACTCTGCCAATCTGCCCAGTCCTTTCTGTGAGTGCACTTCTGAAAAACTCTGCTCTTCTTCCCTGCTATCATTCTTTACCCTTTTTGTAATCATATGAACTTGCCTTTCCCCACTGATCTCAATTTGTCACAGAGACAACTGTGTAGTCCCCTGTATGCTTTCCTGTAACTCGCCAAATTTCCAGGAGTACTGAAGGTTGCCTACCTTCAAATGACATCAGTATAAGTAAGGACAAAGAGAGAAAGGTGTGACAGACCCAGCATTGAAGGGGAAAAAAAATAAGTAAATAAATAAATAAATAAAAGCCAGGTGCCCTTAGCTCATGCCTGTAATCCTACCTAAACAGCAGGCTGAGATCTGAGGATCAAGGTTCAAGGCCAGCCCAGACAGGAAAGTCCGTGAGACTCTTATCTCCAATAAACTACAAAAAAAAAAAAAAAGTAGCGCGGTGGTAGAGTGGTAGAGTGCTTGCCTTGAGCTGAAGAGTTGAAGGACAGTGCCCAGGCCCAGCGTTCAAGCTTCAGGACTAACCAAAAAAAAAAAGCTGGGTGTGGTAGCCCCTGCCAATATCCCAGCACTAATGAGGTAGGCAAATCCCTGACTTTCACAGCAGAGATCTTGTCTTTAAAAAAAAGAAAAAAAGTAGGAGTGAACTAATCCAGCAGAGATACTATCTAAACAATATGTAGGAAATAAACTATACACCTTGGGGGATAGGGAAGGTCGGGAGGGAAAATTAGGAGGGGTGACATTATTCAGAAAGAAATGTACTCAATACTTACTTTATATAACTTTAACCTCTCTACATCATCTTTACAATAGAATTTTTTAAATAAACCCTACCAACAAAAATAAAATAAGCAAAATCGAAACTACCAGGCGCTGGTGGCTCATGCCAATAATCCTAGCTACTCAGGAGGCTAAGATCTGAAAATCACGGTTCAAATCCAGCCAGGTCAGGAAAGTCTGTGAGACTCTTATTTCCAATTAACCACCAGAAAGCCAGAAGTGGCACTGTGGTTCAAGTGGTACAAGGCTTGCCTTGAGCTGAAGAGCTGAAGGACAGTATCCAAGCCCAGAGTTCAAGCCTCATGACCGATAAAAAAAAAAAAATTGAAGAGACCACAATTGCTGTTGAAGGTGCTCTTAAAGGATAATACCTCCTCATGGAATAAAAAAAAAAAATACAAAATAAATTTTGTATTTCTGAACAATAGGGGGAAAAAGTAGTCCAGACCAACACAAAGGTCCTTTGTTTTCTTTCTTTTTTTTCCCCCTTTTTTCTTTTGTTGGTCAGGGGCTTGAATTCAGAGTTTAGGTGCAGTCCCTGAGCAATTTTGCTTAAGGCTAGCACACTACCACTTTGAGTCACAGTGTTACTTCTGGTTTCCTGGTAGTTAGTTTGAGATGAGTCCCACAGACTTTCCCACCGGAGTTGGCTTTGAACTGGATCCTCAGATCTCAGCCTGGTGAGTAACTAGGATTACAGGTATACACCACCAGTAGCGCTCAGGTCCTTTGTTTCTAATCTAAACTTTTCATCTATCTATAGCTCTATCAACACCAGTGTCTCTTCAGAAGTTTGACCTCACTGGGCATGTGTGTCAGGGTCCTCATTCTCTGAAGGCTAAGACGGGAGAGTCTCAAGTTGGAGTGAGGCCAATCTGGGCCACACAGCAAGTCTTGTCACAAAAAAAGGATAACCTCTACATAAAATTTCATACTAGGGCTGGGAAGGTGGCCAGTGGTAGAGTGCTTGCCTTGCATGCCTGAGGCCCTGGGTTTGATTCCTCAGCACCACATAAGCAAAAAGAAAAAAAGCCAGAAATGGCGCTGTGGCTCAAGTGGTAGAGAGTTAGCCTTGAACTGAAGAGGGACAGCGCCCGGGCCCAGAGTTCAGGCCCCACAACTGGACCCAAAAAAATAAAAATAAATAAATAAAAGGAACCAAGAAGTCAATTTGTTTTTCCACAGGTCATCTGGGAATCTCTGGGCTGAAGTCAGTTGACATCCGAGGACCAGACACCATTTTTGTTCACCACCTCCCTCCTCCAACTCCAGTGTGAAAAGGCCAGATGCACTTGCGGCAATAGGAGCCTACACACAGAGGGTCTTTGTGTGGAGATCACAGGCATCCACAGTCCCACTGCTATGCTCCACAGGGTCTAGGTGGGTGAAGACATTCCAAAGCCCATAGCATACTGCATGACATCCTACCCTTCCCCTTAGGAACCTTTAACAGATATAATGCCTGAACTACAAAATGAAAGGAGAGATGAAGGGTTACTCAACCTTCAGACTTCCTTGAGAGCCTGGCTCTATTTAGTTCACAAGTCAGTGCAGGTTCAAGCAACCAAGAATCTCAAACTACTAAGGAGAAAGCTTTGAAACATGATACCCTAGGCAAGGCACTTATGGCTCACACCTGTATTTCTAGCTATTCCTGAGGCTGAGATCTGAGGACCAGGGTTCAAAGCCAGCGTGGGCAGAAAAACTACAGACTCTTGCCTCCAACTAACCAGCAAAAAGCTGAAAATGAAGGAGTGTTTCAAGTGGCAAAACGAAGCAATGTGTGCACTCCCGCTCACACACACAGATTATCTTCACATTCAAGCAACTAAAGAGAACTGTCTCAGGCTGAGAAAGTGGTTCAGTGGTAGAGCGCTTGCCTTGCATGCATGAGGCCCTGTGTTCGATTCCTCAGCACCACATAAGCAAAAAGAAAAAAGCCAGAAGTGGCGCTGTGGCTCAAGTGGTAGAGTGCTGGCCTTGAGCTCAAAAGGGACAGCGCCCGGG
>NW_012267273.1:11748533-11749190 GCF_000151885.1 Dipodomys ordii | reverse complement strand
GAAGGGAGGGAAGAAGGGAGGGAGGGACAGGGGAGGGCAGGGGAGGGAGGTGAAAGAGCTGCCAAGGGAAGTGGTGAATGGATCAGCTTCAGAATGGAGAGATGAAATAAAATCTGGATATAAAACATAAGAAAAGCCTGGAGCTGGTGGCTCATGCCTGTAATCCTAGCTACTCAGGAGGCTGAGATCTGAGGATCTCGGTTCAAAGCCAGCCCGGGGAAGGAAAGTCCGTGAAACTCTTATCTCCAATAAACCACCAGAAAAACGAAGTGGCACTGTAGCTCAAGTGGTAGAACACTAGCCTTGAGCTGAAGCGCTGAGGGACAGCGTTCAGGCCCAGAGTTCAAGCCCCATGATCGACAAAAAAAAAAAAAAGGAAAAGTATAGATTTTATTTTTAAATCTAGAGAGTTAACAGATGTATTTTAAAATGAGGCCAAGTTAATAATGTATAGTCAAACTCTAACGGACTGATGGGGACTAAGGAAGGTGACATGGTCTCCTGACATGATCAGGCTGGTGACAGGACCTTGAATGACCATATCATACAGATAAAAGGAACCAAGAGGGGCTGGGAAGGTGGCTCAGTGGTAGAGTGCTTGCCTTGCATGCCTGAGGCCCTGGGTTTGATTCCTCAGCACCACATAAGCAAAAAGAA
>NW_012267273.1:11715707-11743113 GCF_000151885.1 Dipodomys ordii | reverse complement strand
ATTCCTCAGCACCACATAAGCAAAAAGAAAAAAGCCAGAAGTGGCGCTGTGGCTCAAGTGGTAGAGCGCTAGCCTTGAGCTGAAGAGCTGAAGGATAGCGCCCAGGCCCAGAGTTCAGGCCCCATGACTGGACCCAAAAAACAACAACAACAACAACAACTACATTCATAAACCAGACGCAAAACTGAGCACCTGAGGACATAAAGGAACAAGTCACCAAAAAACCTCAAGTGCATGACAACCATTAACTCCTCTCAGGACAGAAGGCCTATCCACAACATTCCAACTCAGATTAGTAGTTCAAATGTTCATGAAGATATAAATAGCAAATGTCAATTTAACCAAAACTTTGTATAATTACATCAAGAAAACAGTAAAACCAGAAAAAGTAGAAGTCACAGCGATTTTTGGCATTTTGTGAAAATTCTGGGGCTTGAACTCAGAGCCTCAAGTTCTCTTGGTTTTTTTCTATGATTAGCACTTATATGTTTGAGTCATGCCTCTACTTCTCGTTTTCCACTGCCTAACTAGGGATAAGAGGCTCAAAAGATTTATCTGGTTTGGCTTGGCATCTAGATTCTCAGATGTCAGCTTCCTAATTACAAAGAGGTGAGTCACCCTAAGTTCTATTTTGTTGTTCTTGCTTTGTTTGGGGTTTTGGTTGTGTGTGTGGTGTGTGTGTAAGAGCACGCTGGTCCTGGGGCTTGAACTCAGTCTGGGTGCTGTCCCTAAGCTCTTGTGCTCAGGGCTAGCATTCTGCCATGTGAACCACTGCTCCACTTCTGGTTGTTTGGTGCTCAACTGGAGATAAGAGTCTTGTCAACTGTTCTGCCTCGCTAGCTTAGAATGGTGATCTCTCAGCTTCATGAGTAAGCATGAGCCACTGAAGTTGTTTTTTTTTAATAAAGAGTTGCCTCTAAGAAACATGATGGGGTGCCCCAAGTGCCAGAAGGATTACTTGTTTCTGGTGAAAGGTCTAGCAACAGAGGACTTGTCATTGTAATCACCTCATTGCCATCACGATCACAAAGGCTGACATTTATCCGTTTGTCCTATACCAGGCCACACTTGAGCTTCCTCTCCCCCACCCTCCCTCACCCCAGGTCCTGGTGCTTGAACTCTGGGCCTGGGTGCTGTCCCTCAGCTCTTCAGCTCAAGGCTAGCACTCTACCACTAGAGCAACAGCGCCACTTCCGGCTTGTTTTTTCTGCTTATGTGGTGCTGAGGAATCGAACCCAGGGCCTCAGGTATGCAAGGCAAGCGCTCTACCACTGAGCCATCTTCCCAGCCCCAGAATCAGCAGAATCTGGATGGCAGCAGCACCTGCAGGAGCACCTCTTCTCCCAGGATATTACTGATTAGACTAAAATGATCCCTTAATCTCAAGGAGACTGACACTTAGCTAATGTAAAAACAAGCTCAGATCCATCTAATTGTTACACACTCAAGATAATGTCACATCTCAAGGGACATGTTCACCCTGGGAGTCAAGGAGGGAAAAATATCTTTCCTAAGGGGGATTAATGTATTCTATCTGGCCAGGTGCTAGCTCACTCCTGGAATCCAAGCTACTTAGGAGGCTGAGATCTAAGGATCACCTTTCAAAGCCAGCTCCAGCAGAATAGTCTGTGGGACTCTTATCTCCAATAATTTACTCAGAAAAAGCCACTAGTGCTGTGGTTCAAGTAGTAGAGCTCTAGCCTTGAGCCAAAGAGGCTCAGGGACAGCGCTCAGGCCGTGTTCAAGCCCCAAAATCAGAAAAAAGAAAAAACAAAAAAAAGTATTCTATCTGGCTGAGTACAATAGTACAACCTATAGTCCTAAAACTAGGGAAACTGAGACTGGGAAAACACTTGAATTCCAGACCAGCCTAGGTGGGATTTAGCTCCATGGAAGAGTACTTGCCAAGCAAGTGTGTAGCCCTGAGTTTGGTCTTCAGCACTGGGGGAGGGAGGGACAAGCCTGAGCAAAACCTCATCAACAAAGCAAAACAAGTACTATATGCTTCCAATTAAAAAGAAAATGTTTTGTGAGTAAAAGAATCGAATTTGTGTAAGTAATTTTTGAGGAAGGATGGTTCTGAAAGATACAGGGGAGGGTGAGGGAGGGTCATGGAACACACAGAGTCTTAAATTTCCCATCTAGACTTCCTATAGACTATTTCTTCTCTGGTCATTGAAGTGTGTGGGATTTCTCCTAGTCAGCACACCGTCAATTACTTATTAGACACAAGCTGGATGGTCTATGGTGTCACTCAGTCCTGACACCAACATGAAGATAAGAGTCAGGTCAACAAGTTGAGAACTCAGTCCCAAGATGTCATATGCATTTTAGATACCAAACACAAGCCTCATATGCCTGTGCTTGTGACTGAGAGGCTATAAATTAGAAATTCATATAACCCCCTACACACAGGTATGATTAATTTATCAGGACAGCTCAGAAAACTGACAGACACTCCTTAAATTCACCCATCTGTCATAAAGGATAGCTATCATAGCTAGGCGTGCTGGTATACATCACTAAGTCCAGTACAGGATCATAAGTTTCAGACCAGCCTAGGGTACAAGTGAGATCATGTCTCAAAATAAAAAACTAATTAATAAATAAAAAGAGATTGCAGAGGAAACAAGCCCAACGCCATGTGAAAGAGAGAGATGCACAGTGCAAAGTGTGTGGGAAAAGGCACAGAGTACCCACATCCTCTTTGGTGCCACCCTCCAGGTCCACTCCATGAGTTCAGCTATCTAGAAACTCACCTGAAGTCTGTCCTCCTGGGATTTGATAGAAGCTACAGTCCACAGGTTGATTCATTACAGTACTAATCAATAGAGCTCAAATCAACCTTTAGTCCCTCCCACTCCGTTCTCTGAAGGTCAAAGGATGGGGCTGAAAATTCCAACCCACTGAACTTGTAGCTCACAGCCCCCATCCTGAATCTCCAAGAGCCCACACCAAGAGCTTCCTTGTTAGAACAAGATGATTCTAACACGCAGGCTGTAGAGCACATGGGCAGCAAAGGTGGCGCTGAGAGGGAGTTGAGTGGGCAGAGCCCAATTTGCTTTCTGCTCAGTGTAATCAGCCCGTGGAAGCTTAGGTGTATGATAAAGTGTGACCTTGACAGTGGTTGGTTCCTCTTCCTCCCCTGCCATGCCACCCGCTTTTTTGCTTTAAAAAGGGCTTGCTCTGTGTTAATAAACAAATTTTTTCCTGCTTGACTTGACTCCCCGCTGTATCTGATTTGTCTCCCCGGCTGAAGGAGGCTGGGGAACTTGCCGTACTTACCTTTCCTCAGACCCCGTCCGTCTTTCATGGGACAGACGAGACCTGACAGCAGGCAATGCCCAAGAATTCATCCAGGTGCAGTTACCACTCATAAAATTACAATTTTCTTAGGAGCTCTATGTGCTTTCACAGAAGCTCATGTTGTAGAAGCTTTGGTCTCCAGTGCAAGGATTGGAGGAGGTTTTGGGAAGGATGGAATCATAAAGACTCTGACCTCATTGAGGAAGGATCTAGTTAGGGAGAGTAGGTATTTGGAGCCTGTTTCTTTTCCCTGACCCCCTGCTGCTTCCTGGCCACCATGAGGTGAGCAACTTTGCTCCCCAACACCATTCTATACCCAGATCTACCTCAGCCCAGCTCAGAAACATCCAGGTCAAGTGACTGAACTGAAACCTCTGAAAGAAACCATGGGCCAAAACAAACCTTTCCCTCCTTCAGTGGATTTTCTCAGGTGTTTTGTCATAGCAATGGAAAACTGACTAACACAGCCTTCTGTAGCAGGAACTGGAGACCAGGAAGGTTGCCAAAGACCAAATATTAGAAAACATTTTCCTATTTCCCACATACAAATGAGTTTTAGGAACTCTAGGCAAGGAACCGAAGGACAAACACCAAATAGATTTCTTTTTACATGACCACATGGTGGGGGCAGTGGGCAGAAGAGATCCTACTTTCACCTTTTGCTTGGACTATTTTGAGTCCATCCCACAGAGTACCGTCTATGGGGAGGTATGGTCCCAGTTGCTGCAGGTACATCAGAGCAAGCACACGGGCCCTCCTCAGCAGAGCACTGCTCAGCAGAGCAAGGTGAGTTGTCTGTACTCCAAAGTCAGGCTGCTTGGGCGTAAATTCCTGCCCCAACCATTCAATGGCTATGGTACTTGGGAAACACTTCCTTAACTTTTCTTTGCTGCAGTCTCAGATGGAAAGTGAGGATAATTACACGACTCACCTTGGAGAGATCTTAGGAGGTAGCACTTGTACAACATGTCAACTGTACCTAGCTGATAGTTAGTGCTCAGAAAAGTGCCTGCTATTAACAGCAGAAACATTAACCAAAAAATAGCAAGCAACAGCAATAAATACAAGCATACCCAATTTGGGGTAGTGTTAAGTGATGCAAGGAAAAATGTAAAGGAGAGTGACATGAGCTATTCAGATACTATTATGTCCAGCCCGAGTTACTTTTGAGTAAGAAGAAACTATGTGGCAAAATGAGATCAAAGCTGTTCTAATAAAGTCAAAAGGTTTGTGCCACACCTCAAAGCTCTGTGGGCCAATAACTTCCTGCAACTCAAACATCTGCCCAACAGAAAAGTAATTATCTCTGCTATGACACCAGATTCATTTTAAAGCTGACTTTTCCCAGAGCAAAAGACTTCAAATGAGGGGCTGGGAAGGTGGCTCAGTGGTAGAGCGCTTGCCTTGCATGCTCGAGGCCCTGGGTTCGATTCCTCAGCACCACATAAGCAAAAAGAAAAAAGCCAGAAGTGACGCTGTGGCTCAAGTGGTAGAGCGCTAGCCTTGAGCTGAAGAGCTGAGGGACAGCGACCGGACCAAAAACAAACTTCAAATGATGGCATTAGACTATGGGAGGAAAGGGAGACCCAGATAAACCCCATTTGACCCACTCCCAAATTAACAAAGTATGGAGACCAGATTCGGTATGCTTGTTCAAGTGCTTCTGATCATCTACTATGCATCAAGGATGGAGATGAAAGGCAGTGCCCTTAAATCTCACAGCCTACTGGGAAGACAAACAGCACAGGGTGGGTGGTAGTAGAAGAAACACCTAAGATGGTAATCTCAAGTCGACTGCCAGTAAACTGACAGACATTTCCAAGTGGAAGAAAAAGACAAAGCAGGCTTTGCAGAATAAGCAGAAGACAACAACTGAAAGAGAAGGTGAAACACAGGCAAAGGCACAGGGCTGAGCTGAGATCTGGGAGCTGAATAAAAGTAGCTGCTCCTGAGGATGAGAAAGAACTAGAGTATCATACAAGAAGTGACTGGACCCAGCCTGGGTAGGAAAGTCTGAGACTCTTATCTCCAATTAGCCACCAGAAAACCAGAAGTGGCACTGTGGCTCAAGTGATAGAGTGCTTACCTTGAGCTCAAGAGCTCAGGGACAGCACCCAGGCCCAGAGTTCAAGCCCCATGACCAACCAAAAAAAAAGTGACTGGAAGGAGGATGGGGAGACCATGGCTGGGCTGGGAAGAAACGCTGACTGCAAGACTCAAGGTAAAGGAGAATACTTCAGGTGTGACAGCAACAGCCAGAGCTGCACTTTCTAAAAACTCGTTCCAGGCTGAGAAGGTGGCTCAGTGGTAGAGTGCTTGCTTTGCATGCATGAAGCCCTGGGTTCAATTCCTCAGCACCACATAAGCAAAAAAAGCCAGAAGTTGTGCTGTGGCTCAAGCGGTAGAGGGCTAGCCTTGAGCTAAAGAGCTGAGGGCCAGAGTTCAGGGCCAGAGTTCAGGGCCACGACCAAACCACCCCCCCCCCACACACACACACAAAAAGGATCATTCCAACAGCAATGTAGACAATATTCTGGAGGACTTCCACATGGACAGTTGGGAAAGCAACCATTCAAGCCTGGCAAGAAGTTGATGGATGAAAGTTAGGGAAGTAGGGGCGATTCCAAGAGAAATGAGAAAGCAGGGGATGAGGATGGCAGCCTGGGAAGCCTGGATGGACGTGGGGAGGTGAAAGCACAAGAGAACGACAATGGACTATTAGGTGCATATCCTATGGTGGGAGGGGTAAAGAGAAATGCATGGTGTGCAGCAGGCCTGAGTGAGGAGCAAGGCACAGCTGGGAGGGGTAAAGAGAAATGCATGGTGTGCAGCAGGCCTGAGTGAGGGGCAAGGCACAGCTGGGAGGGGTAAAGAGAAATGCATGGTGTGCAGCAGGCCTGAGTGAGGGGCAAGGCACAGCTGGAGATCGGGAGTCTACCTCTGAACAAATGTGCTTCAGAGGGAAAGAGACTGTTACTCTCTGAGTATATGAAAAAGGGCCCAGGCAGCAGAAATAGCAAACCAGAAAATCACCAACAAATGACAACACAGAAGAGGCAGGTAGAAGACTAGTAAGCCAAGACATGAGGCTTCTGAGTAAAAACCTCTACACAGGTTTAAAAAAAAAGAAAGAAAAAAGAAAGGAGAAAGGAGAAGGGAGAAGGGAGAGGAGGTGGAGAGGAGAAGGGAGAGGAGGAAGAGGAAAGTAAAGGAAGAAAGGAAGGAAGGAAGGAAGAAGCTGCGGCTGCCACCACCATCACAGAAGTGGCTGGGAGGGAACTGTGAGCCAAGAAATCAAAACCAGTCAGCTAAGGATGATAAACTCAAAGTTTCCCAGGAGAATAGCACTGTCAAACGTGACACAGAAAGGTGACAAGAAGAATGGACAGCTTTAACGGAATTTGCAGACTGAGTGGTTATTGTGACAAGAAAAGGTTCAGCACACCCACTAATACTCTCCAGCTCCTCTTGACCTTCCAGAGCACTGACTGACTGGACCACTTACTAGGCACTCATCAGACCCATTAACAATCAGGCTTAAGTGTTCTCCAGGCGAGAAGCAGGGAACACAAGTCATACCTCATATCCCAACATTGTGGAAGTCAGAGGTGCAAGCAGCCAACTGTGACAAGAGGAAAACTGCTCCCAAAGACCAGGAAAGGATGGACTGTGTAGTCTACCTCAGTAGACATTTGTGAACACACTGAATCACCTGTGGGCCAGGTAATATACTCCGCATGGAGACTTAGAAATGGAGGCTCCTCACAGCCAGGGCTTCTCTCTCATGCACCACAGCATCCCAGCTCCTTCCACAGCATCTGGACCCCTCATGGAGAGTCTGGCACAGAGAATAAAACTGAATGAAGACTGTGGGGGAGGCATGAAGATGTCTTTCAGGAGCAAGAAAGGGTGAGAGGCAATCAATTTGTAGTGGGGATTAAAGAAACAGCAGGATTTTGTCATATACATGGAGATCTTATCTTTGTATTTTTGTAGCTCTACAAGACTGATTCCTACAGTCACAACACTTAGAATACTGCGGCAATAAAATACTGCCTTGGGGCTGGGAAGGTGGCTCAGTGGTAGAGCACATGCCTTGCATGCCAGAGGCCCTGGGTTTAATTCCTCAGCACCACATAAGCAAAAAGAAAAAAGCCAGAAGTGGCGCTGTGGCTCAAGTGGTAGAGTGCTAGCCTTGAGCTGAAGAGCTGAGGGACAGCGCCCAGGCCCAGAGTTCAGGCCCCATGACCAGACCCAAAAAAACAAACAATAAAATACTGCCTTGCCTCTGGCTGGTAATGCAGAAAGACATGAGGAGAAGGAGGAGTGCCAGTGAAGGGAAAAGGGGGAAGGATGTCTGAGGGGTTGTCAATAATCCATTTTCTTGATTTGGCTGGAACTTACCATAGGTGTGTGTTCAGTTTGGGATCATTGAACACTTATCAAATCCGTTCAATGTATTGTGTTCTATTTTAATCAAAAGGTTAGCTGTGCTAGGCATTGACAGCTCATGCCTGTAATCTTAGCTACTTCAGGAACTGAGATCTAAGGATCACAGTTCAAAGCCAGGGAAGGCAATCAAGGTTTGTGAGGTTCTTATCCCCAGTCAACCAGGAAAAACCTGGAAGTAGACGTGATTCAACTGGTAGGGCACCAAGGGTCTAGTAGAAAATGCCAAGAGAGAATATGGCCCTGAGCTCAAGCCCCAGTGCCAGCAAAATGAGTGAATGAGCGTGTGAACAAAAATAATATTAATTGGGTTGGGAATGTGGCTCATTGGTAAAGTGCTTGCCTAGTATGCATGAAGTCTTGGGTTTGATTCCTCAGTACCAAATACACAGAAAAAGCCAGAAGTGTCCCTGTGACTCAAGTAGAGTGCTAGCCTTGAGCAAAAGAAGCTCAGGGACAGTGCCCAGGCCCTGAGTTCAAGCCCCAGGACTGGCAAAAAAAAAAAAAAAGTAGTATTAATTGCCTTTTCCTTAATTCTTTTAAAGGAAAGGTCTGCCTTGACAACAGAAACAAACAAAAGCATACAATATGAAGTTGATAACAAGAGAGTAAGAAAACTGAAAAGTTCATTCTAGAAGAGGATACCTAATCTAAGATTCAGTGTTTGTCAGCAAAGAAAAGCCACATCTTAAGTAACTACCATCACTTTACTCAGTGAAAGCCTAACTTATCCCTGTCAATATTCCATTTGCAGGCATCCACCTGCGGGGGGGGGGGGGGTCCACATTAAAAGGATGGTCAGACTGGCCAAAGGCAGATGGGAACCTGTTTATTTGAGAGAACTCCCATACAACAGTGACCACAGTTAATTGTATTATATTCATGAAAATTGCTAAGAGCACTGTCTTATCAGTAGCAGATTCTGCCCACTGTAGAGGTATGGCTACGTATATTCATTAATGCACATTTTCATTTTATCCCTAACTACTCTCCAAGGAGACACTATCTCTGGCTCACAGAAGCAGGAGTGGGTTGGAACCAAGCAGATTAAAGGTTGTGGAGCAACCAACAGCTCAGCCCACCTAAGCCAGTGGGGCTTGCCTCACTCACAAGGCATTTCCCAAGCAAGCAAATGGTTCTGAATTATAACTGCAAGTAGACACATCATAAAGCTTTAGTTCTGCAAACTAGACTGCCAGCCTCATCAGGCCCAGCAAAGTTAGGCTGGGATGGAGTGCTTCCTGGAGGACATCTCTACAGCCCAGGCTTTCCCACTCCAAGTATGGACATATCTCCTGCTCCCTTCTCCTCCAAAATACAAATACCTGCCAGTGCTTTACCTCTGTTTGTATCCTCAGAAGTCTCACAGGGAAGGTTCAACATGGCTTACTCTCCCTACCAGAAAAGCTTTCATTGCCTCGCTGGTTTAAATACTGTCACTCAATATTCTGCATCTTCTGCCCTCAAATTTTGTTCTACAAAAGAGTTGATGGGGGCTGGGAAGGTGGCTCAGTGGTAGACTACTTGCCTTGCATGCATGAGGGCCTGGGTTTGATTCCTCAGCACCACATAAGCAGAAAAAGCCGGAAGTGGCGCTGTGGCTCATGTGGTAGAGCGCTAGTCTTGAGCTGAAGAGCTGAAGAACTCAGACCCAGAGTTCAGGCCCAGAGTTCAGGGGAAAAAGAAAAAAAAAAGAGTTGAAGGTCATGTAGGCATTGATGATTCAAAACAGCTTGTTTGAGTAGGGCACTGGTGGCTTGTAACTATAATACTAGCTACTCCAGAAGCTGAGATCTGAGGATCAAGGTTCAAAGCCAGATCAGGCAGAATAAGTCTATGAGACTTATTTCCAATTAACCACCAGAAAAGTGGAAGTGGTGCTGTGTCTCAAAGTGGTAAAGCGCTAGCCTTGAGCAAAAGAAGCTCAGGGACAGTGCCAGGCCCTGAGTTCAAGCCCCAGGACTAGCAAAAACAAAAACAAAAAACAAAACAAAAAAACAGCTTATCTTACTGCAGTAGAAAATGCAACAGGTCACCAGATGAGGTTCACAGAAAATTGCAAGACCTGAGCCAGTTTCCTCACTGGAGAAATCCAGATCAAGTTCCCTCAGACAACCAACACAGAGAAGCAGTCTGAGATTGGGCAGTCACCCCACAACTACTTCAATACATGCCACACTGCTCCCAACACACCTGCTAAGACACACAGCCAACCCCTGAGCCACACAGCTGGGCATACTTCCTGCTGCTCCAGTGACTGCCCTGAGTAAGTTCTAGTCAGATCTATACATTCAATAGGACAGAAAAGACCTAAGTTCCTAACAATTTAGGGTTTGTGCTTTTTTCATTAAAAAAAGGAGTTTAAATAAATCTTAACACAAGCTTGCAAGACATATAATTATGTATCTTCCCTGTGGATGAAAGAACAGTAATCAAACAGGACAACACAAAATAGAAAGCTTTGCAAGGTGTATGTGTCATGTGCTTTTGAAATCTTAACTTGAATGTCCTGTTCCCAAGAAGCACAGTAAACTCAACAAGCTAAAATACAATCAGGCTAGTGACTCCTAGCTACTCAGTAGGCTGAGATGTGAGAATCACGGTTCAAAGCCAGCCTGGGCAGGAAAGTCCATGACATCTTATGTCAACTAAACACCATAAAAGCCAGAAGTAGAGCTGTAGTTCAAGTTGAAGTGTTCTACCTTTGCTCCAAAGAAGCTCAGAGACAATGCCTAGGCCCTGAGTTCAAGCTCCAAGGCTGGCAAAAAAAAAAAAAAAAAAAAAAAGAGTTCAAGGGGCTGGGAAGGTGGCTCAGCGGTAGAGCTTGCCTCACATGCATGAGGCCCTGAGTTCTATTCCTCATCACCACATAACCAGAAAAAGCTGGAAGTGGCGCTGTGGCTCAAGTGGTAAAGCACTAGCCTTGAGCTGAAGAGCTCAGGGACAGTGCCCAGGCTTAGAGTTCAAGTCCCACAACTGATGATAAAAAAAAGAAAAAGAGTTCAAACTCAACTAGTACTGGTGCTTGGGTGCACACGCACACACACACACACAACCTGCCAGGCTACCATAGCATACCTGCTTAGCACCTTCCAAATGTCTCTTTTTTTCTTCCTCACCCCCCCCCCCGCCAGTCCTGGGGCTTGAACTTAGGGCCTGGGCACTGTTCCTGAGCTTCTTTTTGCTCAAGGCTAGCACTCTACCACTTGAGTCACAGCACCACTCCTGGCTTTTTCTGTTTATGTGGTAACTGAAGAATCGAACCCAGGGCTTCAAGCATGCTAGACAAACACTCTACTACAAAGCCACATTCCCAGCCTCCAATTTCAAACTACGCTAGAAAAGGTTTGTACTGATGCTACCTCCAAAGTGGAGGTGATTTTCTATCCTTCCTAAAACAGCCTAAGATTAGAGAAGATAACCGTTTTTGACTCATGATGTCTACTGGTACTTGTATCTTGCTAAAGATCCATATTAACAAGTCTTAACAAAATAGATACAATCAGGTTTTTTTTAAGTGTGTGGAGTTGTTTAAAGTCCTTGTCCAGCTAATTATATATTTTACTTTTTTAAAATGTTTTAGGGGGGCTGGGAATATGGCCTAGAAAAAGTAGCGCCATGGATGAAGTGGTAGAATGCCAGCCTTGAGCTCTTTGATTTCAAGCCCCATGACTGGCAAAAATATAAAAAACAAAGAAGTTTTAAATGAATCATTATAGATACTATCAAGCCATCAAGCAAATATACTTACACCAAGTTCAGAGAGTGAGCCCAGGAGAAAAAAAAAGGAAACACAGATGTGAACAGTGAAAGAACTATTTAAATCTTCCAATAATGCCAAAGCAACCAGGTTTGAAGGCTGAAAACTGAGCAAAAAATACCATGCATACTTTAGACATTCACTCACCAGATAATCCAGTGTCTGTGCTATGCAATTTTACGTAGGGCAGTCATGAAGAGACATGAGTACACTCATTAACCATATTGAATTAACTGGCAGTAACTGAGATTACTGAGTTCACATTACCTGTTTCATTTACAGGAAGCAATATCCTGGGCAAAACTTAACATGCCATGTGTAAACATGGACTTTTGTAAACACCTTCTCTTTTTTTGAAGATGGTCTCACTACATAATTCCTCCTTCCTTAGCCTCCCAGGTTGGATTAAAGATGTACTACATCCAGCCAAAGACTTAGGCTTTAATGGGGGAATCAAATGCGAAGGCACAGCTAAGTTTTCAATAAAACAGAGCAGGGATATATAATCCAACTGCCATTTTGACAGGTTTCACTCAGACTGCTATGATGAGGATAGAATGTGTAAGGACAAGGATAGCTGAGGAAGGAGGAAGGAAGGAGGCAGAGTAAAGGAGGAAGGAGAGAGGGAGAGGGAGGAAGGTCAGGATGTTCCATTCCCTACTATGACAATGAAGATGATGGTGGCTTGGACCAGAGTTGGAAACGTGGAAGAGAATTCAGTCAGATTGTGGCTAGGTTGTAAAGGTAAGGAATCTAAAATTCCCTAAGGGACTGAATGCAAATGAAAGGCTATAGTAGTCAAGGGTGACCCGAAGGGTTTCAGGCCTGAGCTGCTAGAAGAAAAAGGTTGCATCAACTGAGATGGCAAAGATTGCAGAAGGAGCACACAGAGTAAATTAGAATGAAGCACTGATCATGTTCAAGTTCCTCTAAGTTGTGAAGTTTGTGAAAGAACATGATTATTGAAATGGTTGAGACCATGTGCTAGCCTCAGACAACCAACTGATTCCCTGATCCCTGAGAGCTTAGCCTGGAAAAGGCAGGCCACACAAGCACAGCATTACCCCTCCTCAGAAAGGAAAGAACTTTGGAACTGAGTCTGTTCAGAATGCTTCAGCAACAGAAAGGAAACCCTAAGCCAGACAGGGAAGGCTTCCCACAACTAGCCAAAAAAGACAAGAAAGAGCATAAAAGGAAACATTATCAAGGTTTACCTAGGTGAGAAAAAAATTCACTAAAAACAAGATTCCACTCAGGAGGCTGAGATCTGAGGATACTGTTTCAAGGCCAGTCTGAAAAGGAAAATTCATGAAACTCTTATCTCCAATTAACCAAAATGCCAAAAGTGGAGGGGTAGCTCAAGAAGTAGAGTACTAGCCTTGAGTCATAAAGTTCAGGTACAGAGCCCAAACTGAGTTCAGGCCCCAGTACTGGCACCAAAAAAAAAAAAAAGAAAAAAAAAAACAGGGATTCCACAGCAAGAAATAACATTCCCAAAGGGACACACCCACACAAACAAAAGGGCCAATTAAAGCCACAAGACAGGAAAAAAATACTTCTAGTCATTTGCTCTGTAAAGTACAGAATAAGATGGTTAAATCATGTAAGCATTCACAGAAAGTCATGAAACTTTTAAATAGTTTTATAAGGAGCAATTAAATAAGTGAATTAAAAAATTAGCTTTAAAAAAAAAACTTATGGATGGGCACCAGGGGCACACAAAGATAATCCTAGCTACTTGGGAAGTTTGAGATCTGAGGCTGGCAATTCAAGACCAGCCTGGGCTCCCACCCCTCTCCCCCCCTCGCCTCCCCCTCCCGTCCTAGGGCTTGAATTCTCTGGGCCTGGGCACTGATCTCCTTTTGCTCAAGGCTAGCACTCTACCACTTGAGCCACAGCTCCACTTCCAGATTTTTCTGTGGTTAATTGAAGCTAAGAGTCTCATGAACTTTCCTGCCTGGGCTGATTTCTAACTGTGATCCTCAGATCTCAACCTCTTGAGTAACTAGAATTACAAGTGTAAGCAAACAGCCCCTAGCAGCCAGCTCATGAGACTCTTATCTCCAATTAACCACAAGAAAACTAGAAGTAGCTCTGTGGCCCAAAGTGGTCGAGCACAAGCCTTGAGCAAAGAAGCTCAGGGACAGTGCCCAAATCCTGAGGTTCAAGCCCCACAGCCAAAAATAAAAAAAGTCATCCAACTATCTGTAAAATTTGCTTTCAGATGTTTCAACATGCTGCCAAAAAAAATGTATAACTTCTAACCCTCTTAAACAGAAACACTTTTACTTGTAAATATAGTTTTCTAACCTATTTTTAAAATAGTCCCAGTGCTATTTTCAATGGATTTTTATCTATTATGGCTTTAAAGCTTCAGTGGTAGCAAAAACAACTGATACATGGGAAAAAGTAAAAAGTTCTAAAAACAAAAAGTGTTCGAGCAGGTTTCTAACAAAAGCCACTGCATAATTGGGGGATGGGAACATGACTTGATAAGAAATGGGAATGACTGTTCTACTTGGATCTTTTTATAGGATAACTTTCTCAAATGTCATTAAATCAAAATCTAAACTTAACTTAGACCCAAAGATTTAGCCTTACACACCAAGAATTCATCTAAGAATCACCAAATATTCAACATTTTCATCACAAATACATTAATAAGAACCACGTGGGTTCATATTGTTGAATAAATCATTTTTCTAAATGTTTTTGCTATTTTCAACCTTTCCTAATCCCTATTTTATGATATATGTTATGCTTATAAAAAATTCACAAATAGGGTCTATATGATGGATGGAGATATTACATGCTTTAATGACAAATTGGCTTAATGATTAAAAAAAAAAAACAGTTCCAAGGACCAGTATACATATTTAGAGAGGATAAGTATACTCTCAAGCCTGCCTTTCTATTGATTTTTAAAAGCAAGATATATATGCCTAAATGACTTCAAGACCCTGAACAATTGAAATAGAGCCATCACAGAGCTTCCTAGCAAAAAAGGTCTGGTCTTCAGCAGAGGACTTGCCAAGGACAATCTGTCTGTCTGCATCATAGAACTCATAAAAGCAAGACTCAACAAAGAAATAGCATCAAGCCTAAGACCCAAACCAAGCAAACGTTGTACAGTGAGTGAGGTGACCAGACAGGGAGAGTGAGCATCAAAAAACCACTTCAAAGACACCCAAACAAGGAACAAAGAAACAGTCTGAAGTGAATAAGGCAGCAGGGGAGAGGAATCACTAGAGGCTGCTGCGAGAGCAGAACCTGCAGCAGCTGCTTCCTCCCACCAGGGGCTGTGCTAGGCGTAGCCCAATAGTGACACAGTGAACTAGACAGAACAGCAGTGCGGACATCCTTGGGCAGGAGAAAGTAATGTGACCTTCCAAGCAGCAGGAGGGGCTGGCATAGAGGGCAAGAAGAGACTAGAGAGAGGAGGGCAGCAGGGCCACATCACACTGGGCCCTCCAAGCCAAGGCAGCAATTTGAAATGATGGAAAATATACAGTGCCTGCTTGGAAAAACAGGGCTCAAGGACCCAATCGGTCCCGGGTTTCTGGGAGCACCTGACAGGAGGGGATGGAATATGCATTCCAGCCAGGTAACCTGGCTGCTGAGGTTCCAGGAATGGGGCCCATGGAGGCCAAGGTGGCATGGTCCAGAACACATGCTGAAGCACTCCAGAAGCAGATGCTGACTCACAGTCAAGCTGAAGGAGACAGGTGACAATCCACACCTCTGTGGGGATGGCAATGTCTCCTTATCCTGTATTACTCATCCACAGACCAATCACCCTAAAAATACCTACAAGGTATTTTTGCACAAAGTTCTAAGCAGCACAGTAAGTTTAGAAGGAAAAGTCTAAGCCCAGGCAACTGTGTGTGGATCATACATGTAATCCTAGCTACTTAGGAGGCTGAGATCTAAGAATCATAGTTCAAAGCTAGCCCAAGCAAGAAAGCCCATAAGACTCTTATCTCCAATTAACCACCAAAAAGCCAGAAGTGGAACTGGCTCAAGTGGAAGAGTGCTAACCTTGAACACAAAAAGCTCAGGGACAGTATCCAGGCCTGGAGTTCAAGCCCTAGGACCAGAGGAGGGGTTGGGGTGGGGGACAAAAAAAAGGGGGAAGAATCTAGATCATATCTATCACTAAGTGAAAAGTCTCCTAACTTCATTCATCTCCTCTGTCATTCGCTGGCTTCAAGGACACCTACCTAGGTACCTAGAAAGGGGGGAGATAATGAAATTTTTCAATGATTAATTTGATAAGAAAAACAACTGCTGCCATTTATAAGCTGTAAGACACTCAAGACAGAGACTTCGGGGCTGGGAAGGTGGCTCAGTGGTAGAGCGCTTGCCTTGCATGCCTGAGGCCCTGGGTTCGATTCCTCAACACCACATAAGCAAAAAAGAAAAAAGCCAGAAGTGGCTCTGTGGCTCAAGTGTTAGAGCGCTAGCCTTGAGCTGAAGAGCTGAGGGACAGCGTCCAGGTCCAGAGTTCAGGCCCCACAACCGGACCCAAAAAAAAAAAAAAAAGACAGAGACTTCCTTTCTAATGTCCATCAATGTTTATCCCCTTGGTCCTGAACATTTAACTAGCATTTTCGTATTTGCTGGGGCCAAATGGGAGCAAAAGAGGAAAAAATAGTAATTCAGATGGTCAGATGTCAGTGGCTCACGCCTATAATCCTAGCTACTAGCTTCTCAGGAGTCTGAGATCTGAAGATGGTGATTTGAAGCCAGCCCAGGCAGGAAAGTCTCCAATAAACTACACAGAAAAAGCTGGAAGTAGCACTGTGGCTCAAGTGGTAGAGCCCTAACCCTTGAGCAGGAAGAGGCTCAGGAACAGTACCCAGGCCCTATTGTTCAAGCCCCAGGACTGGAAAAAAAAAAATTCAGATGAAAAAAATTTATAACTAAGAAGTACTAAAGACCAACCCAGGAGACAAGAACAATGAGGGCAGATAAGACACAGTATGAAAACAGAGGGCTCACACTTGGTGGGTAATAGGATTTACACTGTGCTGAAGGTTTGGGGTTGTTCTATTTTTGTTTTTTTGTTTGTGCTGGTACTGGGGCTTAAATAAAGGACCTGTGTGTTAACCACTTGCTTTTTGCCTGCACAAGGCTGGTTAGTGGCTCAATGGAGCCACACCTCCACTTCTGGCTTTTGGGTGGTTAATTGGAGATAAGAATGTTGGAATTTTCTGCTCTGACTACCTTCAAACTGGGATCCTCAGATCTGAGCCTCCAATAAGTTTTTTTGTTTTGTTTTGTTTTTTATCTGTTTGCTTGGTAATGGGAGGAAATTATCCCCAAGAAGACAATGAAATGGCTTTGTAAATAAAGGAAGAAGCACACTCTGACAACAGCAAAAGTCAAAAGGTAGAGCGGGAATGGCACCTAAAAGTCATGGATATACATTCAAGCAAAGTTAATTTAACACTGGTGAGTCGGGGCATTTTGTTGATGTTTTTGGTCCATTGTGAGGCTTGAACTTCTGAGCCAGGGTGCTATCCCTCAGATCTTCAACTCAAGGCAAGTGCTCTACCACTTGAGCCACAGTGCCACTTCTGGCTTGCTGGTAGTTAAGTGGAGATAGGAGTCTCACGGACTTTCCTGCCTGGGCTGGCTTTGAACCATGGTCCTCAGATCTCAGCCTCCTGAGTAGCTAGGATTACAGGCATGAGCAACCAGCACCCGGCCTTGGGGCATTTTATTCCCCTCTTCTACTGTTATTTTGCCCAAACTGGCCCAGAACTCCAGATCCTCCTGACTCTACTCAAATAGCTAAGATTAAAGGCCTGAACCCACAGCCTGGCTGAGAATCTTTTATGATGTAGGGCAGAGTAACTTCTTCAACCCATCACATTTTCTGGGTTTATTTTCTGTTTCTTCATCTATCTGCTACCCATCTTTATTTCTCTTTTGTAGTACTTCCTAGGATTCAAACCTCATGCTAGGGAAGAAATCTACCAAGGAATTATATTCCCAGCCCAGTCTTTTTTTTTTTTCTTTTTTGGTGGGCAAGGGGTTTTAAACAAAGCCTGGGCACTGTCCCTAAGCTTTTCTGCTTAGGGCTAGTGCTCTACCACTTTGAGCCACCATTCAAAGTTTTCTGGTGGCTAACTGGAGATAAGAATTTCAGAATTTCCTGCCCCAGCTGGCTTTGAACCATGATCCTCAGATCTCAGCCTCCTGAATAGCTAGGATTATAGGTGTGAGCCACCAGCACCCAGCCCCAGAGCATTTTAAAGTAAGTTTTAATGATGATTTGCGATATCTGCCTAGCCAAGTTTACAGGAAAGCACTAATTCATCTTCATCTACAAAATGAACTTAAGATGTGCTGAATACATGGAGCTGCCATTGCTCCGCCACGCAAGGGAACGACTTTTTCTCATAAAGAGGACCAAAGGTAGGGGAGAAATCAATCCAGATCCCTACAGTTACGAAGGAACCTGCATTCCTGTTCCTTTGGGTAAAGAACCTGTAAACACTCATTCACAACTATTTCCAAGTCCGCAAAAAAATCTGTTATGTGGCCTTGGGTTTTAGCTCTTAAACCAACAGCTAGGACTGGTCTAGTCCTAGCTCTGCCACTTACTACAGGATTTCAATGCATTACTAATTCAGGCCTCATTTTTCTCCTCTACAACGATGACAGTGCACATGTAAGCCCTTTGGTGAGACCCACAGCAATACCAAAAACAAAAATAAAAAGTGGTGGGCTTGGAATGTGGCTTAGTGGTAGAGTGCTTGCCTAACATGCATAAAGCCCTGGGTTCCATTCCTCAGTACCACATCAACAGAAAAAGCCAGAAGTGGCACGGTGGCTTAAGTGGTTGAGTGCTAGCCTTTAGCAAAAGCTCAGGGATAGTGCCCAGGCCCTGAGTTCAAGCCGGAGAACTGGAAAAAACAAAAACAAGTGGTGATATGACTGCTGTACTTTAGAGGCTGAGGTTCCTTCTAGCTCTAAAACTCAGGTGTGAATGAGGCTCTTCACCCTGCCTTATGCCAAATTCCTTTAACCAGAATATTGATTATCAACCTGCCTTCCTTCCAGCCCCTCCTGCACCACTACCACAGGAGGTAGTGTATTTATGCTGACCTCCAAAGGGGGAAAACAATCTTCCATTCCTCAGTGGAAAGGTACTAATGCCAGAATAATAAAGGCAAAATATAACTACAGCCAAATAACTACAAGTTGGAATTTAAGGCATTCAATTCTCCTTAAAATTTTGTTCTGTTGTTATTTGGTCCTGCTGGTCCTGGGGCTTGAACTCAGGGCCTACTACTGTCCCTAAGCTTTTTTTTTTTTCTCATGGCTAGTACTCTACTTGAACTACAGGCTTTTTGGTGATTAATTGGAGATGAGTCTCACAAACTTCCTGTCCAGCTTTGAATGGCAATCCTTGGATTTCAGCCTTTGGAGTAGCTTGAATTACAGATGTGAGCTACCCACACCAGGCTTTGTTTTGTTTTTTAGTTGAAGGTCTTCTACACAACTGAGTAGCCTAGAACTTGCCCAGATGGGCCTTAAACTCCTGATCCTCCTGCTTCAGCCTCCCTAGTACTGGGATTACATTAACACTCACAGGAGGCTATGAGTGTGTATAAAACTTTTAAATGGTAACAGACTATATATATCATATTACCAAAATGAACAGCATGCTTTGAGACTGCAAGCAAACCAATACTTCCTTTGTTGGAAGTCCCCTGCTGTTTTCTGTTCTAAGAATTAGCTACTACCATAAAGGCCCAAAGTGACCACCCATTCCACATGTACACAAGTAATATGCAAAATGAATACTCATTACCAACTGACCACAGGTTAACAGGAATAAGGAAAGTGGAGCTATTTCACCTTTTTTTGTCTCACTTTTCGCTTCTGTGGTGACTAAATTATTTAGATTATCAAGTTCACGCTTTCCAAATGCTCCACTCCTCTTTTCCCTCACAGACGGGCTAGACATATACACCAGGCCTAGAGCTGGGAATACAGCAAAGAAGAAAAAAGGTCCCCATACAACAAGAATGTTATGAAAACAGGTCAGAAATAATTCTTAAAAAAAGAAAAAGACAGGTAAAGTTTCCTGGAAGGACACCTAGTTTTGCTTTGAATTACTAGAACTAGTAGTAAAGAACACATTCCAAAATTTACTGGGGGGGGGGGGGTAAGGATCAAATGGAACATAAACTTCAGAGCCCTAAAGAAAGCACAGATTTCCTATCAACGGAAGCTAGGAATGAGATTAACTAAATCACGAAAGGAGGTCCACAGCGCCAGCCATCGCGTCTGGGCCCTCGGTGCCAAAGTAGTGCAGGCGTGGAGGGGAAAATATAAAAGCAAAATGGAGGAGGGGCCCACGGAGGAGTCAGCCAGGGAAGCCAAAACCTCGTGGCTGGCTCCTCATGGCGCCAACCAGCCTTCCTGCTCCGCGCTCCCCAACCCTGGGGGCATCACTGCGCCTCCCCAGCCCGGCAGCACGCAGCGCCCCGCTCCCTCTGGCTCCCCTCGTGGGGCCCGAGCTCTGGGTCAACTTGGAGGCTTCTAAACGGCAGGAGAAACGAGAAGCCCCATCTTAAAGAAAAGACAGGAGAGTAAAAGAAAAGAACCATCTGGGAGGGCTCCACCCTTCACCTGCGAGGGGGAAAAAACACAAATAAAAACGAGATTAAGACCGGACGTCCCTTCCAGCCACGCGGATTTAAAACAAAGAGGCTGCTAAGAAAGTCCCACGCGGGGAACCCTCTCCTTCGAGTCAAGACGCGTTAAGACGCAGACGCCTAGAGCACCGAGCCAGTACAACTTTCTCATGGAAGCCAACCACATTTCCTCTTTCAATCAGGAGAGATTAGAAATGCCAACGATCCACTCGGGAGTGTCGCCACACCTAGCGGGAGGCTCCGGGTTTTACCCCAGAAAGCCCTGCAATCCCCCAGATGGGCTCCCCTTCCCCGGGGACGCCGCCTCGCGCGTTCCCGCCACCCTCGCCAACCCTCCGGGGTCAGGCGTCCCGGCTCGCTCCGCCCTTGGCCAGCCTGTCTGCGCCGCGGGGCGAGCAGATCGGGACGAGGCCGAGAGAAGGGGCGCACGGGGCGGGGAGGGCGGGGGTGGGGGGGCTTATAGAGTGGGGGAGAGAAGACAGAGGAAAGGCTTCCAAGCACTGGACTTGCAAAACAGCAAAGCATCCGCTTCTGCTGCCCATCCCCCACAGGACCTTGGCCACGAGTTCCAGCCGCCGGGAGCGCGCCGGCCCTGAGATCGCGGCCAGGTACCCCCAGGACCCTCCACGGCCCGGGTCTCCCAGGTCTCCGCTCGCCGATCCCTACCCACCCCACCATCCATCCAGGGCCCCCCCCATCCTGCGGCGCCCCCCAGAGCCAGGACGCGGCCGTGAGCCGAGGCGCGCGCGCCACGCGGTGGCTGCTGCAACTGACACGGCCCGCGGCCACATGCGCCGCCGCGGGGCCCGGGCCGGGGAGGAGGGAAGGAGGGGAGCGCGGCCCCGCCGTACCTTGCCGCTGGCCGTGCCCCCGCTGACGCCGATCAGGAAGGGTTCCCCGCCGTTGGGCTGCTGGTGGTTCTGAAGGGTCTGCTCGCTGTCCCCGGCCATGGCTCGCGCCGCCCCTCGTCTCCCGCTGCCTGTGCGAACGGACGGACGGACGCGGGTTCCTCGGGTCCCCGGCTCCTCGGGTCCCCGGCTCCTCGGTTCCCCGGCTCCCCGCCCGCGTCCGCGTCGGGTTCCCTCCGCTTCCCGCAGCCGCCGCTGGGCGCTGCGGAGGTCGAGGTGGCGGCAGGCAACCGCTGCCGATCGCCCGCCGGGATAGACTGCTCGCAGCTGGGGAGATGAGTTGGCTTTCCCGGAGGAGCTGACAGCCTTCTGGTGCCCGCTGCGGCCCGGCGAGGTTTACATCCCCCGCCCCCCCAGCCCCCCAGGGCGAGGGCAGCGTGATGCTGCGCCTCCAATCCGGGCGGGCAGCGCGCTGCTATTCGCCGACGAGTCAGGCCTCAGCCTCCGCCCCGCCCGGGTCCCGCCGGCGCCGCCGCCGCCACCGCCCACCGCCCACCGCCTACCGCCCGAGGTCTCTGGGAAAGGTGTGAACCCGGCTCCCGGCACCCCACCCGCCCGCCCGGTTAACCCTTTCCCAGACGCCCTCCGGCGGACCCTGGCTGGAAAGAGAGCGAACAGGCTCGTTCGGTGTTGGAAACGTGGTTTGCTGCCACCTACCTCCGAAGGGATTAACAAGCGAGAAGGGACTCATCAGCAGATTTTATAATATGGAGGAAAAGCCCCGGAGAGGCAAAATTAGAACAAGCTGGAAAGATTGAAATGAAACGAAGAGCTAATGGCATTTAACCCCCTTATCCAGGCCCCAAATTTAAAAAAAAAATTTTTGTCTTTTCAGAAAATGAGACTCTCCCACCCCACCCCCATACTCCATATGCCGCCGCTGGGCTAGAGGTTTCCTGTCTAGGAAACCCCCAAGTGCCATGACTCCCCAGAAAAGGGTGGCTTTAGGAGCTTATTCTGAGGGGCCTACCCACACCACTTGAACTGTCCGCAATAAAGAAGTTCATTAGCCATGCCTTTTTGATCCATTGGTATCTTTCATTAAACTGGTTTTTCAGAATTTGACAATTAGTCACTTGGTTTAGGAAAGCAACCCCAAACACTAAGAGCAGCCTCAACCAGTGAAGCCAGATTTCTGCCTCCCCTAGGTTAAGTGCTCCCCTAGGTTAAGTGCTAATGATGATGGCAATTCCAGGATTTTTTTGTGAGGTTATCTCATGGAAAGTTTTGGAATAGTGCATGACACCATCTGTACCCTATACACGATTAGAATTTGAAGAGAAAGTCTCCTAAAAAATGAACCAGTTTGCCTGGGCACACCTGAGAACGTTGGAAACTTGACTGAACTGCTTAACTAGTTCAATGCTTGTTCCTGAGAACAAATATCTAATATCTCTGAATGAATGAGGCTCTACCACCTAAACTCCAACTTAAGTCAATAGCACCTTTCTTTAAAATATACTTCATTGGGCTGGGACATAGCTCAGTGGCAAGGCTCATGCCTAGCAACTGCGGTGTCCTGGTTTCGATCTACAGTACCAAAACAGGAAAAATGTACTAAATTGTCTTAAATTGCTTTCATTAAAGAAAATTAAGAGGGCTGGGAAGGTGGCTCGGTGGTTGAGCGCTTGCCTTGCATGCATGAGGCCCTGGGTTCGATTCCTCAGCACCACATAAGCAAAAAGAAAAAAAAGCTGGAAGTGGCGCAGTGGCTCATGTGGTAGAGCGCTAGCCTTGAGCTGAAGAGCTGTGGGACAGCACCCAGGCCCAGAATTCAGGCCCCACGACCAGAACCCCCCCCAAAAAAAATTTTAAAGCATCAGAGAACATAAACTTTCCAGTTTTCAAGTATTTTATGTCACTGAAGCAAGTCAGACAGCAAACCAAGCCTGGAGAGTTGGCTGTCTGTTATCCAAAGGCTTCTTTTGCTCAAGACCATTTGAGCTACAGTGCCACTTCCAGCCTTTTCTGTTTGTGTGGTACTGAGGAATGGAACCCAGGGCTTTATGCATGCTAGGCAAGAACTCTACCACAAAGCCACAATCCCAGCCCATCATTGCAGAACTCTTTGTAGCTCAGTTATAAAACTTGCTGGAATTTAGAATTTGATGAATGTATGACTGGAAAAAAGGATTAAGGAATTGCCTTGTTCTCTGTGAACTTGCCCAAATCTCCACCTTTCTTGTTATTCCTATGCCTTTTTCCTATAATATTTGAACACAAAAAGTTTCAAATTTGGCTATCTTACAGTAAACATTATACCCAATCACTAACCTTGCTTTATAACATACAAAGTCACATCTCTCCCTCTGACTATCAAGACATTTTTCGTGCCAGATACTAGTGGCTAGCTGTTCAGGAGGCTGAGGTCTGAGGATCGTGGTCCAAAGTTAGCCCAGGCAGGCAAGTCTGTGAGAATCTCCAACTTAACACCAAAAAGCTAAAAGTGGAGTTGTGGCTGCACTGGTAGAGCACAAGCCTTGAGTAAAAAAGCTAAGAGAGAGTGACCAGACCTTTAGTTCAAGGCCCAGTACTAGCATAAAAAAATAGGACCTCTTTTGCAGTTGGCTTACTCTGAGCTGATTTAAACATCTCATGCCTTTTGTTCTAATTAACAATTGTTCTAATTAACAAATCACCAGATTTATATATATATATAATGTCATCAACATCTAGAACACTCTGAGGCGCTTGGTAGAATCCAGTACATATTTCTTGGCTCATTTCTACATGCCCAAAGCCCACTAAGCAGAATGATAAACAACCAGGAAGAATTCAATATGTGATGGTGAGTGTAAGAATGACCAAACGAACAAATACGTAAAAAAGTAAGATGCCAACAAGCCAACATTATTTTCATCAGTATGGAAGGAAAGATGTTCCCTTGATTGTAACTATATGGTTATTGCTCTCATTTCTGGATGTTTTGTTTACCTGGCTACAATGGTTTAGATGTGGTTTATCCCCACTAAAACTCATCTTGATGCTTAATTTCTAATGTAACATTGTTGAGAAGTCATAGAACCCTGAAGAAGGAGATGATGAGAGGTCATGGAGCTGGATCCTCACAAAGGGATTAATGTAGTGCCTACCAAAGTGGGTAGATTATGGAGTGTGGGTCCTTAGCTCTCTTCTGCTTCCTCTGACACAGGTGTTTCTCTTCTGCGTGCATCTGCGCAGCACTCTCAGAGATGACACGCACCCTTCATTGTGATGAAATGTGAAGTAGGGTGGGTGCTGGCTCCATGCTTGAGAACAGTCCTTTTTCCCAATGCTTCCTTTTCATTGTTACTCCAGCCAGTTACGTTTTTTTTTAATTGGCCTACATTAGTTACACAGGAATTTCATTGTTATACTTACACACATATTTATAATGTCTTCCGTTAAATTTCTTCTCTTCTGTCACTCTCCCTGTTCCCTTCCTGGCTTCCCTAAAACAATTTCAAAAAGTTTCATTGTTCTACTTTTATAGTTGCAATTCTATTTGGATTATATTCAATCACCTTCATCTTCCTTTTTCCCCGTCCCCCTCCCACGAGGACCCCTCCCAGTCTCTTTCTCTTTCTCCACCCCCATCTTTCTATCAGCAGCTTTCACTAAGGTTCTTTACACTCTTTTCATCTATACTTGCTATATATTTCTTTTTGCCCTTCTCCTAAGTGGTCTCTTTGTTCAATTCAGGTTCTATGTGTTATAAATATGCTGCCCAGGAACCACTGGAGTCACAACAATAGACATGAAAATAAAGAATTGTCTCAGGAAGGCAAAATTTACTTCTGTGCAGAAGGGAGTATCATCAGCCAACAAGCACACAGAACAGGCAGTGTGCTCAGGTATTTATTTATTCCTAACCCAGCAGGCTCTGCTTCTCAGATTGGTTGAGCTCATGTTCACAATCTGGTCACAGGTAGCTAGTCTGAATAGGATCAAATATATTTACAGGGTTGGGAATGTGGCTTGGTGGTAGAGTGCTTGTCTCACATGCATGAAGCCCTTGGTTCAATTCCTCAGTACCACATACACAGAAAAATCCAGAAGTGGTGTTATGGCTCAAGTGGTAGAGGGCTAGCCTTGAGCAGAAGATGTTCAGGGACAGTGCCCAGGCCTAGAGTCCAAGCCCCAGGACTGGCAAAAAAAAAAAAAAAAAGTATTTACATAGGTGACTTAGAAATAAGGATAACAGGGCTGGGAAGGTGGCTCAGTGGTAGAGTGCTTGCCTTGCATGCCAGAGGCCCTGAGTTCGATTCCTCAGCACCACATAAGCAAAAAGAAAAAAGCCGGAAGTGGCGCTGTGGCTCCAGTGGTAGAGCGCTAGCCTTGAGCTGAAGAGCTGAGGGACAGCGCCCAGGCCCAGAGTTCAGGCCCCACGACCGGACCCAAAAAAAAAAAAAAAGAAAGAAATAAGGATAACAGTTCACAAGTAATCTCAAAATCTACCCATATCCTCAGCTACTTTTTGTATCGTCTGGGGCATGTCCTGATTCCATCTCAAAAGGACAAACCTTACATTTTACAAATTCTTTCTTACCCCAAAGCAGTTTCTCATTTTCTTAACAAGAGTCAAGCCACCAAGCCAAAGCAGCAACCTTTAAGCAATACAGTTTAATAGAAAAGACAGTTTTTAGGCCGACCACCAGTGGCTCACCCCTGTAATCCTAGCTACTTGGGAGGGTGAGATCTGAGGATCACAGTTCAAAGCCAGCCCAGGCAGGAAAGTCCATGAGACATTTCTAGGTAATATTCTCTTTTTTTTTTTTTTGTCAGTCATGGGGCTTGAACTGTAGGCCCAGGCATTGTCCCTCAGCTCTTTAGTTCAAGGTGAGCACTCTACCACTTAGCCACAGCGCCACTTTTGGTTTTCTGGTGATTTATTGAAGATAAGAATTTCATGGACTTTCCAGCCTGGGCTGGCTTTGAAGCGTGATCCCTAGATCTCAGCCTCCTTAATAGCTAGGATTATAGGCATGAGCCATCGCTGCCTGGCTGAGACTCTTGTCCCAATAAACCACCAGAAAACTGGAAGTGGTGCTGTGTCTCAAGTGGTAGAGCACTAGCCTTGAACTGAAGAGCTGAGGAACAGCACTCAGGCCAAGTTCAAGCCCCATGACCGACAAAAAGAATGACAGTTTTTCTCACATATTTTATTCATATAAATAATCATGTATGTGGATATGTATATATGTAGATGTCCACAAATATATATTATGTCTTTAATATTTAGTTTCCCCATATGAGTGAAAACATGACTCTGTGTGTGTGTGTGTGTGTGTGTGTGTGTGTGTACACTCTAGTACTGGAACTTGAATTTAGCAGGGGCCAGGATGCTATCCCTTATTTGAGCCATAACTCCACTTACAGCTTTTTCCATTTTGTATTTTACTTGGAGATAAAAGACTTTACTGCCCAGGCTGGTTTCAAACTATGATCCTCAGATCTCAGCCTTCTGAGTAGCTAGAATTATAGGCTTGAACTACCAGCATCTTGAGATATTTGGGTCTTGGCTTGTCTCACTCAATATGATGTCCTTCATTTGCATATATTTTCCTGGAAATGACATGATTTTTCTTTATGGACATATAATATTCCATAATACATATATGTAGGTGGTGTGTATATGTATATGTACATATGTACATGAGTGTATGTAAGTGAATATCTGTCCTATCTTCACCTGTTTTTGTTTTGGTGTGCTTTGGTTTGGCTTTTTTTCTTTTTTTATTGTCAAAGTGATATATATAGGGGTTACAGTTACATAAGTAAGATAGTGAGTACATTTCTTGTCAAACTTTTTTTTTTTTGGGTCGGTCGTAGGGCCTGAACTCTGGGCCTGGGTGCTGTCCCTCAGCTCTTTAGCTCAAGGCTAGCACTCTACCACTTGAACCACAGCACCACTTCCAGCTTTTTCTGCTTACGCGGTGCTGAGGAATCAAACCCAGGGCCTCATGCATGCAAGGCAAACACTCTACCACTGAGCCACTTTCACAGCCCCTGTTGTCAAACTTGTTACCCCTTCATTTTTATCCTGCTTTCCCTCCCCTCAAATCACCCCCCAAAACTGTACAGATCATTTCCAACATAATGTCTTGTGAATATCTTGTCCATTGTCTCCCATTCTGTTGTTCCCCTTCCCTTCCCTAATTCAGATAAACAAATATTCAGTACCAGGGCACCAAAATCAAATACAGTGACAACAGGTGATATACCATAGGGGGAAGAACGTACAAAAGAAACAAGAAATGGGGGATGGGAAGGTGGCTCGGTGGTAGGGCACTTGCCTTGCATGCCTGAGGCCCTGGGTTCGATTCCTC
>NW_012267273.1:11682969-11715212 GCF_000151885.1 Dipodomys ordii | reverse complement strand
AAAAAAAAAAAAAAAGACGAGCCATGAACCACCACCACCTCCTACCCAGCCCTTTGCTCATAGTTTGTTTCAAAGATAGTATCTCAATAACTTTTCCCAAGATATCCCCAAACTTGTGATCATACTGCCTCCATCTCCTCAGTATCTGGAATTACAAATGGGTGCTACTATTACCCACTTCCCCATGTTTTCTTTCTTTCTTTCTTTCTTTCTTTCTTTCTTTCTTTCTTTCTTTCTTTCTTTCTTTCTTTCTTTCTCTCTCTCTCTCTCTCTCTTTCTTTCTTCCTTTCTTCCTTCCTTCCTTTCTTTCTTTCTTTCTTTCTTTCTTTCTTTCTTTCTTTCTTCCTTCCCTCCTTTCTTTCTGCCTGTCATGGGGCTTGACCTCAGGGTCTGGACACAGTCCCCAAGCTTCTTTTGTTCAAGGCTAACACTCTACTACTTGAGCTACAGTGCCACTTCTGGCTTTTTCTGTTTTTGTTGTACTGAGGAATTGAACCCAGGGCTTCATGTATACTAGGCAAGCACTCTACCACTGAGCCACATTCCCACTGTTTTCTTTGGCACTTGTGTCTGGTATGTTTATTAGGTAGCTGGACCTACTCTCTTTAGTTTTTTCTTTTCTTTTTTTTTTCACTATGGATTTGCACTCAGGGCTTTGAGCTTGTTAGCCATGCTCTAGCCCTTTATTTTCTGGTTATGTTTTAGATAGAGTCTTGATTTTTTATTATGAATAAGTTTTTTTAGTGTGAAAGTACCATACAGAGGGGTTACAATTACATGATCAAGGTAATGAGTACATTTCTTATCAAGCATTGTTGCCTCCTCCTTTGTTTCTCCTTACCTTCCCTGCCCTCCTATCTCTCCCTCCCCCCTCCCGCCAACGTTGTGAAGTTCGTTTTTTGACATAGCATCTAGTACCTTTCACTGTTGCAATAGGTCCACCTGTGTCTTTCCCCAGGCCAGTTTCCTTATTTATACTTCCTGCTGTACCTGGGATTACAGAGATATACCACTGTACCCAGCTATTAGCTGAGATAGGATCTCACAAACATTTTCCCTGTGCTGTCCTCAAACCATGGTCCTCCTGATGTTCACCACTGGAGTAACTGGAATTATTGGCATGTCAGCAGTGCCTAGCTGAACTTAATAAATAAGTTAACTCACTATAATACTCTGTACCTTGCTTAATACTGATAATAATAATCACCTCTGTGCATAAGTTAATATCCATGAAAATGCTTTCAAAACAGTCAAAAGCTAGCTAGGTATCATTAGTTCACACCTGTAATCTTAGCTGCTTAGGAGACTGAGATCTGAGAATTGAGGTTCTAAACCAGCTTGGGCAGGAAAGTCCATAAGACTCTTATCTCCAAATAACTACCAAGAAGCAGAAAGTAGGGAGGGAGGATGGGAAGGGATGGGAAGGGTACACAAAGGAGGAGGCTACAATGCTTGATAAGAAATGTACTCACTATCTTGCCCATGTAATTGTAACCCATCTGTACAGTATTTTCACACACACACACACACACACACACACACACACACAAAAGAAGAAGCAGAAAGTAGAGCTGTGGCTCAAGTGAATGATAGAGCACTAGCCTGCAGTGGGGGGGGGGGAACCTAAGGGACATCATCATTTAGGCCTTGAAGTCCCAGTACCAGTACACATACAAACAAAAAGCTTTCTACATAAAGGTAAGGACTACTTGGCAGATGACATCTAGCTACACTCTGCCCTTCCTGCTTTCAATTTGCTCCTTTTCTTCCCTTTCTTTATCCCTAGGGCTGCCTGGCTTACACAGAAGTTGCCTGTGTCTGTTTAAATTATTAAGACTATCTCAGCACCAGTGACCTCAACAAGGACTTTCACATCTCTGCTCTCTGCAAAGCACAGCAAGCTGCTATTCCCTATGCTGTGTCATTCTCTCTTGGGAACCTGGTCACCAAATCCCAGAGCTAAGGATGCTCAAGTCACATCTGAGCTACTGCAGCAATTACACAGCAGATTCTGAATTAAGTGATTTTGAACTGGCCTCCTTCCTCTCCCACTAATTGAGCTTCTTTTTCCCCCCCTTTTAAATCTGTAGAACAGATTCAAGGAAAATACATCTTCTTGGTGTCTGTGATCATTCTTTTTGTTATCTTTATGCAGTTGTCAGTGTGCTCAGGTTCTGGCTTAGCTAACACTGGGGGGATGCAGTCAGCATGAGTATGCAACTGCAGCTGTAGTCAAGGAACAAGAAAGGACATTGTCCCTGACAGGTTTTTGTCTCTCTTCTCTGCCTTCTGACCTTAAGCAGCCAGAGGTGTTTTTGTTTGTTTGGAGAAGGGGTGTTGGTCATGGGGCTTGAACTCAAGCCTTTGATGCTGCTCTTGAGCTATTTGCCATAGCTCACTTTGAGCCATAGCTCCACTTCTGGTTTTCTGGTGTTTAGTTAGAGGTAAGAGTCTCATGGACTTTCTCGCTGGCTTTGAACCTTGATTCTCAGATCTCAGCCTCGGGAGTAGCTAGCATGTGGGTCATGAAGCCAGATGGGAAGACACACGTGCTCTCATATGGTCATCTTTTCAGAACAGCACACTGACCTGACAAACCCACTGTGAATGGTAACAAGTAGAAAGGCACAACGGAGAACTGAAATGCCTTGCAAACAGCTGATGTGTGATGACATCTGTCCAGGTTTGGGAATGAAAGGAAAATGGAGGCCAGGCACTGATGACTCATACCTGTAATCCTATGTAGTCGTAGTTAGTCTTCTCACAAGGCTGAAATTTGAGGATTACAGTTCAAAGCCAGCCTCGGTAGGAAAGTCCATGCGAGTCTTATCACCAATTAATCACAAAAAAAATCCAGAAGTGGCCGGGCGCTGGTGGCTCACGCCTGTAATCCTAGCTACTCAGGAGGCTGAGATCTGAGGATCTCGGTTCAAAGCCAGCCCGGGCAGGAGAGACCGTGAGACTCTTATCTGTAAACCACCAGAAAACCGGAAGTGGCGCTGTAGCTCAAGTGGTAGAGCGCTCGCCTTGAGCTGAAGAGCTGAGGGACAGTGCCCAGGCCCAGAGTTCAAGCCCCATGACTGACAAAAAAAAAAAAAAAATCCAGAAGTGGAGCTGTAGCTCAAATGAAGGAGCTCAGCAACAGTGCCCTGAGTTTAAGCCCCAGGGCTGGCAAGAAGAAGGGAGGAGGAGGAGGAGAAAGAAGAAGAACATTGTGTTTAGTCAGACCAGCAGCACATCCTTGGGCTCCACACCCAGCCCTATCGGATTCTGAACTTTGTGAGTTCAGAGCAATCTGTGTTTTATGGGCTTTATTGGTGATTCTAAGGCTCATCAAAGTTTAAGAGCCATTGTTCTTGTGCAAGGAAGAGGAAGCTCTACATAGAAATCCAAGTCATTGCTCTGCGTGTGTATGTGGGGGAGGGGGGTTGTGGTTGTGCCAGTACTGGAGCTTGAACTCAAGGCCTGGACAATGTCCCTGAACTTTTTAACTTAAGGTTAACACTCTGCCATTTGAGCCATAGCTCCACTTCTGCATTTTGTGTGTATATATGTTTAATTGGAGAACAAAGTCTCACAGATTTTACTGTCTGGACTGGCTATAACTGCAATCCTCAAATCTCAGCCTCCACAGTAGTTAGGATTATAGGCACTGCTGGCTTCAAGTCCTTGCTTTGTTACTGTGTAACATTTGACAAATTACTTGATTTCTATAAAACCTCAGTTACTTCAGCTATTAAATGATAGCAAGCTGGAAGAATGTTTTTGAAAATAACAAAAACACACTAGCAGATAGTAGTTGATAAAAATCATTTCCTTTATCACAGAAGTCTGCCATTTCAAGACTAGGCATTCCAAAAAAAAAAAAAAACCCAAAGACTTTTTATTTTTATTTTTTTTGCTGGTACTGAGGTTGGTAGAGGGTTGTCCCTTAGTTTTTCGCTTAAGGCTGGTGTTGTACTACTTGAACCACAGCTCCACTCCTGGCCTTTTCTAATTAGAGATAAGAGATTCACAGACTTTCTTGACTGGGCTGGCTTTGAACTATGATTCTAAAATCTCAGCCTAACTAGGATTATGAGCATAAGCCACTGGTACCCAGCCAAATTTCAGTAAATTTAAAAATAAAGGGTGAGCATATAAAGTAGTGGTACTCACTAGACACTATGTTGAAATGGAACTATACAACTTATGTGTGGGGACTAGAGGGAAAAACTGGGAGGAAAAAGGGTGACATTGTCCAAAAAGAAATGTATTCATACCTGACTTATGTGACTATAACACCTCTGAACATTACCTTTTTTTTGTGGTGGCGAGGGGGTTCAGCCATGGGGCCTGAACTCTGGGCCTGGGCACTGTCACTCAGCTCTTCAGCTCAAGGCTAGTGCTCTGCCACGTAAGTCACAGTGCCACTTCTGGCTTTTTCTGTTTATGTGGTGCTGAGGAATCAAACCCAGAGCCTCATGCATGCAAGGCAAGCACTCTACCACTGAGCCACCTTCCCAGGCCTGTTCATCACCTTTATAATAACAATTTTAAAATGTTATTTTAAAATATTCAGCAGTAGGCTAGAAGGGGGGAAATTAGAACTGGAGAAGAGAAATGAGCAAATGCACAAAAAAAATTGAGAATTGGGGCTGGGAAGGTGGCTCAGTGCTAGAGCGCTTGCCTTGCATGCCTGAGGCCCTGCGTTCGATTCCTCAGCACCACATAAGAAAAAAAAAAGCCGGAAGTAGCGCTGTGGCTCAAGTGGTAGAGTGCTAGCCTTGAGCTGAAGAGCTGAGGGACAACGCCCAGTGTCAGAGTTCAGGCCCCACAACAGAACCAAAAAAAAAAAAATTGAGAATTTAAAAATACTAGCTAAGGGCTGGGAATGTGGCTTAGTGGTAGAGTGCTTACCTAGTATACATGAAGCCCTGGATCTTCAGTACCACATAAACATAAAAAGCCAGTAGTGGTGCTGTGGCTCAGGTAGCTAGCCTTGAGCAAAAGAAGCTCAGGGATGGTACCCAGGACCTGAGTTCAAGTCCCACAACTGGCAAACAACAACAACAAAAAGACAGAAAAAGAAAAGGAAAGAAAGAAAGAAAGAAAGAAAGAAAGAAAGAAAGAAAGAAAGAAAGGAAGGAAGGAAGAAAGAAAGAAAGAAAGAAAGAAAGAAAGAAAAAGAAAAGAAAAGAAAAACTAGGCATAGTGGTGTAATCCCAATACTTGTATTACGAGGCAAGAAGAAAATAAGTTTGAGGCCAGCCTGGGCTACATAGCAAGACTGAAGAAAAGGGAGGGAAAAGGAAGGGAGAGAAGGGGAGGGGAGGAGTAACTATACTAGGTTATGATTTCTTTCTCTGTTTGGCAGTTGTGGGGCTTGAACTCAGGACCTAGGCACTGTCCCTGAGCTCTTTCACTCAAGGCTACAGCCCTACCACTTTGAGCCATAGCTCTACTTCTGGTTTTTGAGTGGTTAATTGAACATAAGAGTCTCATGGGGACTTTTCTTCCTGGGCTGGTTTTGAATCACAATTCTCAGATCTTAGCCTCCTGAGTAGCAGGGCCCAGCTCAGGTTATATTTTCTTTGTCTTTTCTTTTCTTTCTTTTTTTTTTTTTTTGTTGGTCTTGGGGTTTGAACTCTGGGCCTGGACACTATCCCTCAGCTCTTCAGGTCAAGGCCAGCGCTCTACCACTGCAGCCACAGAGCCACTTCCAGTTTTCTGAGTGGTTTCTTGTAGATGAGTCTCACAGAGTTTCCTGCCCTGGCTGGCTTTGAACCGCAATCCTCAGATCTCAGCCTCCTGAGTAGCTAGGATTACAGGTGTAAGCACCTGTAATATATTTTCTAATGTGATTCTACACAACAAGCTAAAATAAAGTCGAGTTCTCCCTTTCCCCCCTCCCCCGTCCCCCATCATGGGACTTGAATTCTGGGCCTCAGCCCAGACATTCAATTCAATGTCCCTCAGCTCTTCAGCTTAAGGTGAGCGCTCTGCCACTTGAGTCACAGCACCACTTCCAGTTTTCTGGTGGTTGATTAGAGATAAGAGTCTCACAGATTTTCCTGCCTGGGTTGGTTTTGAACCATGATCCTCAGATCTCAGCCTCCTGAGCAACTAAGATTACAGGTGTGAGCCACTGGTGCCTGGCTAATCAAGAGTTGTTTTACCTTGACTAGCCAGTTACAAGTATCCAATAAAGGTGGGCTTCAGATCCCTCGTTTGTTAATTATGCTCTAAGCTGTTCAGCTTCATCCTGTTAGTTGTAGTTGTGAAGGTCAAAAGATGTGGTTCCAGACTGTCTACCCATCTTTCTGAAACCTGGCTTTTGTCACCCCCGCTCTGATACTCAATATTACTTTTCTAACAAGTAGGGTCAGATTATAGCTCAAATGTGTCCTCTCTTTGAAGGAAGAACTCAGGGCTTGTGTGTGTGTGTGTGTGTGTGTGTATGGGACTTAAAACTCAGGGCCTGGGGGCTGGGAAGGTGGCTCCATGGTAGAGTGCTTGCCTTGCATGCATGAGGCCCTGGGTTCGATTCCTCAGCACCACATAGGCAAAAAAATCTGGAAGTGGCACTGTGACTCAAGTGGTAGTATGCTAGCCTTGAGCTGAAGACTTGAGGGACAGCACCCAGGCCCAGAGCTCAGGCCCCACGACCAAAAAACAAAACAAAACAAACAAATAAAAAAAAACTCAGGGCCTAGGCATGTTCCCTTAACTTTTTTGCTCAAGGCTTGCCCTCTACCATTAGGGCCACAGTTCTACTTTCAGCTGTGTATCTCACAACTTTGCTGCCCAGGCTGCATGAGCCAATGGCATCTGGCTTGAACTCAGGGCTTTTGTGTAAACTACTGTGGGTCTCCACTCAACCACTGACTGCTTGTTACCAGTGCCTACTCTCTAGTATCCTTCTTTGAAACATCACTACAACATAGCAGCAAACAATGTACTCCACTTTTTTTTTTTGTCTGTCGTGGGGCTTGAACTCTGGACCTGAAAGCTGTCCCTCAGCGATTCAGCTCAAGGTGAGCACTCTTCTACATGAGCCCAGTACCACTTCTGGTTTTCTGGTGGTTTATTGGAGATAAAAGTCTCATGGACTTTTCCTGCCCAGGCTGGCTTTGAACCATGATCCTCAGATCTCAGCTACCACCATGCCATTCCCAACTCACCAATCTGGACAGAGTTCTCTTCTATGCTTATCAGTAGGTAAGCCACTTCTAAATTCCCATTTTGCCATTGATTTTCTTAGACTACTTCTGGTACCTTTATTAGTCTGTACCCTCTGAGAAACAGAACCCACCAAGTATTAATAAATCACTCCTGTAATCCTAGCTACTCTGGAGGCTGAGATCTAAGGATCACTGTTCAAAGTTAGGGCAGGAAAGTCCCTGAGACTCTTATTTTCAATTAACCAGCAAAGAGCCAAAAGTGGGAAGTTGTGGCTCAAATGATAGAGCACCAATTTTGAGAAGTGGAGACTCTTGAGTTCCAGTGTCAGTACCGGCACACACACACACACACACACACACACACACACACACACACACACACACACACACACACACACACACACACACACAGAGCAAATACCAGGACGGAAGAGACAAAGACTTCATTAGGGGGAATATCTATGATAGGAAATAGGCAGCTGAGGAGCTGGGGGCGGGGGGAGGAGTGGCCAACAGGTTTCAACAGGAGAGAGTCAAACAAGATTGGGTAAAAGCATCCTAGACTATTGTGCAAACCAAGGCTGAGTCTATTGACAGCCTGCAAGTCGAAGTTGTTGGCAATCACATGGCTCCCAGGAATGTGCTTGCCAAAGTACTCTGGTGGAGCAATTCAGTCATCTCACTGGCAGGGAGTAGCCTATGGGAAGCACAGCCCCTAAGGAATTCAGCAGTGGATGGCAGAGCATTAGCTTGGAATCTTGATCATATGTCCCTTAAAGACAAATATCTTTGAGTCATTGGTATTGGCCACCGCATAGTAAGAGGATTTCAAGTACTGAAATCTCCAACTACACTAAAATGGTTGAATTGTCAATTCCTTTCAAATTTTTTCCTTTTTGTCATTCCTGGAGCTTGAACTCAGGGACTAGGTGTTGTACCCGAGCTTTTTTGCTTAAGGCTAGCACTCTAACACTTTGAGCCACAGCATCACTCTGGGTTTTCTGGTGGGTCATTGGAGATAAAAGTTTCACAGATTTTTCTGCCCAGGCTAGCTTTGCACTGCGATCCTCACATCTCAGCCTCCTGAATAGCTAAGATTACAGGCTGGAACCACTGGAGCCCAGCTCCTTCTAAACATTGCAGTTAATTTTTTTCTGTGTGTATATGAGGGTTTTTCCTCCCCCAGTAAGACTTGCTGTCTACTTCCTTCTTCAGCCTCCTCAATGCTATAGTTACAAGTGTATGCCACCATACCCTGCTCTTGGCTCTCTGAGGCTCTTTAGTTAAGTACATATGCATTTATAATTGTTACTTTTTATTTTGATGTATTGATTCAGCCATGAAGTATGGTCCATTTTGTCTTCAGTAATATACTGTATTCTAAAGCCTACTTGTGGATCAGAGATGAGGTTCAGTAATAGAGTACTTGTGCAGCATGTAAGAGCTATAGTTTCAATGTAAGCACTAGGAAGGAAGGTAGGAGGGAAGGAAAGAGGGAGGGAAAGAAGATGGGAGGTAGGGATGGAAGGAAGACCTGTTTTGTGTATTATTTACAGAGTATATAATTTTCACCTTTCAGTTTTGACCTGTTTGTGCTTATGGATCTAAAAATGTGAAAATGTGTCTCATGTTGGAGGTCCTTATCCAGGTCTTGCTCTCTGGTGGGGAGAGGGGGGACTGGGGCTTGAACTCAGGGCCTGGTCAATGTCCCTTCGTTTCTTCACTCAAAGCTAATGCTCTACCACTTGAGTCATAGTTCTTCTGGCATTTTTCTGGTTAATTGGACATAAGAGTCTCACAGACTTTCCTGTCCCAGCTTTGAATAGTGATTCTTAGATCTCAGCCTTCTGAGTAGCTAGGGTTACAGGAGTGACCCACTAGATTATTATTGTTATTGTTACTATTATTTTACTTGAGTTATGCCTTCAGTTTGGCATTTTATGATTAATTGAATATAAGAGTCTCAAACTTTTCTGCCTGGGCTGTCTTCCAACCTCAGTCATTCTTCTATGTCTCATCTTCCTGAGTAGTTAGGATTACAGCTGTGAGCCACCAGTCCACCAGTAACCAGCACCATACCTTTTTTTTTTTTTTTTTCAGTTTTTGGGGCTTGAACTTAGAGCCTGGCCACTGTGCCTGTGCTTTTTTGCTCAGAGCTAGTACTCTACCCTTTGAGCCGCTCCCAGTGTATTTGATGTAAATTAGAGAGAAGAGTCTCACAGACTTTTCTGCTTGCCCTGGCGTCAAGCCTCAATCCTCAGATCTCAGCTTCCTGAGTAGCTAGTCACCAGCTCCTGGCTACTTTTTTTTTTTGGGTCCGGTCGTGGGGCCTGAACTCTGGGCCTGGGCACTGTCCCTCAGCTCTTCAGCTCAAGGCTAGTGCTCTACCACTTGAGCCACAGCACCACTTCTGGCTTTTTTCTTTTTGCTTATGTGGTGCTGAGGAATCGAACCCAGGGCCTCAGGCATGCAAGGCAAGTGCTCTACCACTGAGCCACCTTTCCAGCCCTCTATTAATTTTTTTATCTATTTATTTTTTTTGTTTATTTGTTTGCTTTTGAGGCTGGGCCCTACTATGGAGCCCAGGCTGGCCTCCAGCTCTTGATCCTCTTGGTAGGCCTCCTGAGTGCATGACAGGTTTTCACCATCTACATCTGACCTCAGTTTTTTAAGATGACCCTTTGACTTGGTTATTTAAAACTCATAATTTTTACAGTTACGTCTACAGTTCTTATTTATTTATTTATTTATTTTTACCAGTCTTGGGGCTTGAACTCAGGGCCTGGGTATTGTCCCCAAGCTTCTTTTGCTCAAGGCTAGCACTTTACCACTTGAGCTACAGAGCCAACTCCAGCTTTTTCTGTTTATATAGTACCGAGGAATCAAACCCAGAGCTTCATGCATGCTCTATAAGCACTCTATCACTAAGCTACATTCCTAGCCCTCTCCTTTATTTAAAAGAAAGTAATTGTCCGTGCCAGAGTCGCATGCCTATAATCCTTACTTCTTAGGAAGCTGAGATCTGAGGATCATAGTTTGAAGCCAACCCAGGCAGAAAAATCCATGAGACTCTTGCTTTCAATTAAGCTGGAAGTAGAGCTGTGGCTCAAATGTAGAGCGCAAACCTTGAGTAAAAAAAGCCAAGCAAGAGTGAAGCCTTGAGTTCAGGCCCCAGTACTAGCACACACACACACACACACACACACACACACACACACACACACGCAAGCAAGCAACATCATTTAGAAATTTTCTGTTTTCTGTCTAAAAAAAAAACAGATCAGTCAGACTTCCCTTATATGTTAACATCTTAAAATCAGGGACAACATTTGCTAAATAGTTTAATGTTTCCTAATAGCTGAGTAAACAACCTGGCATTTCCACAAATGCTCTGCAAAAGTGGCCCAGCATGGGTGAAGTGTGTGGAGCACAGTATAATTTACCTATTGGTCCCAGGAGCATTTTGGCTGTGGCACCTCAAATGCCCCACAAGTCACCCTGATGGCCTGTAAGGAACATGACTGGCTGATGTATACAGTAGTCTTTGTGTGTTTAATAGAGTAAGGCTTCTCTGTTGCTACAGCTGAGTACTTCTTTTTTTTTTTAACTGTATTTTTTGGCTGGGCATTGGTGGGTCACACCTGTAATCCTAGCTATTCAGGAGGCTGAGATCTGAGGATCATGGTTCAAAGCCAGCTGAGGCAGGAAAGTCTGTGAAACTCGTATCTTCCAGGAAATGGGAAGTGGCGCTGTGGCTCAAGTGGTAGAGTGCTCACTGAAGAGTTAAAAGTGGCTTCGTTTCGAAGCAGTAACCCTTCTGTTGCTCATATTAACTTTGGGCCCACCTGAATTTCAGAAACGGTCTTGTTTGGGCTTAAACTGCTAATCCATAGATTACTTGAACAAAGCTACTCTGAAGTCAGGCCCCACTTTGTACTATAGCTGGCCTTGGGTCCCCACAAACTTCAGGAGATGACCAAGCTGGTCCAAGATAAACAGACCACCAATTACTCTCCTTTAACTGCTCTGGAATGTCCAGATGGCCCATTGAGACCCAGCCAGTTTGATAACTCCCTACTACCTCTTATCACCTTGGAATGCCCTGCTGATGCCTCTGGTTGCTGTAAATTTGTCAGTCTGTGATTTTTTTTTCCTTCTCCTTTTGTAACTTTGTAGTTTTTGCCTTTATAAACTCTGTGACATTTCAGCTTGGGGCTCTCGCTGTGTAGGACGAGGCCTGAGCTGTAGCCCACCTGAATAAAGCCTTGCTTTTGCATTTCGGAATGTCTGACTCTCGGTGGTCTTCTTGGTGGGGGTCCTGCAACAGGGGTACAACACTCACCTTGAGCTGAAGAGCTGAGGGACAGTACCCAGGCCCAGAGTTCAAGCCCCATGACCAATACCAAAAAAACAAAAACAAAAACAAAACTGTATTTTTTTTTGTCTTTTCTTTTTTGGTACTCTGTATTGAACCCAAGACACTGTACTTGCTAGGCAAATGCTTTGCCACTCAGCTACATCCCAACCCTTGCTGAATTTTTTTTTTTTGGCTAGTCCTAGGACTTGAACTCGGGGCCTGGGCACTGTCCTTGAGCTTCTTTTGCTCAAGGCTAGCAATCTACCATTTGAGCCACAGTGCCAATTCCAGCTTTTTCTGTAAGAGGTACTGAGGTATCAAACCCAGGGCTTCATGCATGCTAGGCAGGCACTCTACCACTAAGCCACATTCCCAGCCCCTGCTGATTACTTCTTTTATGATGAGTTTTTTGGTGTGTGTGTGTGTGTGTGTGTGTGTGTTTTCCTGTGGGTCATGGGGCTTAAGCTCTGGGCCTGGGCGCTGTCCCTCAGCTCTTCAGCTCAAGGCTAGCACTCTACCATTTGAGCCACAGCACCACTTCCAATTTTCTAGTGGTTTATTGGAGACGAGTCTCACGGACTTTCCTGCCTGGCCTGGCTTTGAACCACAATCATCAGATCTCAGCCTCCTGAGTAGCTAGGATTACAGGAATGAGCCACTGGCACCGGCATTTATGTTGAGCTTTATAATACTGAATTTTATTATTTCCTCATTGGCCCTAGTTTAAAAAAAAAAAGAGAGAATCAGCCTCAAGGCTGCAGTCAAAAGTAAATAATACACGCTCATATGGTAACTTTCTAGATGGTACTTCCTTTGCAGCTTGCTTCTGTTCTCTCTCTCTCTCCACTTTCTCTCTCTTCATGCTTCCTCTTCTCCCTCTCCCTCTCTTCTTTGATACAGTCTTCTAACACAGTGAGGCTCTTTCCTCAGCATCTGAGGATATTTTTTGCCAGTCCTGGGGCTTGAATTCAGGGCCTGGACACTGCCCTGGACAAGTGTCCATGGACACTTCTTTTGATCAAGGCTAGCACTCCACCACTTGAACCACAGTGCCAATTTTGGCTTTTTCTGTGTATGTGGTACTGAGGAATCAAACAGAGGGCTTCATGCATGTTAGGCAAGCACTCTACCACTAAGCCACATTCCCAGTCCTCCCCACCCCCCATGCTTTAATGCCAATAATGTATAACCACACCTGCTTCTCTCTTACATATTTGTTTATTTGGTGGCATTGAACTTAGGCTTGAACTCAGGGCCTCACATTTGCTGGGAAAATGCTCTACTCCTCTAGCCACACCTCTAGCCCTATTTTGGCTTTAGGTTATTTTTTCAGATAGGCTTTTTCATTTTTCCCTGGGCTGGCCTCAGATCTCCACCTCCTAAGTAGTTGGGATTATAGTAGTCAGCTATGCTATCTGGCCATCTCTCTCTCTCTCTCTGAGTTCAAGCCCCACAACCACCACCAACAACAAAAAGAACAGGTAGCAGAAGAAGGTGGGGGTGGGGGGTGGGGGAGAAAATACTTGTAAGGTACTGTTGGCTTACACCTAAATCCTAGCTATTCAGAAGATTGAGATCTTCAGGACTGAGGAGATTCCTGGGGAGGAAAAGTCCTCTAGATTCCATCTACACACACGCACGCGCGTGCACACATATACCCCACACTCATATTTGAAGTTAGTCATGTCCAGGATGTCAACTTAAATACATATAAGATGGAGTTAAGGGCTGGGAAGGTAGCTCAGTGGTAGAGCACTTGCCTTGCATGCCTGAGGCCCTGGGTTCAATTCCTCAGCACCACATAAGCAAAAAGAAAAAAGCCAGAAGTGGCGCTGTGGCTCAAGTGGTAGAGTACTAGCCTTGAGCTGAAGAGCTGAGGGACAGCGCCCAGGCCCAGAGCTTAGGTCCCACCACCGGACCCAAAAAAGTAAAAAAGATGGGGTTAAAAATTTTCCAAGATGGGGGCTGGGAACGTGGCCTAGTGGTAGAGTGCTTGCCTAGCACGCATGAAGCTCTGAGTTCTATTCTCCAGTACCACATACACAGAAAAAGCCGGAAGTGGTGCTGTGGCTCAAGTGGTAAAGTGCTAGCCTTGAGCTGAAGAGCTGAGGGACAGCGCCCAGGCCCAGAGTTTAGGTCCCATGACTGGACCCCAAAAAATTAAAAAGATGGGGTTAAAAAATTTCCAAGATGGTAAGCTGGGCGCTGGTGGCTCATGCCTGTAATCCTAGCTACTCAGGAGGCTGAGATCTGAGGATCGCGGTTCAAAGCCAGCCCAGGCAGGAGAGAACTGAGACTCCTATTTCCAATAAACCACCAGAAAACCAGAAGTGGCGCTGTAGCTCAAGTGGTAGAGCGCTCTCCTTGAGCTGAAGAGTGAGGGACAGTGCCCAGGCCCAGAGTTCAAGCCCCACGACCGACCAAAAAAAAAAAAAAATTCCAATATGGGGGCTGGGAATGTGGCCTAGTGGTAGAGTTCTTGCCTAGCATGCATGAAGCTCTGAGTTCCATTCCTCAGTACCACATACACAGAAAAAGCCAGAAGTGGTGCTGTGGCTCAAGTGGTAGAGTGCTAGCCTTGAGCAAAAGAAGTTTAGGCAAATGTGCAATCCCTGAGTTCAAGCCCCACAACAGGCTTGGCTCAGCAGTAGAGTACTCAGCTAGCAAGCATGGGGACCTGAGTTTAAACTCTAGTCTTGCAAAAACAAAGTGCAGAAAAATGCAGTGGCCTCAGTAGACTAGATAGTTTTTGTTCACTTGTTTGTTTCCCTTGAACTCCATGGGTAAGTTAACTTTTACCCAAAGCTATTTTAGGACTTATTTTGTTAGAGGTTCATCTTGGTGGCTGAAGCAAGAGACAACTAGAGAAGTGTTTGAGTCAACCTCCAATAGGATTGTTGCTGTATCTAGCAAACTTTTCAGCCTTCAGCTAAGTCAGTCACGGTATACTGAAATACTCCCTCTCTTTCTCTCTCCACTATTTTATATTTATTTATTTAATTTATTATTATTATTTTTGGTTGGTTGTGGGGGCTGAACTCTGGGCCTGGGTGCTGTCCCTCAGCTCTTCAGCTCAAGGCTAGCATCCTACCAATTGAGCCACAGCCTCTTATGGCTTTTTTCTGCTTATGTGGTGCTGAGGGCCTCATGCATGTGAGGCAAGCACTCTACCACTGAGCCACCTTCCCAGCCCCTTCTATTTTATATTTATAAATAGACGATTCAGCTAGAATTCTCCTTGGGTGCATCTTTTTTTTTTTTCCGCCAGTCCTGGGGCTTGAACTCAGGGCCTGGACAATGTCCCTAAATTGTTTTTGTTCAAGGCTAGTGCTCTACCACTTAAACCACAGTACCACTTCCAGCTTTTTCTGTCTATGTGGACTGAGGAATCAAACCCAGGGCTTTATGCATGTTAACCAAGCATTCTACCACTAAGCCACATTCCCAGTCCTGACAGATCCCTTCAAATACTCTGGTTTGTCTCAAACTTTACATCCATCTCTTCCCTGATAATTGCCAACACCAAGTTACAGAATTCAAGTTTCCCTTACAGACAAATGGCAGAAGTCTGAATTAGTTCAGAGAACCCAAATGGCTCACAAGAGACTCCACAATAAAAAAAAGAAATAAAGAAATCCAAATTTTTCCATATCCGACAGATGGATCTCAAACAGCTCAAAATGAGTATTAAAAAGAAAGGGAAAGGAAAGGCACTCATAATTCAGCTAAAATTTATGCAGGGTCAGAATTCAAGGCTCACACAGTTTAAAATTTATTTCTCTATTTGCTAAAAGCAGCTCATGACGATCTGAAATGGAAATGGGGCACTTTAAATGAATGTGATGTTGGAGGTTCTATGATTCCCATAGAATCTTTCTTTTCTGATCTTTATGGAGGTTGGTATTTTGCAGAGGAGGGCAGTCATGGGGCTTGAACTCAGGGCCTGGGCACTGTCCCTAAGCTCTTTTGCTCAAGGCTAGTACACTACCACTTTGAGCCACAAGTTCACTTCCTGATTGTTTATTTGGTGGCGGTGGTTAATTGAAGATAAGTGTTTCTTGGGGGCTTTTCTGCCCAGGCTGACTTTGAACTGTCATCCTTAGATCTCAGCCTCTTAAGTAGCTAGGATTACAGGTATGAGCCACTAGTGCCTGGAAAGGGTTAGTATTTTGTCCTGACTTACCAAAGTTGTAACCAAGCCAGGCACCAGTGGCCCATGCCTGTAATCCTAGCTTCTCAGGAGGATGAGATGTGAGGTTTATAGTTCAAAGCCAGCCAGGGCAGGGAAGTCTATAATACTCTTGTGGATTTTGTTTGTTTTGTGCTGAACTCAGTGCCTGTCCCTGAGCTTTTATGCTCAAGGCTAATGCTCTACCACTTTGAGCTGCAGCACTATAGGCTTTATGGTAGTTGGAGAAAAGAGTTCCTGGATTTTCCTGATCTAGTTGGCTTTGAACCGTGATCCTCAGATCTCAGCCTACTAAGTAGCAAGGATGACAAACATGAGCCCCCGACACCCGACATCTATGAGACTCTTCCCTCTAGTTAATCACCAAAAAGCCAGAAATTGAGCTGTGGCTCAAATGGTAGAGTGCAAGCTTGAGCTCAGGGACAGTGCCCAAACCAGGCCATGTGTTCAAGCCTCAGGACTGGCACCTCTACCACAACAATGACAAAAAAAGATGTAACCAGAGTTCTAAGCCAGAGGCCTATCTCTAGGACTTTCAACATGTGATGACCAATCACTCCTGTATACACTAACTAGGAAGAATGGTGAAGAGCAGAAAAAGGAGATTTATTATGCAGCATGGGCATGCCACAAGAGAGTCAAACTAGCATCTCAACCCCTCTGTGGAAATTTAACTTGAGTTTGAGGTTTCAATAGAGTAAGAATTGTAACAGATAGTAAGAGATGTGCATAGTTTTTAAGAAGCCCCAGAGAAAGGTGTGGTTCTCTTTATCTTTATTTCCAGGTTGCTTTGGTGGTATCTTGTTTCAATAGAGTCACTTAGTCTAAGATGGTAGTTTTTTTTTTTTTTTTTTTTTGGGTCTGGTCGTGGGGCCTGAACTCTGGGCCTGGGTGCTGTCCCTCAGCTCTTCAACTCAAGGCTAGCGCTCTACCACTTGAGCTACAGCGCCACTTCCGGCTTTTTTATTTCTTTTTGCTTATGTGGTGCTGGGGAATCGAACCCAGGGCCTCATGCGTGCAAGGCAAGTGCTCTACCACTGAGCCACCTTCCCAGCCCCAGATGGTAGTTTTGATTATGTCACAAGGTGTTTATACATGACCCTGTCATTCCTGAGATCCAGTGACCTCAAAAGACAATGACCTAGAGCAAGTGAGACAGCTGCAAAATGGAGACAGAGCATACTGAGTGGTTTCCTTTTGTGTTGGTACTGGGGCATGAACTCAGGACCAGGGCACTTTGCTTATTGCTCAAGGCAGATGCTCTACCACTTGTGCTACAGCTTCATTTCCAGTTTTTTGCTGGTTAATTGGAGATAAGAACCTCAAGAACTTTTCTGCCCTGGCTGGCTTTGAGCTATGATCCTTAGATCTCAGCTGTCTAAGTAGCTAAGATTAGGCATAACCCACAAAGTCTTTGTTTCTCTCTGACATTTGCTGACCCAAGTGAAGAGTCAATACTTTTTTTTTTTTGTCAGTAATAGGGGCTGAACTCTGGGCCTGGGTGCTGTCCTTCAGCTCTTCAGCTCAAGGCCAGCACCCTACTACTTAATCCCCGGTGCCACTTCCGCCTTTTTTCTGCTTATGTGGTGCTGAGGCAAGTACTCTACCACTGAGCCAATTTCCCAGCCTTAAGAATCAATACTTTTAGCAAAAACAACTTCTTTTTTTTTTTTCTTTTTCTTTTTTTTGCTGGCTCAGATGCTTGAACTCAGGGCCTGGGCACTGTCTCTAGCCTCTTTGTACTCAAGATAGAGCTCTACCACTTGAGCCACAGCACTACTTCTGGCTTTGTCTGAGTAGTTTATTAGAGATAAAAGTCTTATGGACTCTTCTGCCTAGGCTGGCTTTGAACCATGATCTTCAGATCTCAGCCTCCTGAGCAGTTAGAATTACATGGGTGAGCCACAAGTGCCTGGTAGAGCAAGATACTGCCCTCAGAAGGCTTCATTAGCCAGTCCACAATGGAGATGTAACCACTGAAATGCAATATTGGCAGATGTGGCCTGCTACAGGGCGAGAACCCTAGCAGTCTCTACCAGCTGCACAGCCAGAAAGCCTCAGATGCCAGAAGGGATTTGTGGGCTCCACCAACAGCAAAAGAAATCTGTATCACAATAGGGTCTCAATATGCAGCTCAGGCTAGCCTTGAACTGTTGATTCTCTTGTTGATCTTCCAGGATAAGATGACTACAGGTGTGAGCCATCACATTAGTTCAAGATTTCTTTCCTTTCCTTTCCTTTCTCTCTCTCTTCCCCCCTCTCTTTCCTTTTCTTTCTTTCTTTCTTTCCTTCCTTCCTTCTTTCTTTCCTTTCCTTTCTTTCTTTTTTCCTTCCTTCCTTCCCTTCCCTCCCTCCCTCCCTCCCTCCCTTCTTTCTTTCTTTCTTTCGTGAGTGTATGGTTCAAGCCCTAATGGCTTGAACTCTGGGCCTGGGTGCTATCCCTGAGCACTTCGGCTCAAGGCAAGTGCTCTACACTTGAGCCAGGGGCCACTTCTGGTTTTTCTAGTGGTTAATTGGAGATTAGAGTCTCATGGATTTTCCTGCCTGGGCTGGCTTTGAACCATAATCCTCAGATCTCAGTTTCCTGAGTAGCCTGGGATTATGAGTCTGAGTCCAGTTTAAGACTTCTTTAATAACTGCTTACTATGAATGAAGATCTAATGAATTTTTTCGTTGAATTCTATTGTCTTTTTAAACTTTTATGATCCAGAAGATAGCCCCACTTTTTCCTTCATAAAATTAACTTTTTGAGGAAATTAGAACTATTTACTCACAGAATGTCTCACATTCTGAATTAATCTAGTTATTCTTCATGGTGGTATTGAATAATAACATCTTCTGTAGTTCCTGAAAACTAGAAGGCCTAAAGTCTGGATTAAACTAGATGTAAATGAGCTTGGGGGCTGGGAAGGTGGCTCAGTGGTAGAGTGCTTGCCTTACATGCATGAGGCCCTGGGTTTGATTCCTCAGCAGCACATAAACAGAAAAAGCCAGAAGTGGTGCTGTGGCTCAAGTGGTAGACCACTAGCCTTGAGCTGAAGAGCTGAGGGACAGCGCCTAGGCCCAGAGTTCAGGCCCTACGACTGACAAAAAAATTAAATTAAATTTTAAAAATTGGCAAGAATTCTGTTAAAGGGAGTGTTATATACTTCATAACATATCTTATCAGAAGGCTCATAATAGAAACAGGGTATCAGTCATTCACATGCAACTCATTCAGTGTCACTGAGGGACAGCACCCAGGCCTACAGTTCAGGCCCCACGACTGGACCCCCCTCAAAAAAGCAACCAATGCAAGCAAATGATTGAAGGTTTAGCTTAGCTAAGAATGCCTTCCTACCAAGTGTGAGGCCCTGAATTCAAATTCTAGTGCCACCAAAATAGAAGACACATAATGTCAGGTTTTGCAAGGTAAATTCAAGCTTTTAATGAATACCTTATGTTAGTTAATAATTTTATTTAATAATTTTAAAATGTACTGATGCACATTTAAGTGATTTTTTTTTTTTTTTTGCTTGGTGGTTTTTCTGGTGATAGAGAATTCCATTCAAAACCTCTTGAAAGGTAGGCAAGCACTCTACCACTGAGGTACTTCTCTTTTTTTTTTTTTTGGTCGGTCATGGGGCTTGAACTCTGGGCCTGGGCGCTGTCCCTGAGGTCTTCAGCTCAAGGCGAGTGCTCTACCTCTTGAGCTACAGTGCCACTTCCGGTTTTCTAATGGTTTATTGGAGATCAGAGTCTCATGGACTTTTCTGCCCGGGCTGGCTTTGAACCATGATCCTCAGATCTCAGCCTCCTGAGTAGCTAGGATTACAGGCGTGAGCCACTGGCGCCCGGCCACTGAGGTACTTCTCTAATCACATTTAAGTGGTTTCTAATCTATATTGCTATTATAAATTACGTTGTAATGACCACTTTTTTTTTTCTTGCCAGTCCTGGGGCTTGAACTCAGAACTCAGATTGTGGGCACTGTCCCTGAGCTGCTTTTTCTTTTTCTTTTTTTTTTTTTTTTGATTGGTCATGGGGCTTGAACTCTGGGCCTGGGCGCTGTCCCTGAGGTCTTCAGCTCAAGGTGAGCGCTCTACCACTAGAGCCACAGTGCCACTTCTGGTTTTCTGAGTGTTTATTAGATATAAGAGTCTCATGGACTTTTCCCTCCTGGGCTGGCTTTGAATTGTGATCTTCAGATCTCAGCCTCCTGAGTAGCTAGGATTACAGGCGTGAGTCACCAGTGCATGGCCCTGAGCTTCTTTTGCTCAAGGCTAGAACTGTACCATTTGAGCCACAGTATTACTTCTGGCTTTTTCTGTTTATGTGGGACTGAGGAATTTGAAACTAGGGCTTCTTGTATGCTAGGCAAACACTCTAGCACTAAGCCGCATTCCCAGCCCCTGCAATGACCACCTTTAAAGTACAAGTGTATATATGTATATTTTGTATGTGGCAATGTCTCTTCAGGGTAGTGTTCTGCAAGTCAGTTTGCATGTATTAGCTAATGCCAAATTCCCTGCATTTTTGCATTGCCATCAGGGATATTTGAGAGTGTCTGATAGTGCACAGCTATGATCACAGATGGACTGTCAAACTTTTGGATTTCTGACAACTTGATAATGAGACAAATAATAGATTATAAAGATAAGTGATAGATGAGAAATGTCATAGTGGTGTGTGTGTGTGTGTGTGTGTGCGTGCGTGCGCGCGCATGTGTGTATAGGCTGGTTCTGGGGCTTGAACTCAGGGCCTGGGGGCTCTCCTTTAGCATATTTGCTCAAAGCTAGCACTCTACCACCTTAGCCATAGCTCCTTTCACAGACTTGCCTGCCCTAGTGGCTTTGAACTGTGATCTTCAGGTCTCAGCCTCCTGCATAAATAAAATTACAGGTGTGAGCCACAGGTGCTGGCTATAGTGTTGTTTTAAGTGGAATTGTTCTTACTAACTGTACATCTTTTTTTTTTTTTTTGTCAGTCGTGAGGCTTGAACTCTGGGCCTGGACACTGTCCCTCAACTTTTCAGCTCAAGCTAGAACTTTACCATTTGAGCCACAGCACTACTAGCTGGCTTTGAACCATGATCCTCAGATCTCAGCCTCCTGAGTAGCTAGGATTACAAGAGTAAGCCACCAGCGCCCAGCTTTTTTTTCTTTTTTTAAATTTTATTTTAATTATTTAGAGGGGTTACAGTTACATAAGGTAATGAGTACATCGAGCATTGTTAACCCCTCCTTTGTTTTTCTCCTACTATCCCTTCCCTCCCCCACCTCCTAACTATAATCTTGAGCATTCATGGTTTTTCCTCAATGATGGTCTCCTTGGAGTCACACACTTATCCATGGAAACCAAGAGTAGATTGTGTTTTGTATGGTCAAGAAACTAGGGAAACAACTATATGTTAAAACTTAGAAGAAGCCGGGTGCTGGTTGCTCACATCTGATCCTAGAAATTTAGGAGGCTGAAATCTGAGGATCACAGCTCCTGAAGTGGAGCTGTAGCTCAAAGGAGAGCACTAGCCTTGACCACAAAAGCTCAGGGTCAGCCCCCAGGCTCTGAGTTCAAGCCCCAGAGCATGGCACACACATGCACGCATGTGCACGTGGATGCATGTGCATACACACACACACAGAAGCCAGTGTCTCATGACTGTAATCCTAGCTACACAGGAGGCTGAGTATCTGAGGATTGTAGTTTAAAACGAGTCGAGGCAGGAAAGTCTATGAGACTCTTATTTCCAATTAACTACCAGAAAACTGGAAGTGGTGCTATGGCTCAAAGTAGTAGAGTGCTAACCTTCAGTGCAAAGCTCAGGGACAGCACCCAGGTTCTGAGTTCAAGCCTCATGACAATGAAAGAAAGAAAAAGAAAGAGAAAAAGAAAAACAAGAAAGGAAGGAAGGAAGGAAGGAAGGAAGGAAGGAAGGAAGGAAGGAAGGAAGGAAGGAAGGGAGGGAGGGAGGGAGGGAAGGAAGGAAAGAAGGAAGGAAAGGAGGAGGAAAAAAAGGGGAAAAAGGAATGAGGTTAGCTCTAATGTGGAGAAAGCTATGGGGGTGGGAATGTGGAAAAGATTCAAAAAAGAAAATGGGGGCTGGGAATGTGGCTTAGTGCTTGCCTACCATGCATGAAGCCCTGGGTTCAATTCCTCAGTACCACATAAACAGAAGAAGCTGGAAGTGGCTCTGTGGCTCAAGTGGTAGAGTATTAGCCTTGAATAAAAGCAGCTCAGGGACAGTGACCAGGCCCTGAGTTCAAGCCACAGGACTGGCAAAAAAAAAAAAGAAAGAAAATAGGGTTGGGAAGTTGCTCAAGTGGTCAAGTGGTAAGTTGCCTGCCTAGCATATGTGAGTTCAAATCTCAATACTGCAAAAAAAAAAAAAAGATAGATAATAGATTTTACAAAGGAGATAAAAAGATTCACAAAGATGAAGCTGAGTTTGGATTTATGGATTTGTTCTCCCATGAGGCACAGTAGAAACACTAGAAACATTTTCAACATTTTTCTCCCTCTCTACTTTTTAAACTATGTCAAATTAATAATCCCTTTCATTGCTTTTCCTATTCATTTCTCTTTTCAATAATGACACCTCAGCTCTTGCTCTTTTTTCTGCATATCTGTACTTCAATAATACCATGCTAACCTGTCATCCTGCTTGAATTAGACTTCTAAATTAACTTCCTAAGGCACCACTTTGATCATGTTACTTTTTTGCTCCCAAATCTTCAAAGGCACCACTCCCACTGTTTTCTGAATAAACTTTGGACTTTCTTGTATTTATCTGCAATTCAGTCATACTTTTTTTTAAAAGAAGTTTTTAAAGTCTTTTCTATATACCAAATCATGCTCTCCAATAGACTTTGCTCTTACTTTAGTCATTAGCAAATACTTTCTATAGCACCTTTATTTGGAAGCATTTGTCTAGGGTAGTGATAAAATCACTCAGTTAAATCTCCTAGAGGCAGACCAGCATCAGATCAGATCTCAGGAGGAAAATTACCCAGATGTTTTACCTGAAATAGCCAACTGGCCTCTGTCCATGCTCAAAGGCCATGGGAGGAATTATAACCATGAGATTCAAGAGAAAACACTGAAAACAAGTTATAGAAAAATGAGAGAATCAGGGGGCTGGGAAGGTGGCTCAGTAGTAGAGTGTTTGCTTTGCATGCATGAGGCCCTGGGTTCAATTCCTCAGCACCACATAAGCAGAAAAAGCCAGAAGTGGCACTGTGGCTCAAGTGGTAGAGCACTAGTCTTGAGCTGAAGAGCTGAGGGACTATGCCCAGGCCCAGAGTTCAGGTCCCATGACTGACAAAAAGAAAGAAAGAGAAAGAAAGAAAGAAAGAAAGAAAGAAAGAAAGAAAGAAAGAAAGAAAGAAAGAAAGAAAGAAAGAAAGGGAAGGAAGAAAGAAAGGGAAGGAAGAAAGAAAGGGAAGGAAGGAAGGAAGGAAGGAAAGAAGAAAAAATGAGACAATCAGGGCTGGAATATGGTCTGGTGATAGAGTGCTTGCCTGGCATGCATGAAGCCCTGGGTTGGATTCCTCAGTACCAAATACACAGAAAAAGTCAGAAGTGGCACTGTGGCTTAAGTAGTAGAGTGCTAGCCTTGATCAAATAAAACTCAGGAACAGTGCCCAGGTGCTGAGTTCAAGCCCCAGGACTGGCAAAAAGAAAAGAAAAAGAAAAAAAGGAAAATGAGAGAATCATGTTGAAGGGAAGGAAAGAAGTCTGGCTACTTGTGCAGAGAGCAGAGTATAGGAGAGGGAGAAAGTAGACTGTTCCACACTGATGGAAAATGAAATATCCCTGGGCTTTAGTGGTATGCTTGCACATATAGCACCTGCACTCCACTCATTTTACATATATTTGGAGTACCCATTATAAGCAGTGCTAGATTTATAATGTAATTTGAGACTGAGCTCGTGAACAGGCCTAGGATCAGGAATTTGAATCTATGGACATTCAAGTGTTGCTTAGGGTATTTATAGTCCTCTGTGAACAAAATCAATGGCTTTTTAGCAGTACAATAAATCACTAAGGTGAAGGGTAACAGTCTAAAAAGTGAGTAAAAGTGGATGATTGGCCAACAGTATCCTGGGAATACTGAGTAAGCGTGACAGTGTGGATTTGTAAAAGGCAAAGTGACCTCAGATTTTAGGCTTCAAGGTTTCTGTATAAGCCAGGCACTAGGGACTTACCCTTTAGTCCTAGCCACTCAGGAGGGTGAGATCTGAGGATCACAGTTCAAAGCCAGCTTAAGTAGAAAGCCTATGAGACACTTATCTCCAATTAACTACCAAGAGCCAGAGTAGAACTGCAGCTCTAGTGGTAGAGTCCAAGCCTTGTACAAAGAAGCTCAGGAACACAAGCTAGGCCCTGAGTTCAAGCCCCAGGATCAGTGCGCGTTGTGCGCACATGCGCGCGCGCACACACACACACACACACAAACACACGACTATGTAGGCACACGTGAAATGCACGAATGTGAATTTATTTAGATATTTAAGTATTTCCTAAGGTCTCTTCTAACTTTCATATCACAGAAATATATTGTCAAAGTGAACTTTTCCTATTTTCCTCCCCCTGAAAAAAAGGGGCTTTCCCAATCCTCTGGCAGCTTTGTCACTCTATTATCAGGTTTAAAATTCTGAGGCAAATTTACCATGAAGTTTATGGTATTAAAGTTTCTGGGCTCCTCACTTGTACTATGTAAATATTCAATTTCGTACCTACTTTTGACTCATAATTATTCATTTCCTTCCTCCCGCTTTCCCTCCCTCCCTTCCTTTTTTTTTTTGTGGATGGGGGGGCTTGAACTCAGAGCCTTGGACACTGCCACTGAGCTTTTTCACTCAAGGCTAATACTGTACCACTTTGAGTCACAGCACCAATTCCACCACCAGTTTTCTGGTGGTTAATTGGAGCTAAGAATCTCAGGCCTGCCCTGGGTGGCTTCCAATTGCAGTGCTCAAATCTCAGCCTCCTGAGTAGCTAGGATCACAGGCGTGAGCCACTGGCACCCGTACCAGAATAATTTTTTAGAAAGAAATCTGTTTTTTGTTGTTTTGTTTTCACAAATTTCCATCTAATTTCAGAGACTATCCATTTCCATGGGTTTTTCTAAAGTTAGCTAAAATGCTCAGCCAAAACAAATGATTCCATTTCCATGGGTTTTTCTAAAGTTAGCTACAATGCACAGCCAAAACAAATGATTTTTTTTTTTTGGTCGGTCTTGGGGCTTGAACTCTGGGCTTGGGCGCTGTCCCTCAACTCTTCAGTTCAAGGCTAGCACTCTACCACTTGAGCCACAGCACCACTTCTGACTTTTTCCTTTTTGCTTATGTGGTGCTGAGGAATGGAACCCAGGGCCTCACGCATGCAAGGCAAGCGCTCTACCACTGAGCCACGTTCCCAGCCCCCGATTTTTTTTTAAGTAAATACAGGTCAAAGGAAGATAGCTCAGCCAGTTTCCAGATTTTCATCCAGACGGTCTGAAAAAGTTAAAAATGTCTACACAGACCAAAATCAGGCTGCTGAAACATATTATCTGACCTTTATTTTATTGAGCTGCCAGTATTTAGAGAGTTTTCACATAAAACTCAGACTTTCTGAGTTTTCCTTAAAAAATAAAGACCTCAAAACTAGGTGCTCGTCTTCTGAATGAAGCGGTTAGATCTGAATCTCAAGTGATTCTTTCGCGTCAATTTAGCACTGCTGCCAGGCGCCGGGGGCTCACGCCTGTAATCCTGGCTATTCAGGAGGCTGAGAGCTGAGGATCGCGGTTCAAAGCCTAGCACTGCTGTCCGCTGAGATACCTTTCACCACATTTTTAGGCCTTTGAACTTGTAACTAAATCGCTGCTCTTTTCCATTTCATTTTCTCTCCTTTCCCTAATCGAAGCCAGGACCTCCTGACACGCTACGCACGTGCTCGATCTTTCTCCAGCCACTCCTCCAAGCCCACAAACCCAGCCCTTTCCAGCATCCTTGTCTTTCACTTTGCCAAAATAAAAGAGAAAACAGGCGCAATTCCACCATCACCGCTTTTTCTGAGCATCCTGTCAGCTGTGGCACTGCAGTTCTGGCCGTACCTCCAGGAGAGCCCTAATCCCACCTCTCCCCTGGACTCCAATTTGCATCCTGCTCTCCGCGCCCCTGGCCAGACCCCTCGGCTCGGCTGTGAGTCCGTGGCAACCTTAGACTACAGTTAGATGACGACAGAAGAGAAAGAAGTAACAAGTCTATGGCCCAGAAAGCAGCAGGTGCTGGTAACGGTACCGAGCGAGCTCTCCCCGGAGCCTCAGTTCCAATTCTCGCGAGATTTGGCCAGCGCGCCGAGCCCTTCAGCCCCACCCCCTCCGAGATTTGGGGCTGGGTTTCTTTCTGATTTGCATAACCTACACTGTCTCAAACCATGCTTTTCCGGAGTCGTGCTCCGGAAGCGGAAGTGTGACCTGCAGCCTGTCAAAGTCCGGGTGTTCTTCGGTGGTCTTTTTCGCCGGCTCCGCAGCGCTCTGCACCCGTTCCTGCGGAGCTGGCGCGGGGGACGGAGGTGCAAGATGAGCACCATGTTCGCGGACACCCTGCTCATCGTCTTTATTTCCGTGTGCACCGCGCTGCTCGCGGAGGGTGAGAGCGGCTGCTTCACGGATGGTTGTGGGTCTCCGAGAGGCTCGAGGGCCTTTCTTGGTGGGGGGGGGGGGAGAGGGAGACTTGGATTCCTGGAAATCCCCGAGCTACCCATGGGGGAAAGCCGGGGGGTAGAGGGGAATCCGTCCCCTGTCCCTGAGGGAAGGTGGATTTCACCGGCGTGCTGGTGGAGAGACACTGGGACACCTGACAGTTGGTTTGGGTTGAAAAGTCAGTTGTGTTTCCGTTTGAGAAAAGTTAAGTATACGGGAAATACGGAGGAAATGTTGAAATCCCTACGACTATGACCACTAATATCAGTTTGTTGTCACCATCTCGATCGTCTCTCCGTTACCATTTTGCTTTTAATGTTGTAGGCATAACCTGGGTCCTGGTTTACCGGACAGACAAGTACAAGAGACTGAAGGCGGAAGTGGAAAAACAGAGTAAAAAATGTAAGTATGGTAACCCGTTAGCATAGTTACCACATCTCAACTTCACTTAGACCATGTTCGAAGTAAGTATTTTGAGGGAACCATCTGTCAGAAAAAGCATTATAGGTAATTTAGCTTTTCAGACGTGGTAATACATACACACCTGTAATCTTGGCATCCACTGGAGGCAGAAATAGGAAGATGATTCCTGAGATCTGTTTCAAACAACAACAACAAAAATCAACTTGACATCTTCTAACAAATGGACAGCTGTGTGTGTGTGTGTGTGAGTTCTGGAGTTTGAACTCAGGGCCTCAAGACTGTCTCTGAGCTTTGTGGCTCAAGGCTAGTGGGCTACCACTTTCTACAACTATACTTCCAGTTTTGTGGTGGTTAATTGGCAATGGAAGAGTCTCTCTGACTTTCCTGCCAGAGCTGGCTTCTAACTTTGGTACTCAGATCTCACCTTCTGAGTAGTAAGATTGCAGACATGAGCCACCGCGCCCCCGCCCCCCACATCGAGAAATAGAAAACTTTTATGCAACATGTATAATAAAACTAAAATGAGGTATTCACGAACAAGGTCGTGAGGGAAGCCGCACTGTGGTTGCTTGGCCATTTCTCCCGTGTTGTCTTTGCGCCTCTGGCAGAACTTCTCATGGTACCATGTTGGGCCAAAACATCTAGAGGTTTACAACCTCTGTGATCAGTCAGGCCCGCTGTGAACACAGCTCTGGGAAGACTCTGCCATTTCCAGTGGAAAACAAGTGGTGGTTACTGGCCATGATGACTGTATTGTTTGGATCTGGATTTGTGGCACCTTTTTTTATAGCAAGATACCAACGCTTAAGAAATAAGGGTAGGGGCTGGGAAGGTGGCTCAGTGGTAGAGCGCTTGCATTGCATGCTTGAGGCCCTGGGTTTGATTCCTCAGCACCACATAAGCAAAAAGAAAAAAAAGCCAGAAGTGGCGCTGTGGCTCAAGTGGTAGAGCGCTAGCCTTGAGCTGAAGAGCTGAGGGACAGTGCCCAGGCCCAGAGTTCAGGCAACACAACTGGCCCCCCCAACCCCCCAAGAAAAAGAAAGAAGGGTATCCCCTTAATTCACCCATTTAACAGATTAGAATGTTTGATAGAGGCACAGACTCTGGAAAATGGATTAAATTCTCCACTCAGCATACTAGGTATGTTTGTAAATAGACTCCTGACATGAAAAAAAAACAAAACTAAAAGTGAAAGAAGGACATAGCAGGTACAAATTATATTCTATAATTGCTCTAAAGAAGATGTTGATAGGGACCTTAGAAGCCTTCCTGAAACAGATGAAGTACATGGTCTAGACATAAGTCCCCCACAGATAGTTAGAATTTGGATAGAGAATGGGTAGGGGGAAGGAAGAAAATTCCAAGTAAAGGAAATAACATACAGGCAAAAGTCTCGGAAATTTTACTATGTAAAGTGTATTTGGACAATGAGAAATCATTATATCTACTATCAAGGAAAGTGTTGTCTTTAGGAATAAGCCAGCTTTCATTTGGGTAAGCAGGTTAGCAAAGTTTGAGAAAAGGTTTAAGAACAGGTAAAACTTTAGAAATAAAGCAGAGCCAGGCACTGGTGGCTCACACCTGTAATCCTAGCTACTGAGGAGGCTGAGATCTGAGGATCACAGTTCAAAGCCAGCCTGGGCCAAAAAGTCAGTGACACTTTTCTCTCCGATTAACCACCAGAAAACCGGAAGTGGAGCTGTGGCTCAAGTGGTAGATCGCTCTCCTTGAACTGAAGAGCGCAGGGATAGTGCCCAAGCCCAGAATAGCCCAGATTTCAAGCCCCATGACCGACCAAAAAAAAAAAAAAAAAGAAATAAAGCAGAACATCACTGAAGGTCCAATATGTCCTGGGTCTTAAACTCAGGGTCTGAACACTATCCCTGAATTTTTTTTGCTTAAGGCTAGTACTCTACCACATTTTTTCTGTTTATGTGGTACTGAAGAATTGAACCCAGGGCTTTGTGCATGCTAGGCAAGCACTCTACCTCTAAGCCACATTCTCAGTCCCAATACTCTACCACTTTGAGCCACAACTCCACTTCTGGCTTTTCTTTTTCTTTTTCTTTTTTTTTGTCGGTCCTGGGACCTGAACTCGGCCTGGGCACTGTCCCTCAGCTTTTCAGTTCAAGGCAGGCGCTGTACCACTTGAGCCACAGTGCCACTTCTGGCTTTTTCTGCTTATGTGGTGCTAGGTAATTGAACCCAGGGCCTCATGCATGCAAGGCAAGCACTCTACCACTGAGCCAACTTCCTAGCCCAACTTCTGGCTTTTCTTGGTGTTTACTTGGAGGTAAGAGTCTCACGGAGTTTCCTGCCCAGGCTGACTTTGAACTGCCTCCTGAGTAGCTAGGATTACAGGCATGAGCCACTGTCACACGACTATGAATAGAGTTTTGATTATTATTTTTTATTTTTTTAAATAAGTTTATTGTGAAAATATTGTACGTGAGCAAGGTAATGAGTACATTTCTTAGCAAGTATTGTTGCCTCCTCCTTTGTTTTTCCCCTTACCATCCCTTCCCTTCCATCTCCACAACTACACTCACCCCTCCTGCACCCCCCGCCTCCCCACCTAAATTGTAAAGTTCCCTTTTCTTTTTTCTTTTTTGGGTCTGGTCGTGGGGCCTGAACTCTGGGCCTGGGCACTGTCCCTCAGCTCTTCAGCTCAAGGCTAGCGCTCTACCACTTGAGCCACAGTGCCACTTCTGGCTTTTTGTTTTTTGCTTTCTGTGGTGCTGAGGAATCAAACCCAGGGCCTCAGGCATGCAAGGCAAGCGCTCTACCACTGAGCCACCTTCCCAGCCCTGTAAAGTTCCCTTTTCTACATATTGCCTTGTACATCTCATTGTTGCAATGGATCAACCTGTATCCCTATTTAAACAATTTGTTTTTTTCCCTTCCACTCCCCAAATTAAACCAACATCAAATACAGTGAAAATGGGTTATAACGTGGGGGAGGGCCATACAAAGCAACAAAAAAATCATATGGTGCCTTATAAATATGTTAGAAACAATAGCAAGCAAGAAAAAAAAACACTTGTGTCCTTATCTTGGGGTTCATTTCGCTTAACATCTTTTTTTTTTTTGGGTCCGGTCGTGGGGCCTGAACTCTGGTCCTGGGCACTGTCCCTCAGCTCTTTAGCTCAAGGCTAGTGCTCTACCACTGAGCCACTTTCCCAGCCCACTTAACATCATCTTAACTGAACTTTTCTTCTTGTCTCAGACATACACTAGTTATTGCAAATAAAGGAAACCATGGGACCTATGTTTCTTTGGGCCTGGCTTACTTCACTTAATATAATTTTTTCCAAGTCTTTCCCTTTCCTAACAAATGGGGCAAGGTCATTCTTTCTGATGGAGGCAGAGAATTCCATTGTGTGTAAGTTTTGATTAGTTTTGAGAAAGCATCTTGTTATGTCATCCATGCTGGCCTTGAACACAATCCTCCTGCTTTGGTCTCCTGAGTACTAGGTTGGTGAGTGATTCTTTAAGGAATCATAGGCCCTGGGCTTAATCCCCAGCATTACAAAACAAAAACAAAACAAAAAATTCTCATTTGATCCACATAGTAACCATTTGTGGTCAGTTGAATAAATGTTAGCTCCACATTATGGGAAAGAAGATTGTTACTCAAAGTTAATGATATACTTTCCTCACAGAGTAAATAAAGAAAGACCAAACTAAGTCATGAAATTACAGTTTACCGTTTCATATTCAGTTTTGGTAATACACGTCACTAAATTCATTATCTTTACCTTTGGAAATGTGACCCTCTTGCAGTGTCTTTATCTTAGGTGACTGGAATCTTTTAGCATCCAGTGATATAAGACAGAAATGTTGAGGTACTTTTTATTTGGCTTCTAAGCACCATATTCTTGACATTGCTTTTTATTGGGCATTCTGCAGTTTTCTTGTTGATTTCTTTTCTTGACTAACTGGTTGATTGTTGGGGGTGACACGCTCCTTTTCTTTTTCACATATGTATATGGTACTAGGGATTGAACCTAGGACCTCTTTCATGCCAAAAAAGCACTCTTAACACTAAACTACAGCCCAGACCCTAATTTATTTGTTTTACTTTTACTGCCTCAATTAATTTATTTCTGGGGCTGTATGTGTTAGAGCACCCCCCCGCAACTTGTATCTCTAGCCCCCTCCCTTAATATAATATCTAGTATTACAACTATAAATTTTCCATCTTGATGTGACAAATGCTCAAACCCAGTATGTCCAAAATTGCATACTTGTTCCCTACTTCTTTTTTTTTTTTCTTTTTTTACTTGTTCCCTACTTCTAATTTTATTTGTAGTCTTTTTGAGCTTGGTCAATTTGAGTTCTATTCTTTCAATTTCTCAGGTCATAAAACTCATGTACTTATCTTTGATTCTTCTCTCACAATCCACATCCAGTCTATCAGCAAATACTATTGGGCTGCCTTCAGATATATTCAGAATCTGACTACTTTTTACTACCTCCTCTGGTACCCACCATTACCCAAGCACCATAAACTTTGTATGGATTATTGCAACAGCTGCCAACTAGTATTACTGAAAGTATAATTCGAATGATCCTTTTAAAACCTTTTCAGATTATGCCCATCATTTGCTCACAACTCTGTGGTAGTGTCTCATTTTTACTCAGGAACAGCCAAAGTCCTTACAGTGGTCTGAATATTCACCTTTTTGCCACTCATAATCTCTCCTTCCCATTCTCTCTGTTCTACCCTCACTGGCCTGCTTTCTATTCATCACACACTCTAGCCACACTCCTGTGCTGAGATCTTTCTGGTGGTCTTTTGTCTCCCAGAAATATTCTTTTCTGTAGTACCTGCTTGGTAAGCCTCTTAGCGTTTAAGTTTTGTGGGGTTTTTTGGCTGGTCCTGGTGCTTGAACTCAGCACCTGGACTCTGTCCCTGAGCCCCTTTGATGCTCAAGACTAATGCTCTACTACTTGAGCCACAGAACCACTTCTGGCTTTTTCTGTTTATGTGGCACTGAAGAATCCAACCCAGGGCTTCATGCATACTAAACAACCACTCTATTACTAAGCCACATTCCCAGCCTAGCTTTTTAGTTATGATATATAGCTTACTTCTTTTTTTGTGGGTTAGTACTAGGACTTGAACTCAGGGTCTGGGTGCTATTGATTAGCTTTTTTGCTCAAGGTTGGTTGGTGCTCTATCACGTAAGCCACAGTTCTACTTCTGGCTCACAGACTTACTTTCCTTGGCTGGCTTCAAACCATTATTCTCGGATCTCAGCCTCTTTTTTTTTTTTGGGTCTGGTCGTGGGGCCTGAACTCTGGGCCTGGGCGCTGTTCCTCAGCTCTTCAGCTCAAGGCTGGTGCTCTACCACTTGAGCCACAGCACCACTTCCGGCTTTTTTCTTTTTGCTTATGTGGTGCTGAGGAATCGAACCCAGGGCCTCATGCATGCAAGACAAG
>NW_012267273.1:11678787-11681704 GCF_000151885.1 Dipodomys ordii | reverse complement strand
TTTTTGCCAGTCGTGGGGCCTGGACTCTGGACCTGGGTACTGTCCCTCAGCTCTTCAGCTCAAGACTAGCATTCTACCACTTGAGCCATAGTGCTACTTCCGACTTTTTCTGCTTAGATGGTGCTGAGGAATCGAACCCAGGGCCTTATGCACGTAAGGCAAGCACTCTACCACTGAGCCACCTTCCCAGCTCCTCTCTCTTTCTTCCTTTAATTTTTTTTTGGTGCCAATCCTGGGGATTGAATACCAAGGCTGGAGTGCCGTCCTAAGCGTCTCTTGCACAAAACTAGCACTGGTGGCTCATGCCTATAATCCTAGCTACTCAGGAAGCTGAGACCTGAGGATCACAGTTCAAAGCCAGCCCAGGCAGGAAAGTACATGAGACTCTTATCTCCAATAAAAATACCAGAAAACCAGAAGTAGTGCTATGGCTCAAGTGGTAGAGTACTAGCCTTGAGCTGAAGGGCTGAGGGACTACACCCAGGTCCACCCAGAGTTTAAGCTCCATGACCAACAAAAAACAAAACAAAACCAAACAAAAAAACTAGCACCGTATGGCAGAGTGCTTGCCTAGCATGCATGAAGCCCTGAGTTCAATTCCTCAATACCACATAAACAGAAAAAGCTGGAAGTGGTGCTGTGGCTCAGTAGTAGAGTACTAACCTTGAGCAAAAGAAGCTCAGGGACAGTGCCCAGGCCCTGAGTTCAAGCCCTAGGGCTGGAAAAACACACTCACACAAACTAGAACTGTACTACTTGACACAGGGCCACTTCTGGCTTTTTCTATGATTAATTGGAGATGAGTCTCACAGACTTTTCTGCTCTGGCTGGCTTTGAACTGCAATTCTCATTTCTCCATTCCCTGAGTAGCTAGGATTACAGGTGTGAGCCACCAGTGCTGGGCTAGAACTTCTTTTCTTCATCCAGCTGTGATAGCATCTTTTATTTCCTTAGCATAATGCATTATTAATGTTTACTGTATTATTATGTTGTTTACAGTGGAGAAGAAGAAGGAAACAATAACAGAGTCAGCTGGTCGACAACAAAAAAAGAAAATAGGTGAGATATTACTATAGATAAAATTTACATTTTTTTTGGAAAAAATGTAAGTTTTTTTTTTGGGGGGGTCTGATCGTGGGGCCTGAACTCTGGGCCTGGGCGCTGTTCCTCAGCTCTTCAGCTCAAGGCTGGTGCTCTACCACTTGAGCCACAGCGCCACTTACGGCTTTTTTCTTTTTGCTTATGTGGGTGCTGAGGAATCGAACCCAGGGCCTCATGCATGCAATGCAAGCACTCTACCACTGAGCCACCTTCCCAGCCCAATTGTAAATTTTTAAATGATGAAAATGCAGTAAAACAATAATGATAACTCATCTTGGTATAATTTTGTAATCATAAAACACTTGTATGACTTGTCTCAATTGAGTCTCAAACCATTTTTTTTGTGTGTGTGCTGGTCCTGGGGCTTGAACTCTGGGCCTGAGTGCTGTCCCTCAGCTCTTCAGCTCAAGGCAAGCGCTCTACCACTTGAACCACATCGCTACTTCCAGTTTTCTGGTGGTTTATTGGAGATAAGAGTCTGGCAGACTTTCCTGCCGAGCTGGCTTTTAACAGTGATCCTCAGATCTCAGCCTCCTGAGTAGCTAGGATTGCAGACGTGAGCCACCGACACCCAGCTTTTATATAAGTTTTAAACTTTACATTTAAGGTAATTATATACACTTCAGTCTAAATCATTTGTATTTATTGTTGCCATGGTATCCTTATTGAGTCTTGACTATTGATGGAAATAGAAGTAGGGACAGGAAATTTTCTGCCAAATAATTTTTGCCTATTGTGAGAAATAATGATAATATACTTTTATTTTTTCAGTGTAATTTAGAATATAAATTGGTGCTGGATAGTGGTTCATGCCTGTAATCCTAGCTACTCAGGAGGCTGAGATATGAGGATCATAGTTCAAAGCCAGTCCGGGGAAGAAGATCTGTGGCTGGGAAGGTGGCTCCGTGGTAGAGTGCTTGCCTTGCATGCATGAGGCCCTGGGTTTGATTCCTCAGCATCACATAAGCAGAAAAAGCTGGAAGTAGTATTGTGGCTCAAGTGGTAGAGTGCTAGCCTTGAGTTGAAGAGCTGAGGGACAGTGCCCAGGCCCAGAGTTCAGGCCCCACAACTGACCCCCCCCATCAAAAAATATATAAATGGTTTCCAAAAGATAGATAATATACAATCCCTAGTCAGTGCTAATTTATTGTAGAAAAGTTCTGTGCTCAGCACTTTGTATTAACCAGTTCATTAATTCTTTTAGAGAGACAAGAAGAAAAACTGAAGAATAACAATAGAGATCTATCAATGGTAAGAGTCTTAAATATAACATCATAATTAACCATATAAGATTTTTTTTCCTGTATTACAAATAGCTGATTTGCATCAATTGCTTTGCACTTGGCTTTCTAGAAATTTGAAATTTGTCACTTAAGAAAAATACAAATAATACTTCAATGCTGTTGGCATATGCCTGCAGTGTTACCACTTATGAGGCTGAGATCTAAGGATCATGGTTTTAAGCCAGCCTAGGCAGAAAAGTCCTTAAGACTCTTCTCCCCAGTTAATTAGCAAAAAGCCAGAAATGAAGGTATAGTTCAAGTAATAGAGCACTGGCCTTGAGCCAGAAGCTGAGGGAGAGCCCCCAGGCTGTGGGTTCAGGCTACTGGCATCAAACAACAACACACATTGGTATGCTTAGATCAAACAGAAGCTGCTGATTTTATTTTATTTTATTATTTATTTTTTTGCCAGTTGTGGACACTGTCCCTCAGCTCTTCAGCTCAAGGCTAGTGCTCTACAACTTCAGCCACAGTGCCACTTCTGGCTTTTTCTGCTTATGTGGTGCTGAGGAATCGAACCCAGGGCCTCAGGC
>NW_012267273.1:11672052-11678232 GCF_000151885.1 Dipodomys ordii | reverse complement strand
AAAAAAAAATTAGTTTTATTCTTTGGAGAAAGGATCTGTCTCTGTAGCCAAAACTGGCCTTGAGTTTGAGATACTCCTGCCTCTCTCTTCCCAGTCCTGGGATTTCAGGCATATGCCACCTTGTCCAGCTTCTCCTGTTTTTTTCTGACTTACCTTGTGATTGTTACTCAGGTGTTCTACAGCCAGCCATGCCCCCAGCCCTTCCTTTCTAGTTTGTGAAGTAGCCATTTTCTTTTCCTTCGTTAGATTAGTGCTCTGGTTTTTGGTGATTTATGTAATTCCAGTATAGGGGTTAGAATGTATAGATAGCTTTTATTTTAAGAGTTCTTTTATTCTGAATGTCCAATATACTGTAAAGTTACTTTTTTTTTTTTTTTTTGGTCCGGTTGTGGGCCTGAACTCTGGGCCTGGGCACTGTCCCTCAGCTCTTCAGCTCAAGGCTAGCGCTCTACCACTTGAGCCACAGCGCCACTTCCGGCTTTTTTTTCTTTTTGCATATGTGGTGCTGAGGAATCGAACCCAGGGCCTTATGCATGCAAGGCAAGCACTCTACCACTGAGCCATCTTCCCAGCCCCTGTGAAGTTACTTTAAAATCTTTGTTCATTTATCCACTTATGAGTACCTATCAGTAGCTTAAAACAGATCATGGTTTCTGTTGATGCTTCAGAAAGTCAAGAGGTTGGTAGTCCAAGATTAGTGTAAGAGTTTGGTATTATCATCATGTCCTTAGCAAAGCCACATTTAGTTGTTTAATGGGTACTTTGCTTGGGACAATATTATTTATTTTTATTCTAGGCAAGAACAATGGGCAAAAGGCCTAAGGGGATGCAAATTTGTCATTTAAAAATCTCTTTCAGAGCTGTGTTTATGGTTGCTCAGACCTGTAATCTTACCTAGTCCACCCAGGCTAAATCAAAGAATCAAGTCTGAGGTAGAGAATTGCTTGAATCCAGGAGTTCAAAGTCAGCAGAGGCAACATAGAGAGACCCCCATCTCCAAAGTAAATAAATAGCTGGGCACTGATGGTTCATGCCTGTAATTCTAGCTACTCAAGGAGGCTGAGATCTGAGTATCACAGTTGCCCCGGCAGGAAAGTCTGTGAGACTCATTTAAAAAAATTTTTTGGCCAGTCTTGGAGCTTGAACTAGGGCCTAGGCACTATTTCTGAGTTTCTTTTGCTCAAGGCTAGCACTCTACCACTTGAGCCATAGTGCTACTATTAGATTTTTCTGTTTATGTGGTACTGAGGAATTGAATCCAGGGCTTTATACATGCTAGACGAGCACTCTACCGCTATGCCACATTCCCAGCCCAGACAAAACTTTTTTTTTTTTTTGGTCAGTCTTAGGGCTTGAACTCTGGGACTGGATGCTATCCCTGAGCTTTTCAGTCAAGGCAAGAATTCTACCACTTGAGCCACAGCGCCACTTCCAGTTTTCTGAGTGGTTTATTGGACATAAGAGTCTCACACAGACTTTCCTGCCCAGGCTAGTTTGAACTATGATCCTCAGGTCTCAGCTTCTTCAGTAGCTAAGATTACAGGTGTGAGCCATCGGCACCTGGCAAAACTTTTTTAAAAAACATATAATTTTATTGTTATTATTAAGGTGTTGTATAGAGGGGTTGTTAGCATTTTGTAATTAAGTAATAAGCACAGTATATTTTGGTCATGGTTTTCTTTAGTGTAAAATGATAATTTATTGATTTCCTTATAGGTTCGAATGAAATCTATGTTTGCAATTGGTTTTTGTTTTACTGCCCTAATGGGAATGTTCAATTCCATGTGAGTATACTTTTATATGTTCTTGTCTAATAACTGTATTCTGTATTTGCATATGTGAGCCATAAACTTTTTGGTAATATTATTTTGATTTAATTTCAAATTTATATTCTAGTACTCAGGCACAAGCACACAAAGAACTGATATCTTTCCATTGATATGTGTGTGTGTGTATACATATATATGTGTATGTATATATATGCATATATATATTTTTTTCTTTTTCAATGCTGGGGTATGAACTAAAGATTTTTTTTTTTGGGTCCAGTCATGGGGCCTGAACTCTGGGCCTGGGCGCTGTCCCTCAGCTCCTCAGCTCAAGGCTAGCGCTCTACCACTTGAGCCACAGCGCCACTTCCGGCTTTTTTCTTATGTGGTGCTGAGAAATCAAACCCAGGGCCTTAGGCATGCAAGGCAAGCGCTCTACCACTGAGCCACCTTCCAGCCCCTGAAATAAAGATTTTATGCTCACTTAGCTCTCTTGCTTGGATAGTGCCACTCTACTACCTGAGCCATTCCAGAAGCCCAGCTTCTTTGCTGATTATTTATTCTTATTTATTTATTTATTTATTTTAGTCAGTCGTGGGTCTTGAACTCTGGGGGCCTAGGCACTGTCCCTGAGCTCTGCAGTCAAGGCAAGCACTCTACCATGTCAGCCACAGGGCCACTTCCGGTTTTCTAGTGGTTAATTGGAGATAAGAGTCTCATGTTCCTGCCTGGGCTGGCTTTGAACCATGATCCTCAGATCTCAGCCTCCTGAGTAATTAGGATTACAGGCGTGAGCCACTGGCTCCTGGCTTTTGCTGATTATTTTGGAGATGAAGTCTACCAAACTTTTGTGCTGTCTTTGAGCCATGAGTCTTTATTTATTTATTTATTGGTCGTGGTGCCTGAACTCTGGGCCTGGGCACTGTCCCTCAGCTTTTCAGCTTAAGGCTAGTGCTCTACCACTTGAGCCACAGCACCACTTCCAGCTTTTTCTGCTTGTGAGTTGCTGAGGAATCTAACCCAGGGCTTTATGCATGCAAGGCAAGTAAGCACTCTATCACTAAGCCACTTTCCCAGCCTGAGCCATGATTCTCTAGATCTCAGCCTCTTAATGCTTAGCTACAATTACAGGTATGAGCCACTAGCTCCAGGTTGTTTCCTCTGGTTGTAAATTAATTAGTAGTGTGTTTCTTTAAGTTGGAATTCACATAAAGATTCTTTGGCTCAGTGGTAGAGCACTTGCCTTGCATGCCTGAGGCCCTGGGTTCGATTCCTCAGCACCATATGAGCAGAAAAAAATAAAAGCTGGAAGTGGCCCTGTGGCTCAAGTGGTAGAATGCTAGCCTTGAGCTGAAGATCTGAGGGACAGTGCCCAGGCCCAGAGTTCAGGCCCCATGACCGCCCCCCCTCCAAAAAAAAAAAAAAAGATTCTTTGACTCTTAAAATAGCCTTAACAACTATAATTTTGTTAATGACAAGGTCAGTTACTGTTGACTAAACCATAGTGCAAACCCAAGTAACTGTTGAGCAGCTTTTGACAGAAGTTAGGAAAATGTCCAAAAATAACACCATTTATTACCTTTTCAGAGATCATCTGAACTATATCACATACATTAGCATTTCCTTTACTTTCTCTTTTCCTTCTCTTTCACTTATTCTTTCCCTGCTTCCTCTTTGTCTGTCCATCTTTCCCTGACTTGCCTTCCCAAGTGCAGGCTTCCCTTCCTGTTTACTTATTGTAGACTTTATACCAGACACCAGAAAATAATAAAGAAGATGTGACCCCTGCCTTCAGTCGTGTAAAATTTTTTTGTGTGTGTGTGTGTCTGGTCGTGGGGCCTGAACTCTGGGCCTGGGCACTGTCCCTCAGCTCTTCAGCTCAAGGCTAGCGCTCTACCACTTGAGCCACAGCGCCACTTCCGGCTTTTTTCTTCTTGCTTATGTGGTGCTGAGGAATCGAACCCAGGGCCTCAGGCATGCAAGGCAAGCGCTCTACCACTGAGCCACCTTCCCAGCCCTCAAAATGTAAAATTTTAATGTAAAATTTTGACTTAATAGTCAAGTACATAAATGACTTGGGCAAGGTATCTAGAAGTCCTATTTATTTCTGTTTTAATAGTTTTAAACCAAAGCCAGTTACTGGTGTCACATGCCTGTGATTCTAGCTACTTGATCTGAGGATTGTGGTTTGAAGCCAACCCAGACAGGAAAGTCCACGAAACTCTTTCCTCCAGTTAAAAGCTCCACCAAAAAGCCAGAAGTGGAGCTGTAGCTCAAATGGTAGTACTCCAGCCTTGAGTGAAAAAGGTAAGGAACAATGCCCAGATGATGAGTTCAAGCTCCAATACCAGCACCCACTCTTCCCCCCAAAATAATATTTCAGAATATTGTGTATATGATTTAGGTTTTTTTTTTTTTGCTGGTCGTGGGGCTTGAACAAATGACCTGGGCCTATCCTTGAGCATCTCTGTGCTCAAGACTAGCACTCTACCACTTGATTCACAGCGCCACTTCTGGCTTTTTCTGTTTATGTAGTACTGAGGAATCCAACCCAGGGCTTCATGCATGCTAGTCAAGCATTTTACCACTAAGCTACATTCCCAGCCCCTTGTTTTTTTTTTTTGCTTTACCATTTATATATCCCATAAATTCCTATTCAGTGACTTGTATCTGTTTAGTGTAGGCATAGGAGGTCTTTCAGGCTTGGAAAAGAAGGTTCATAAAATCATATTGGCCCAGCAATAGTGATATACAGCTGTAATCCTAGCTGCTATGTAGGTGGAGATTGGGAGGGTCTCATCAACAAGCTTGGTGTGGTTGTGCATATCTGTGATTCCTGATAAGCAGGAGACAAAGGTAGAGGGATTGTAGTGGGAGTCTGGCCTGAGAGAAAAAGCATAAGACTCCTGTCTGAAAAACAAAGCAAAAATGGGTTACAAAAATGGCTTAAGTGGATGAGTACCTGTCAAGCAAGCCCACAGCCCTGAGTTCAAATGCCAATACTGCCATAAAGTATCTGGTGTTACAGTTTAGAACAGTGGTTCTCAAAATATAGTTTGGGTTTTTCTGCAAATCTTTTCAGGAAGTCTTTGAAGTCCAAAACCATTCCAATAATTCTGAGGTGTTATTTGTCTTCACTTTTAATGTTATGTATATTAATAGCTATAACTGCACTAACAAAAGCTTTTAGAGAAGATTCTCAATAATTTGTCAGTATGTGAAGTTTTTATATCAAAAAGAGTTAAAAGCCAGGTGCTGGTGGCTCATGCCTGTAATCCTAGCTTCTCAGGAGGCTGAGATCTGAGGATCACAGTTCAAAGCCAGCTCAGGCAGAAAAATCCATAAGACTCTTATCTCCAATTAACTACCAGAAAACTGGAAGTGGTGCTTTGGGCTCAAGTGGTAAAGCTCTGGCCTTGAGCTGAAGAGCTCAGGGACAGTGCCCAGGCCCAGAATTCAAGCCCCATGATCAACAAAAAAAAAAAAAAAGGAGTTAAGAGACTACTGGGGTTAATCTAGGCCCATTAGTGTGTCACTGTCCTTCAGGTTCATAACCGTATAACATATCAGCCTCCTTTGTTTTTCCGAGATCAAGAGTATTAAAGTTCTATTTCTGTCCCAGGTTCTTCTCTAAAAGTACGAGGTTTGATACTCTTCCAAAAAATAACAATTCTTTGTTTCATTCTGCTTTGCCTTCTTAGATTTGATGGTAGAGTGGTGGCAAAGCTCCCTTTTACCCCGCTGTCCTACATCCAAGGACTGTCTCACCGAAACCTTCTGGGAGATGACACCACAGACTGCTCCTTCATATTCCTGTATATTCTGTGCACTATGTCAATTCGGCAAGTGAGTGACTGCATCTATTATTTAATATGTGTAAACTTCCTGTTTTCATACCTAATATTAGCTTTTCCTTCCCTAATACTGGAAATGTTTATCTGTTGCTACTGAGATCTTTCAGTTGCTTTTAGAATTCCAGGGATTATCCTAAAATTATTTTAAACATAGGCAAGTCTCATCTTGCCTATGAAGAGAAGTGATATAAAGCCAAATATGATTTTTTTTTACCCTGCCGATCCTGGGGTTTGAACTCTGGGCCTAGGCACTGTCCCTCAGCCTATTTGTGCCCAAGGCTAGCACTCTGCTACTTGTGTCACAGTGTCACTTCTGGCTTTTTTGAGTAGTTTATTGGAGATAAGAGTCTCATGGGGTCTTTTCTTTTTTTTTTTTTGGTTCCGGTCGTGGGGCCTGAACCCTGGGCCTGGGCGCTGTCCCTCAGCTCTTCAGCTCAAGGCTAGCGCTCTACCACTTGAACCATAGCGCCACTTCCAGCTTTTTTCTTTTTGCTTATGTGGTGCTAGGGAATCGAACCCAGGGCCTCAGGCATGCAAGGCAAGCACTCTACCACTGA
>NW_012267273.1:11661927-11670452 GCF_000151885.1 Dipodomys ordii | reverse complement strand
GCTGTGGCTCAAGTGGTAGAGCGCTAGCCTTGAGCTGAAGAGCTGAGGGATAGCGCCCAGGCCCAGAGTTCAGGCCCACGACCGGACCCAAAAAAAAAAAACAAACTTTAACCCTAAACTAAAGCAATCTTGTGATATATTACTAATTCATATAACCATTATAAGTATTACTAATTCATATAAGCATTTGAGTCTGGTTATTATCTATTATGTGTTTCTTTATTTGTGTGTCTATCCTCAGGCTTGAACTTGGCCTGGGTATTGAACCTGAGCTTTTTTTTCCCCCTCTCAATGGTAGTACTCTACCACTTGAGCTTCAACTCCACTTTATTTATTTTGGTAGTTAATTGCAGATAAAAGCCTCATAGTGGGCTGGGAAGGTGGCTCAGTGGTAGAGCACTTGCCTTGCATACATGAGGCCCTGGGTTCCATTGCTCAGCACCACATAGCAGAAAAAAGAAAAAGCCGGAAGTGGCGCTGTGGCTCAAGTGGTAGAGCGCTAGCCTTGAGCTGAAGAGCTGAGGGACAGTGCCCAGACCCAGAGTTCAGGCCCCACGACCAGACACAAAAAGAAGCCTCATAGTCTTCCCTGCCTGGACTGCCTAAAAACCAGATCTCAACCTCCCAAGTAGCTAGGCTTACAGGTGTGAGCCACTGGCACCTGGCATTATTATGCATTTCTTCTTTTATGTTTTTCCAATTCTGTGATTATATATATGCCGTTGACTTAAGAGCTTTCAAGGAAAAGCAGAAATAATATTCCACTAACAGATACTTGAAAAGTGCAGGGGAAGTCAAGGGAAGGGTGGTAAATGAATAGAGGAAGTGGGGAGAATGCAGTCATAATATTCTAGGAATATTGAGAAGTATAGAGCTGGGAGGGCTGGGGGAGATAGAGGTGACAGGGCTCAAGATGCATTTTATTCATAAACTGATTTGTTGAATGATAACTCCTTTATACAATTATCTAAAGATAATAAAAAGGGCTGGAGATGTGGCTTAGTGGTAGAGTGTTTGCCTAGTATTCACGAAGCCCTGGGTTCCATTCCTCAGTAGCACATAAACAGAAAAAAACAGAAGTGACACTGTGGCTCAAGTGATAGAGTGATATCCTTGAGCAAAAGAAGCTCAGAAACAGTGCCCAGACCCTGAGTTCAAGCCCTAGGACTGTTAAAAAATAAATCCTAGCTATCACCTTGTCTTCATTTTTTTTTTTTCCTGTCAGTACTGGGGCTTGAACTCAGGATATCTAGCTCTCACTGACCTGCTTTGCTCACAGCTGGCACTTTATCACTTGAGCCACACCTCCAGTCTAGCATTTTGCTAGTAAATTGAAGATGGAGTCTTGAGGCCTTTTTTGGGCATTTGTTTGTTTGTTTGTTTTGCTGGCCTTGGGGCTCAAACTCTGGGCCTGAGTGCTGTCCCTGAGCTTCTTTTTTCTCAAGGCTAGCTCTCTACCACTGAGCCACAGAGCCCTTTCTGGCTTTTTCTGTGATTTATTAGAGATGTGTCTCACAGACTTTCCTACCCAGGCTGGCTTTGAACCTCGATCCTCAGATCTCAGCCTCCTGAGTAGCTAGGATTACAAGTGTGAGCCACCTATGCCCAGCTTTGGGTTGACTTTTAATTTCCATCCTTCAAATCTCAGCTTCCTGAGAACTAAAGTAGGATTCCAGGCATGAGCTACCAATTCCCTCTTGACTGAGTATCCTTCAGAAAGCCAGACAATGTCTCTTTGCCTTAATTTTATAATTAAGGCTGAAAAAAGGATTAGTGTAAAATCTCATCATGCTATTATTATGAGATTAACAATGACTGCAAAGAGACCAGAATAATTTTAATATTAGAACAGTCTTCCACCCCCAGATGGGATTAAATTTCTTTTTAAGATTAAAAACATGTTTTATCAACTAAAAATAAGTCTAATTATCTCTTATCTTTCTCCTTAACTTTTGTTTACTTCCTTAATGTTTAGTAATTAGCTACCTTGACCTTCACATCACAGCTGTTTCCTCCATGTAATTTTATAGCAGCTTCCTCCAGAAGTGTTAAATTAGACCAAGGTAGTGGTGGAATTAAAGAATACAAAGAAGCCTGTCGTGATCCATGCCGGTAATCCCAGCCCTCAGGAAGGAATATCCTCTGAGTTTGAGGTTGGCCTAGGCTATAGAGCAAAACTGTCTAAAAAAAAAAAAATTCCCCTTTATTTTGAATCAATAGTAGATTGAATAAATGGTAGCCTACTCTATAGGAGTGATCTAAACTTTAGTAAACCAAGCCAATTTACCAGGTGAACACCTAAGGAAAAACTGGTCTATTAAAACTGGTTAAAAGGGTCTCAAGTAAAACTGGTTAAAAGTAAAAAGGCTTAGTAAATGGTTCTAAGGGAGAATCAGAGAAAGAGTTTATCTTATTTATCATACTTTTTTTTTGTGGTGTGGGGGGGGGGTTGTCAGTCTTGGTGCTTGAACTCTGGGCCTGGGCACTGTCCCTCAGCTCTTCAGCGCAAGGCGAGCGCTCTACCACTTGAGCTACAACACCACTTCCGATTTTCTGGTGGTTTATTGGAGATAGGAGTTTCACGGTCTCTCTTGCCCGGGCTGGCTTTGAACCGAGATCCTCAGATCTCAGCCTCCTGAATAGCTAGGATTATAGGCGTGAGCCACCAGCGCCTGGCTTTCTGTCATACTTTTTAATATACATGTCTATAATCTGAAAATGTCACTGTCTTCTGGAGGTTATATGTGCTCAGGACAGTGAAAAAAGGAATGTGGGTGCGTGCATGCTCTCTCTTGAGTGTGCTAGAACTCAGGGCCTAGGCACTGTCTTTGAGCTCTTTTCCTCAAGGATAGTGTATTACTTGAGCCACAGCTTCACTTCTGGCTTTTTTTTTTTTTTTTTTTGCTTGTCATCAAGCTTGAATTCAGGGCCTGGGTGCTGTCCCAGAGCCTCTTTGTGCTCAAGGCTAGCACTCTGCCACTTGACCCACAGCACCACTTCCAGCTTTTTCTGAGTAGTTTATTGAAGATAAGAGTTTCACTGACTTTCCTGCCCTGGCTGTCTTAAACTACAATCCTTAGATCTCAGCCTCCTGAGCAGTTAGACTTACAGCCACTGATGCCTGAGCATTTCTGGCTTTTTTGGTAACTAATTAGAGAAAAGAGTCTCATGGATTTTCCTGCACAGGCTGGCTTTGAACTGCAATTCTCACATCTCAACCTCCAGAACAGCTAGGATCACAGGCATGAACCACTGGTGCACCCCAAAAGTAATTATCCCATACTTATGGCCTTCCTAGAGCGAAGAGTTTTGTGGACTCTAAGAAAGTTTGAAAGAAAAAAAAAGCAGTACCAGTATCTGTAGTGTACAAGCATGTATTTTGTTCGTAGTTACAAGCTGCATACTACTTGGAGGATATATGTGGCTCAGAAAGTGATGCTACTAACCCAGAAGAGCATTCGTCTGGCAGCATCTTGTTCTGATTTCTGTGTGTATTGCTCCAATGCCTGGGATTCAAGGCACTGGAGACTGATTCTCTGTCATTGTTGAAGATTCTTTTTAGTCTTTATATTGTGTGAGAATTCTCTGCAGTCTCTGCTAACCCTAAACCCATGAAATGATTTTTAAATTTCAGACCTTATATTTTCCAGTTCTGAGATTTTTTTCAGGCGTGTGTGTGTGTGTATGTGTGTGTGTGTGTGTTTCTTTCCTCTATTGAGAATTCTCGTTTATTATACTTTCTTTTATGTACTCAGGCATAGTTATTTAGATGCTTTAAATACAGAGTGTGCTAATTCTAAATTTGGAATTTGGACTGTATCCTATTCTAAGTATGCATTGTGTTTACAGGGTAGAGGTGGGAGAGAATTGTTTGTTTTTTGAAACAGTCTGGTAATTTAGCCTAGGCTTGCCTTGAGGTCAAAATCCTCCAGTCTCTAACTCCTGAGTAGTGGGATTACAGATTTATGTAACTACATACAGCTTTCCTCCTGTTTCTTGATATATCTAGCTTTAAAAAAATTATATATCTTGGGCAGTTGTAGAGAATCTGGATTGTCTTACTGTTTATGAGAGTGTTGATTTTTTTTTTTTTTGTGGTCAGTTGTGGGGCCTGAACTCTGGGCCTGGGTGCTGTCCCTCAACTCTTCAGCTTAAGGCTAGCTCTCTACCACTTGAGCCACTGCGCCACTTCTGGCTTTTTCTGCTTATGTGGTGCTGAGGAATCAAACCCAGGGCCTCATGCATGCAAGGCAAGCGCTCTACTGCTGAGCCACCTTCCCAGCCCTTTGTTGTTTTTTTAAAGGTACTGTCAATATGCTGTTATTCTTTTGTTTCCGCTTCCAGCTCTTTTGCTGGTTAATTGGAGATAATAAGTCTCATGTACTTTTCTCCCCAGGCTGGCTTACAACTGTGATCTTCAGATCTCAGCATCCTGAGTAGCTAGGGCAACTGGCAACTGACCTCAGTTTTAATACTTTTTGTTGGTGCTGTTTGAGTTATTTCAAGCTAGGCTGTGGATTACATGCAATAGTCAAGTTAATATGAAACTTTAAATAGTTCAGTGTCTTTTGTCTTCAAAACTATTTTTATTTTCCTTTTACTTTCCTAGTTTAAATTATAGCAAATCTACAATTTAAAAAGACATCAGAGATTTTTAAACTGATTTTAAATTTCTAAAAGGGTACTCATATAATTGACACTTCTCTCTGCAGAATAGTTAAGAAATAATCCCTTTCATATTTTGTCCAGATTATATATTTGCTAAGTGGACAAATAGGTTTGTCATCAAACATTTGGTAATGTCTTATTTCAGACTTTATTTATTTATTTTTGGGTCCAGTCATGGGGCCTGAACTCTGGGCCTGGACGCTGTCCCTCAGCTCTTCAGCTCAAGGCTAGCACTCTATCACTTGAGCCACAGCGCCACTTCTGGATTTTTTCTTTTTGCTTATGTGGTGCTGAGGAATCGAACCCAGGGCCTCATGCATGCAAGGCAAGTGCTCTACCACTGAGCCACCTTCCCAGCTCCTCAGGCTTTATTCTTGTTTTCCATAATCATCAACTTAATGCTAAATATACTGTAGGTGCTCAGGAAATACTTATTGGTCAAATTTTAAAGATTGGAAGTGGCTTTTTTTTTGTTTTTTTTTGGCCAGTCCTGGGGTCTGAACTCAGGGCCTGGGCACCATCCTTGAGCTTCTTTTGCTCAAGGCTAGCACTCTACCACTTGAGTCACAGTGCCACTTCTGGCCTTTTCTGTTTATGTGGTACTGAGGAATCAAACCCAGGGATTCATGCATGCTAGGTAAGCACTCTGTGCAATGAGATTTTTTAGAGATGGACAAGAAGGAGCCCTTGGTGTGATATCTCACACCAAGAGCCAGTGACTCACACCTGTAATCCTAGCTACTCAGGAGGCTGAGATCTGAGGATCATGGTTTGAAGCCATCCTGAACAGGAAAGTCTGTAATGCTCTTGTCTCCAGTTAACCACCAGAAAAGCTGGAAGTGGAGCTTGGGCGCTAGTGGTGAACTGCTAGCCTTGAGCAAAAGAGCAGTTCTCCTTTAGGCATGAGCTAAAGTACTATTACATATATTGGAAGCCAGTTGTTGGAGACCCTCACCTGTAATCCTAGACTACTCCAGAGGCTGAGATTTAAGGATTACAATTCAAGCCAGCAGAAAAGTCCCTGTGAGACTCTTACCTCCATAACTACTCAAAAACCAGAAGTAGAGCTGTGGCTCCAAGTGGTAGAGTGCTAGTCTTGAGCAAAAGAACTCAGGGACAGCACCCAGGCTCTGATCTCAAGCGCCACAACCAACCAATAAATTAGTGGTAAATATAATTTAAATGAATTTTTTCTTAGTTGGGTTTTTGTTGTTTTTTTTTTTTTTGCCTGTCATGAGGCTTGAACTCAGGGCCTGGGCATTGTCTCTGAGCTTCTTTGTCTCAAGGCTAGTGATATACAACTTGAGCCACAGCACCACTTCAGGCTTTTTTCTGTTTCTGTGGTTCTGAGGAATTGAACCTGGGGCTTCATACATGCTAGACAAGCACTTTACCACTGAGCCACATTCTCAGCCCATCTTAGTTGTATTTTGTTTTGTTTTGTTTTTGTTGGTCGTGGGGCCTGAAATCTGAGCCTGGACGCTGTCCTCAGCTATTCAGCTTAAGGCTATCTCTCTACCATTTCAGCCACGGTGGCACTTCCGGCTTTTTTTGCTTATGTGGTGCTGAGGAATCGAACCCAGGGCCTCATGCATGCAAGGCGAGCACTCTATCACTGAGCCACCTTGCCAGCCCCTACTTATATTTTTTATAGTTCAATATTCCATTATATTGTAACATTGTTGTCCCAGGAATGTAAATGTTCACTACATCGTAGTTTGTCATTTTTCAGACAAAGGATTGAGGAGTATATGCTTCTAGAGAAGCATAGATTGGATAGGTTCAGTGTCTTATGTCCAACAAATAGTCTTTAATTATTGAGTTTAATGCATGCAAATCTATGTATCACAGTTTTAGCTGAAGACCAAAATTTTACCAAAGTATGGTGTAAGGAAGCCTACTAATCTAAAACCCAAAGCATGTAGGTTTAATCTATCTCTGTTCTTTTTTGTTTTTGTTTGTCATGGGGCTTGAACTCTGGGCCTGGGTGCTGTCCCTCAGCTCTTCAGCTCAAGGCAAGTGCTCTACCACTTGAGCCCCAGCATCACTTCTGATTTTCTGGTTGTTAACTGGAAAAGAGTTTCGTGGACTTTCCTACCCGGCCTGGCTTTGAACTGTGATCCTCAAATCTCAGTCTCCTAAGTAGCTAGGCATGAGCCACCAGTGCCTAGCCTCTGTTCTTAATTTACCTTTTCTTTTCTTTTTTGGAGCAACCATTATTTCTTTTTTTTCTTTTTTGTCAGTCTTGGGGTTTGAACACAGGGTCTGGGCACTGTCCCTGAGCTCCTTTTGCTCAAGGCTACCACTCTACCACTTGAGCCACAGTGTCACCTCTGGCCCTTTCTGTTTATGTGGTACTGAGGAATGGAAACCAGGGCTTCATGAATGCTAGGCAAGCACTCTACCACTAAGCCACATTCCCAGTCCCCATTAGATTATTTCTCAGTTTTAGTTTTCTCAAATAGAAAATTAGGGAATACTCTTGCTGTTCTTTTCTAGCTCTCTCTCTGCTCTCTGTTCTTTTCTAGCTGTCTCTCTCTCTCTCTCTGCTCTTTTCTAGCTCTTTTCTCTCTCTTTCCTCTCTCTCTTTCCCAGCCATGTGGAGTGCCAACCTTGCCTGGTCCCAGCAGGTCTACTGAATAAACCTACCCCTTACCTGAATACCACGTGAGTGCTGGTGCTGTTCTTACTCGATTACCTCTTTTTAAAAACCTAACATAAATGGTGCTGTGACTCGGATAAAGGCTTAAAGTCAGGATAGCTGGGATTTCTCTGTTTTTTTTTTTTTTTCCCCTCTTTTTTAGTGCCAACCTTGCCTGGTCCCAGCAGGTCTACTGAATAAACCTACCCCTTACCTGAAAAAAAAAAAAGAAAAAAGAAAATTAGGGAATAGAGTAAGAGTACTCAGATAATCTTAAAGGTTTTTATTCTATTTTTTTTTTTTGTCAGTCATGGGGCTTGAACTCTGGGCCTGGGCACTGTCCCCTCAGCTCTTCAGCCCAAGGCTACCAGGCTAGCACTCTACCACTGGAGCCACAGTACCACTTCTGGTTTTCTGGTGGTTAATTGGAGATAAGAATCTTATGGACTTTCCTGCCCAGCTGGCTTTGAACCATGATCCTCAGATTCCAGCCTCCTGAGTAGCTAGGATTACAGGCATGAGCCACTGGCGCCCAGCAAGGTTTTTATTCTAAAATACCAAGTAAATTTTAAGAATTGGCCTTAACCTTTGCACACTCCTGAACCCACTCCATACTCTTTAAAGCTTGTGTCCCTGGATGCCACATCACAGTGTTTACATGAGTGCTCTTTAGTATACCCACGCCTGTCTGCTCCCACCAATGTCATTACCATCCCAGTCATTGTGTTTGTCTAAAACTATTTATGTTGGTTTTCCTAGTCATTGTAATTGTGTAATTTAATTAAATGTTACATTAACTATGGAAATCAGAGGACAAAAATTATGAAAACTACATAAATTTAAAAAGAACTGAATAAAGTTAAGTTTTCTAGCTGGATACTGTGGCTCACATCTGTAATTTTAGCTACTCAGGAAGATGAGATCTGAGGATCGTGGTGGGAAGCCAGCCCAGGCAGGAAAGTCTGTAAAACGCTTTTCCAATTAAATCATAGAAAAAGGTGGAAGTAGAGCTGTGGCTCAAGTGGTAGAGTGCTAGCCTTGGTCAAAAGGAGTCCAGGGATAGTACCTAGGCCTAGAGTTCAAGCTTCAGGACCAGCCCCTCCCCCCCCCCCAAAAAAAATAACCAGGTACCAGTGGCTTATGCATCCTAGCTACTCAGGGGACTGAGGATTGTGGTTCAAAGCCAACCCTGGCAGGAAATTCTTTTTTTTTTTTT
>NW_012267273.1:11634941-11661097 GCF_000151885.1 Dipodomys ordii | reverse complement strand
TCTACCACTTGAGCCACAGCGCCACTTCTGGCTTTTTTCTTTTTGCTTATGTGGTGCTGAGGAATCAAACCCAGGGCCTCATGCATGCAAGGCAAGCTCTCTACCACTGAGCCACCTTCTCAGCCCCATGAATTAGATTTCTTGATTATAGCCATTCTAGCTGGGGTGAGGTAGAATCTCAATGTTGTTTTGATTTACATATTTTGGGGGGGGCGGTCCAGTCATGGGGCCTGAACTCTGGGCCTGGGTGCTGTCCTTCAGCTCTTCAGCTCAAGGCTAGCACTCTACCCCTTGAGCCACAGCACCACTTCTGGCTTTTTTTTTCTGTTTATGTGGTACTGAGGAATCGAACCCAGGGCCTCATGCATGCAAGGCAAGCACTCTACCACTGAGCCACCTTCCCAGCCCTGATTTATATTTCTTTTATGTCTATTGGCCATTCTTATTTCCTCTTCAGAGAAGTCTCTCTAAGTCTTTAGCCCTATTGTTAATTGGGCAGTTGTTTCTTTGAGGATTTGTTGTTGGGGGATTTAAGTTTTTTTTGAATTCTAAATATATTTTAGATATGAGACCCTTGTCCATTGTATGACTAGTAAAGACCTTCTCCCAATCCATGGGCTTTCTATTGATCTTGCTAGCTATGTCCTTTGCCATGCAGAAGCTCTGCAGTTTCATGCAATCCCATTTATCCAGCCTTTCTTTGATTGAGCTCCCCTATGACCCAGCAATCCCCAGATGTCATTGTATTTGATTCTGGTGACCTGCATCTTGTATATACTTTTTTCTAATTTGGGAAGGGGAAGGGAAATAACAAAATGCTGAAATAAGGATACAGGATGACCTGTTGTAACAATGAGATGTACAAGACACTATGTTGAAAACGAACTTTACAACTTTGGTGGGGGCAAGGGGTGGTAAGGAAAAAAACAAAGGAGGGGGTAACAATGCTTGATAGGAAATGTACTCATTACCTTGCTCAAGTAACTGTAACCCCTCTGAACAGTAGCTTTACAATAAAGAAATACAGAAAAATCCCCCCCCAAAAAAGAAAAGGGGATGGGAGTATCTTAAAAATCTGTAAGGGGCTGGGAAATGGTAGAGCACTTGCCTTGCATGCCTGAGGCCCTGGGTTCAATTCCTCAGCACCACATAAGCAAAAAGAAATAAGTCGGAAGTGGTGCTGTGGCTCAAGTGATAGAGCTCTAGCCTTGAGCTGAAGAGCTGAGGGACAGTGCCCAGGCCCAGAGTTTAGGCCCCATGACCGGACCCCCCCCAAAAAAAATCTATAAGGGTTTTAGACCTAGTTGCTTTGAAAGTCTCCAAGTTCTTTTACCACTTTAAATAAGTTGATCCTGAGCATTGTGGACTAAAGCTGTCCAGAAGGCACATACTACAAGAAATAACAAATGAGGGCTGGGAAGGTGGCTCAGTGGTAGAGTGCTTGCCTTGCATGCATGAGGCCCTGGGTTTGATTCCTCAGCACCACATAAGCAGAAAAAGCAGTAAGTGGTGCTGTGGCTCAAGTGGTAGAGTGCTAGCCTTCAGCTGAAGAGCTCAAAGACGGTGCCCAGGCCAAGCCCCATGACAGACAAAAAAAAAAAAAAAAAGAATATGCTGAATGAATATGCTTTATGGGTTTTGTTTCCTCTCTTTTTTTTTTTTTTAATAATTGGTCGTGGGGCTTGAACGCAGGGCCTGGGTGCTATTCCTGAGCTCTTTTGCTCAAGACTAGCTCTCTACCACTTTAAGCCACAATTCTACTTCCAGTTTTCTGGTGGTTAATTGGAGTTAAGACTCACAGACTTTCCTGCCTGGGCTGGCTTGGAACTGTGATCCTAGGCTCACAGGCAGGAGCTACTGGTGCCTAGCTTTCCTTTTTTTCTTTGTGTTTTTAAAGTTTTACTTAGAGTCTGACGTTATAGCTCAGTGGTAGAATGTTTGCCTACCATGAACAAGGCTCTAGGTTCTGTCTGTATCCTCAGTGCTGCACAAAAAGAAAAATAAAAAAAAAATTAAAAAAAATATGATTCACCACTTTAACAAATCAGCTTTGATCAGTAGGCTTACGGTCCCATCAAGTAAAGAGGGCTTTTTTGTTCTAGGGTCTTCATTATATTTTAGGACTTTTTATTTTGTTTTGTTTTGTTTTTTTGGGTCCGGTCGTGGGCCTGAACTCTGGCCTGGACTCTGTCCTTCAGCTCTTCAGCTCAAGGCTAGCGCTCTACCACTTGAGCCACAGCACCACTTCTGGCTTTTTTTCTTTTTGCTTATGTGGTACTGAGGAATCAAACCCAGGGCCTCAGGCATGCAAGGCAAGCGCTCTACCACTGAGCCACCTTCCCAGCCCCTGTAGGACTTTTTAAAAACATAACAAAACAATCATCCTGTTGTAGATCTTAGTAGTACTTTTAACTTGTACACATCCTCTTTGCCTGAGAACTGTGTAAAACACTTAATTTTTCATCTCATTTAAAAATACAATTCTTACTATGTTTTCTTCACAGAACATTCAGAAGATTCTCGGCCTTGCCCCTTCACGAGCTGCCACCAAGCAGGCAGGTGGATTTCTTGGCCCACCACCGCCTTCTGGGAAGTTCTCTTGACCTCATGCAGAAGAACCCTTTAATTCTTTTCATTCTTTTTAGTCCCTCAATTCAGACTGGCAACTATTTCGTAGCAAGAACCATGGGCAGCCATAGTATTTGAGCCATTTTTTAGTTTTGAATTACTTCTCAGTGTTTTGGATATAATGGTAATGAGAATGGCACCAACAAATAAGATGGTGCTTTTTCTTTTGTAGGTGGATTGATTACTTAAGTTCTGTTGATTTTTTTTACATAATCAAAAAAAATATCTTTCTTATTTCGCTTACATACATGTTTTCTGTGGGACTGACGCTCAAGGCTATGTGTATATGCTATGTGCCAAGGAAGCTGACCCTTACAATTACGAGAGCTTGAAGAACAATTTAGTTTGTATAACTAAACTTAATTAGAACTATTTGTTGTGTTTTTTAAAAGCTTAATATATCAATTGAGATCAATAAAGAGCCAAATTTTTAGCTATTTCGTATTTATATTGTTTTAAAGTACATATTTTTACTAATCTGAATATCAGGGTAAGAACCAAGAAGAGTTGAAACATGCAGTGGACTCTTTTACTAATACATTCTCATGCGCACAAATCATAGAATAGTGTAGAAGTTGGAAGTCAAGAGTGCAGAGGAGGGCTGGGAAGGTGGCTCAGTGATAGAGCGCTTGCCTTGCATGCTCGAGGCCCTGGGTTCGATTCCTCAGCACCACATAAGCAAAAAGAAAAAAGCCGGAAGTGGCGCTGTGGCTCAAGTGGTAGAGTGCTAGCCTTGAGCTGAAGAGCTGAGGGACAGCACCCAGGCCCAGAGTTCAGGCGCCACGACTGGACCCCCCCCCCAAAAAAAAAAAAAAGAATGCAGAGGAAAGTGATGATTTAGGAGTTAAAAAAATTAAAACCTCAGTAGTTCCTTTCATTCTCTTATAATCTGCTGCGTCCTGTGAGTGTTCTGAGATTGTAGTTATATGCAGTTAATCTGACAGAGCTTCCTTTTAGTCACAAAGTCCTGTAGTTCTTGCCTTGCTCCTTTGTGAGGTACATATGATTGATCCTCCACCTATAATCAATGGAATTAGAAGCCCATTGTGGAGTAGTAATTCTATCAATAAATATAAATACTCAACAATATTCTCACTAGATGAGGGGATTAGGCAATAAAGAACAATTTGCAAGATAATTACTGTTAAGCAACAACACTTCATCAGCAACCATAAAGTCTAGAAGATAGCTAAATATAATCTTCAATATGCTAAGGAACATAAATATCAACTTAGGATTTTGTGTACATCTAAACCTTTAAAGCTGGGTACTGGTGGCTCATGCCTATAATCCTGGCTACTCAAGAAGCTGAAATTTGAGGACTGAGGTTTGAAGCCAGCCCAGACTTAGAGGCTCTTATCTCCAATTAAGCACCACAAATGCTGGTAGTAGAGTTGGCCTTGAGCACAAAAGTTCAGGGACAGTGTCCAGTCCCGGAATTCAAGCCCCAGGACTGGCACCAAAAAAAGAAGTAATCTATAAGTAGATGCCAAAAGGGGCTTCAGTTAAACATAGCGGTTTATGAGTATAATGCATCTTGATCATTCCTTTTATTATTCTCCCCAATCTGTTTGAACTCTACCCAATCCCTCAACCCAAAAGGTAAGGATAAAATAAAGACATTTTCAGGCATACAAAATCTAAAGGCACATTTCAGTGATGGAAAAGAAGAGCCACTTCAAGGGAAAGTGTGGAATACAAGAAACCATGGTCAAAAGAGCAAAGAGACAAATGGCACATGGTCTCCCTGATTAAGTGGATGTTAAATCCAGAATGTAAAGTATTATGACAAAGTAAACAAGACTAGAGAATCAAAGGACCTCCACTCATCTGGTCAAATCATTACTAAGTGACCCCATGCTGCTGACCACATATATTGTATATATGTGCACATTGGAGGGAAACTAGGAGGACACAGAAACAGAAGGAAACGGGAAAACATACAACAGCGGGACCCATCAGCTGCACTGGACATTGATCAAAATGAACTAAGCAACTCAATGGCAGCGATGGGAGGGAGGGAATGAGTGGGAAAGAGGGAACAGCTGACACTAAGCAAAAGGTAAGAAATTACATATCACCTGATGTGGAAGAAATAAATAACTATTGTCAAAGCTCATAGAACTCATAACCTTTATAGACCACGATAAAGACAATTTGCCCCATGAAGGTTAGAATGTGTTTGTGACTTTAACTAAGTATCACTATTCCAGAATACTGTGAAATTTTAAAAAAAATTGCAAAAAAAAAAAAAAAACCATGGTCAACACAGAAACTGATGAAATATATGGATGTATGTGTGTGTGTATGTGCGCGCGTGTGTATTCACAAGCCCCAGCACTGGGCTTGAACAAAGGGCCCTGCACTCTTACTTGGCCTTTTCTCTCAAGGCTGGTGCTCTACCACTTTAGTCATGCTTCCAGTTTCTGCATTTTTGCTGATTAATTGGAGATAAAAGAGTCTTGAGGATTTTGTAATTACTGTTCTTGGACCTATCTAATAGATGAAGCAGCTAGGTTGGAGAGGTTGAATAATTGGTAGAACATCACAAAAATAGATTGGTAGAATCAGGATTTGAACCCAAGTGGTAAAGCCGTGTAGTCAGAGAAGCTCTGTTATTTTATGGCCTCCCCATGCTTCTCTTCCCATCATCTCCTGGTTCTGGGGCTTGAACTCAGGGCCTGGGCATTGTCCCTGAGTTTGCTTAAAGCCAGCGCTTTCTCACTTCAGCCACGTTCCACTTCTGGCTCTTCTGGTAGTTTGTTGGAGATAAGAGTCTCACTGACGGAAGTGGCGCTGTAGCTCAAGTGGTAGAGCGCTCACCTTGAGTTGAAGAGCTGAGGGACAAGGCCCAGGCCCAGAGTTCAAGCCCCACGACCGACAAAAAAAAAAGAGTCTCACTGACTTTACTGTCTGGACTAGCTTTGAACCGCTGCTCTCAGATCTCAGCCTCCTGAGTAGCTAGGATTACAGGCATAAGCCACTGATGCCCAGCTGGTTTTGTTTTGTTTCTCTCTCTTATTTTGCTTTTTGATGATACTGAAGATTAAACTCAGGGCCTTCTGCTTATTTTATCAACCGAACCACACTTCCAACTGTTTTGTCTTTTTGATATGAGCTTTAAAAAAGCAGATGAAACACACACACACACACACACACACACACACACACACACAAGAATATTTTTTTTAAAAAAAAACCTTTTGGCTTCTAGGGTGTCATCCTAGAAGATGCCCTCCCTGTGGCTGCCATGGCACCATGTCACAGGTGACAGAGGGTGCACAGAGCAACCTGGGCCACTAAGCAAAAGAGATTGAGCCTGGGGATGGAGCCCAAGGTGGCAGGCAGATGATGGCCTTCAGGAACAAAGGCCTGTGCAAGATTCTGCTCAATACCATTTTACAGTATTGACAATAGCTGGGCAGAGTGGTTTAATTTGGCTCCTAAATTCATTTGAATCGCCTTAGCTGTCTTGATATTATCCTTGCTAGGTACTATAAGGTGAATCTGGCATTATCTTTTACATTTCCTGCCTGATTTCAAAGCAGACCTTTCCAAAGAAGTTTGGCTCCATGGGGTCTACAATGTAAAACTTTAATTTGGATCCTAATGGGACCCATTAGCCCATATGTAAAATGTCTTTATCTAAGATAAATTCTAGTCTATAAAGACTAAATGATGATCACATTCTCTATTCCATTTATTTAAACCCCTCTTTTCTGTATCACTAAGTTTATATTAAGAAGACATTTCAAATCTTAGAAGAAATTTAAAACTCAGCTGTCACCAGATGGGGAAGGAAGAGGGTAAACAAAGGTCTACTAACATGATATTTCAAATGCTGTCTTCTGTACTAAACTCATGCTTTTAAATCTCAAAACTTATATTTGGATCCAAGGTGCATCTGGCAACTCAAGAACTTCAATGTAGTAATCAAAGGCCTTATTTTTAAAAATATACAAGTGATTGTTTTGGGGGCAGTCCTGGGTGCTGTCCTTCAGCTCTTCAGCTCAAGGCTAGTGCTCTACCACTAGAGCCACAGCACCACTTCAGATTTTCTGAGTGGTTTATTAGAGATAAGAGTCTGGTGGACTTTCCTACTCAGGCTGGCTTTGAACCATGATCCTCAGATCTCAGCCTCCTGAATAGCTAGGACTATAGGCATGAGCCACTAGTGCCTGGCTCCTGAGCTTCTTTTCCTCAAGGCTAGCACTCTACCATTTGAGCCACAGTGCCATTTCTGGCTTTTTCTGTGTATGTTGTACTGAAGAATCAAACCCACAGCTTCATGAATGCTAGGCAAGCACTCTACCAATAAGCCACATTCACAGCCTGTGATTTTTTTTTTAAATTTATAATTATTCCAACCATTTTCTGAACAGCCAATTTGATCTTAAGCAGATGTCATATCGAGAAAGTTGAAAAAGCCGGGTGCTAGTGGCTCTGATTTTTGAGGATGACAGTTCAAAGCCATCCCAGGCAGAAAAGTCTGTGAAATTCTTATCTCCATTTAACCACAGAAAAAGCCAGAAGTGTCACTATATCTCAAGTGGTAAAGTATTAGCCTTGAGCAAAAGGGGCTCGAGCTCAAGGGACAGCTCTCTGGCCCAGAGTTCAAGCCCAAGGACCAGCAAAATAATAATAAGAAAGTTGAAAAGAAACTGCAACCTGCTTGATCTCATGTAAGGTTCCATTCTAGGAAAAAATTACATTTTAGAGCAAGATGGGATCTTATTTCAGTGCAGTGGTTTTCACGTTTTTGTTTACCACCTCAGTGGGCCAGGGTATAATGCATTTATTCAACCCACATACACAGGGTTTTTTTTTGGGGGGGGGTCCGGTCATGGGCCCTGAACTCTGGGCCTGGGCACTGTCCCTCAGCTCTTCAGCTCAAGGCTAGCACTCTACCACTTAAGCCACCACACCACTTCCGGCTTTTTTTTTCTGCTTATGTGGTGCTAAGGAATCGAACCCAGGGCCTGGAGCATGCAAGGCAAGTGCTCTACCACTGAGCCACCTTCCCAGCCCTACATACACAGGTTTTGTGATATATTTTCTTCTTATATATATTTGGATATTTCATTCTAACTTGCTTTTTGAAAAATGTGGTAGCAATCTGCTAAGGTTACCACCCATTAAATCCTGGTTGATAAGAGGGTAGAGGGACTAGAGAAGTCAAATAAGTGTTTTCTTTTCTCTCTGGAACTCAATTAGAAAATTAGCCAGGCATGGTGATACATCCTAGTAGCTGTCATAGTTATTAGAGACTAAGCTGGAAAAATTACTTAAGCCCAAGAGATAGAGACCAACCTGAATAACACAACTAGACTCTAGATCAGAAAGAAAGAGAGAAGGGATAGAGAAAGATGGAGTGCATGGGGGAGAAAGAAGGAAAAAGAAGGGAGGGAAAAGAAAGTATTTGAAGTCATTTGGACATCAGGGCTGAAGTTAGATATGGTAGACTTAAGACTTTTTCTGGTCAGTCATGGGGCTTGAACTCTGGACCTGGGCACTGTCCCTCAGCTCCTCAGCTCGAGGATAGCACTCTACCACTTGAGCTACAGCACCACTTCCGGTTTTCTAGTGGTTTATTGGAGATAGGAGTCTCACAGTCTTTCCTGCCCGGGCTGGCTTTCAACCGTGAGATCCTCAGATCTCAGCCCCCTGAGTAGTTAGTATTACAGGCGTGAGCCACCAGCGCCCAGCACTTCTGGCTTTTTCTTGGTGGTTTATTGAAGATAAGAGTCTCATGAACTTTTCCTGAACTTTCCTGGCTTGAACTCTAGGCCTGGGTGCTGTCCCTCAGCTCTTCAGCTCAAGGCTAGTGCTCTACTACTAGAGCCACAGCATCACTTCAGATTTTCTGAGTGATTTATTGGAGATAAGAGTCTGGCGGACTTTCCTGACCAGGCTGTCTTTGAACTACAATCCTCAGATCTCAGCCTTCTGAATAACTAGGATTAGAGGTGTGAGCCACCAGTGTCCAGCTTAGAATATACTTTGGAGAAGACCAGAATATTCTAAGCACTTGACATGGTATCACCGTATAATTGCATACACTCAGTCACCCATGTAACAAGCACACTTAATACCATCTTTATGCCAAGCCCTTGGGTCACTATGGACACAAAAGTGAATTGAGTAGAAATCTGTGCTCAAAAATCTTTTCTCCAGGCTGGAAATGTGGCTTAGTGGTAGAGTTCTTGCCTAGAATGCATAAGCCCTGGGTTTGATTCCTCAGTACTACATAAACAGAAAAGGCTGGTAATGGTAATGTGGCTCAAGTGGTAGAGTACTAGCCTTAATTAAGCAAAAGAGTTCAAGCCCTAGGATTGGCAAAAAAAAAAATTTTTTCTTTCTTTTTTTTTTTTTTTTGTCAGTCGTGGGGCTTGAACTCTGGGCCTGGGTGCTGTCCCTCAGCTCTTCAGCTCAAGGCGAGCGCTCTACCACTTGAGCTACAGCGCCACTCAAAAAAAATTTTTTTTAAGTGAAAAAAACTTTTCTCTTACCCAAATGATCACAAACAAGGCCATACTAAACCTACTAGCACAACTATGTTTATTGCAGCATTATTCACCATAGCTAAGATATGGAACCAACCCAGATGCCCCTCAGTAGATGAATGGATCAAGAAAATGTGATATATAGAGAGAGAGATAGAGAGATGTGTATATACATATGTGTATACATATATAGATATGTGTATACACACATACATACACACAATGGAATTCTATGACTCCATCAAAAAAATGGCATTGCCCCATTTGTTAGGAAATGGAAAGACTTGGAAAAAATCGTATTATGTGAAGTAAGCCAGACCCAAAGAAACATAGGTCCATGGTTTTCCTTATCTGCAATAACTACTATATGTCTAGGACAAGCAGAAGAGATCAAAATCTATGAACATATGACCATATAACCTGATGCTAAGCAAAATGAACCCCAAGATAAGACACAAAAGATTTGATCTTTGTTGCTGTTCTTTTTAATGTACTTATAATGTACTATGTGATTTTTTTTGTTTCTTTGTATGTTCTTCCCTCATGGTACAACTCCTGATGTCACTGTATTTGATTCCAGTGTCCTGCATCTTGTATATACTTTTTTCTAATTTGGGGAGAGGAAAGGAAATAACAAAATGCTGACATAGGATACAGGTTGACCCATTGTAACAATGTGTACAAGACACTATGTTGAAAATGAACTTTACAACTTGGGGGGTGGGGAGGAGTTGGGGAGGTGGGAGGAAAAGGATGGTAGGGGAAAAATTAAGGAATGGGTAACAATGCTTGATAGGAAATGGACTCATTACCTTGCTCATGTAACTATAACCTCTCTGTACAGTATCTTTACAATAAAAAATATATACTAAGAAAAAATATTTTCTTATTTAACAAGCAGGGGCAGTAGTTCCTGGAGTGACCCACATATTTAAAAACCTGCCAAGAGTTTTTCTCTATCACCTCTTGCCATGACTTTTCACAAAGACACAGAATCAAGTGATTCCTGGTCAAGGAACAAAGGCAAAATTGTCTTGTTGCCCTGGGGATTCAGATGGGCACTGATAACTCCATGGAGAGACACTGAAGGATCATTCTGAATTGAAATGGAATTGCCTTTGAAATGGCATTTGCCATTTCAGGTCACTGTCTTCTTACTCTATTCCAGGTTCCTGTCAGCACTATTAGGAGTTGGACATGTTTTATTGAAAATCTGATATTTCTAGTTCTTTGGGTTGGTTCAATAATCATGTGAAACCTTTTGAAAATAAAATCTGGGTTGGATAAAGATTATCTTTCTAAAATTTGTTTTTTGAAAGCTTTAATCTTGTAAGATATTATTGATAAGGTGTTAAGGCTTGTGGATAAACTAATTTCACTCTTTTCTGGTCTTGATTGTATTGTGTTCACTGGATAATTTAAGGTACATCATTTAATTTTGTGTGTGTGTGTCAGTTGTGGGGCTTGAACTTTGGGCCTGGGTGCTGTCCCTCAGCTCTTCAGTTCAAGGCCAGTGCTCTATCATTTGATCCACAGTGCTACTTCTGGTTTTCTGGTGAGTAATTGAAGATAAAAGAGTCTCATGGACTGGGCTGGCTTTGAACCACAATCCTCATAACTCAGCCTCCTGCGCAGCTAGGATTACAGATGTGAGCCACCAGCGCCTGGCCACAACATTTAATTTGAAGACCTTATCTTTTCCTCCAATGAAAAATAATAAAATCCATTCCTGTTATCTTAGTAGATAGCATTTAGTAGAGAACAAGAAAGATTAAAATAACTAGAAGACTTCAAATAACAGGAATACTTTCATTTTTTTTTAAAAAAACCACATGATTTGGAGGTTGCAATTACATGATTCTGGTCTGACTTAATCCTGGAATGTTTCAGCAATATCACTTCACTGTGATTCTTTATCAGCCATATCAGAACAACTCAACAGCTCTAAGAAAGGAGCACTAACACATAGTCACAGGATGTAGGATACGTGTCTATAATCCTAGCATTTGGAAAGCAGAGGCAGGAGGATCTCAGTTCAATTCTAGCCTAAGTTAAATAACCAGGTGTATAATGTTAAAAAAAAAAAAACAAAGACAAAAGGACTGGGGGCGATGGTGGCTCATACCTATAATCCTAGCTACTCAGGAGGCTGAGATCTGGATAGCAGTTTGAAGCCAGCACAGACAGGAAGTCTCTGTGACTCTTATCTCAAATAAATAACTCAGAAAAAAGCTGAAAGTGGTGCTATGGCTCAAGTGGTAGAGTGCTAGCCTTGAGCAAAAAGGAGCTCTGGGTCAGTGTCCAGGCCCAGAGTTCAAGCCCCAGGACCAGCAATAAATAAATAAATAGAAATGAAATTTCTGCTGTTGTAGTTTGTGGTATTAGGGGATTAAACCTAGGTCCTAGTGCTTGTGTAGTATGAGTGATGCCACTGAGCTGTATGTCTAGCCTTAGGAGTGTGTGTGTGTGTGTGTGTGTGTGTGTGTGTGTGTGTGTGTGTGTGCCGGCACTGTGGCTTGAACTCAGGGTCTGTGTGCTGTCTCTTAGCTTTTTCACCCAAGGTTGGCACTTGAACACTTGCATTATTACCTTACTTCCAGCTTGGTTGTTGTTGTTTTTATTTTTTGTTTGTTTGTTTGCCAGTCCTGGGGCTTGAACTGAGGACCTGAGCATTGTCCCTGAGCTTCTTTTTGCTCAAGGCTAACACTCTACCATTTGAGCCACACTGCCACATCTGGCCTTTTCTGTTTAGATAGGGCTAAGGAATCAAAACCAGGGCTTCATGCATGCTAGGCAAGCACTCTGCTGCTAAGCCATATTCCCAGCGCCATCATTTCACTTCCAGCTTTTTGCTGGTTAATTAGAGATAAATCTCATAGACTTACCTGCCCAAACTGGCTTCAAACCATGATCCTCAGATCAGAACCTTCTGAGTAGCTAGGATTACTGTATAGTCATGTGCTACTGGCACCTGGTTAACCCTAGGACTTTTTTAAGAGCTAAGAAATCTATTCCTAAAAGATGTCCAGCTTTTTCATGGCTCATTTGGCTATGTCTGAATCACAGATGTAACCCTGGCCATGTGGTAAGAAATGTACGCATTATCCTGCCCATGTAATTGTAACCCCTCTGTACAGTATCTTCACAAATAAAATAAAAAAAAAAACAGCCCTAATTAGTTTAGTTCATTGACTACCCTCCTCAAATGCATTAGATATTGGGATTCTGTGGTCCTGGGGAAAGGTAGAAATTACTTTAAGGTAGAATACACATATTGAAGGGTATGGATAATTGGTGTAGGCCATTCCAGATGGAAGTGGGCTGCTTGAAGGGTAATTAGGCCTGTGGCTCCTATAGTTTGTCAACTTCTCTTTCACTGTATCTTGCCATTTGCTGCCACCTGGTGCAGGGATATTTCTTTTTGCCACTACCATGGACCAGCCTCAACTCTTTTCTTGTTTTTGTTATCACAAGGCGTAAACTGGTTGCTATCCCTGAGCCACTGTGCCACTTTCAGTTTTCTGGTAGTTAATTGGAGATAAGAGTCTCATGGTCTTTCTTGCCCAGGCTGGCTTCGAAACTCAATCCTCAGATCCCAGCCTCCTGAATAGCAGAATTACAGGTACAAGCCACCAGCACCTGACAAGTAATTACTCCTAAAAATAGGAGTAAAGCTGGGTAGTACCAGTGGCTCATGCCTATAATCTTAGCTTCTCAGGATGCTGAAACCTGGAGGATTTAAGATTCAAAGCCAAGCTGGGCGCCAGTGGCTCACACCTGTAATCCTAGCTACTAAGAAGGCTGAGATCTGAGGATCATGGTTCAAAGCTAGCCTGGGCAGCAAAGTCTGTGAAACTCATCTCCAATAACCACCAGAAAATGGGAAGTGGTGCTGTGGCTCAAGTGGTAGAGCACTCACCTTGAGCTGAAGAGCTGAGGGACAGCACCCAAGCCCAGAGTCCAAGCCCCACAATGGACAGAAAAAAAAATCAAATGATGTACCTTAAATTATCCAGTGAACACAATACAATCAAGACCATAAAAAAATTCAAAGCCAGCCCAGACAGAAAAATCTGCTTGCAAAAAATATCTGCAAGTCTGTTATCTCCAATTAACCAGCAAAATGTGAGAATGAAGACTGACTCAAGTGGTAGAACTCCAGCTGTGAGCAGAAAGCCCAGTGAGAATGGAAGGTGCACGCGTACACACCCCCACACACAAACACACACACACATATACACACCCCACATGAAAAAGAATAAGTAGACCTGGGAACACTCTCTTTGGCATGCTCCTCAACCCCCATGTCCCCATGTCTTTGTATGTGTTGGTATGTGTTGTGTGTGTGTGTGTGTGTGTGTGTGTGTGTGTATGTGTGAGTCCTGGGACTTGAACTCAGGGCCTGAGTGTTATTTTGTTTTTCTTTTGTCAGTTGTGGGGCTTAAACTCTGGGCTTGGGCGCTGTCCCTTAGCTCTTCAGCTCAAGGCAAGCACTCTACCACTTGAGCCACAGCACCATTTCACGTTTTCTGGTGGTTTATTGGAGATAAGAGTCTCACGGATTTTCCTGCCTGGCTGGCTTTGAATTGTGATCCTCAGATTTCAGCCTCCTGAGTAGCTAGGATTATAGGCATTAGCCACCGGCACCCAACTTCTTAGTGCTATTCTTGAGGGTTTTTGCTCAAAGCTAGCACTCTACCACTTGAACCACAACCCCACTTCTGGCTTTTAGTGGTTATGGAGATAAGAGTCTACAGATTTTCCTATCAGGTCTGTCTTTGAATTACAATCCTCAAATCTCAGCCTCCAGAGAAGCTAGGATCACAGTTGTGTGTCACTGGTCCTTGGCAGTCATAGTCCTCTTGAGCAAACTCAAGTGGCAGGACTGACTGACATGCTCTTAGCTTCTCATTGCCTTGTCTTCTATTTTTGTTTTTTAGAAGCCTGTCTTCTTTTCAGGCTGACATTGTCAGTATGTCACTTTTTAGCCCTTTCCTAAAAATAACAGTGCTTTAGCTGAGTGTCAGTGGCTCACACATGTAAGCCTCGCTACTCAAGCTGAGACCAAAGAATCGTGGATCCAAGCTAGCCTGGTCAGGAAAGTCTGTGAGACTTTTGTCTCCAATTACCAAAAAAGCTGGAAATAGCTCAAATGGTAGAGTGCTAGTCTTAGGCACAAAAGCTCAGAATAGCACCCAGGCCCTGGGTTCAAGCCCCAGGAACAGCACAAAAATAAAAAAGTGTTTTATTTTTGAAGAAAGTAATATATACACACATTAAAAATACAAATATTTAGGTATAAAATTTAGAAATCTGTGATTCTCTCCCTCATGCTATCCTGACCTTTCCCTGTCTTCCTATTCTAAAAGGTGCCACTGTTAATACTTGGGTATCGGTGATGCTTCATTTGATGTGTCAGCTTGGTTAGGGCAAGTCATCTGGGCAAATTGTAGATATTGATGGGCAGGCATTTTTTTAGATATGAGAATTGTTCATAATTAATAACTTTGAGTAGAATAGATTAGCATCATAATAAGGTAAGAATGAGATAAGAATCTCATAGACTTTCCAGCCTTGGTTGATTTCAAACTGTGATCCTCAGATCTCAGTCTCCTGAGTAGCTAGTATTACAGGCCTGAGCCACCAACATCTGGTTTGTAGTGACTCATAATACCTAGAAGTCACCTTTAGAGGCATCTGAGACCTCCAAAGGGCAGCTGTTCCAGATGTGTAGCAGTGAAGATCAGTAGAAGAGCTTCCTACCGATCCATAGAAGCCATTGAGCCGAAGTGCCATAACAGGCTTCTAGGACTCTAACTGTGGGGGCATGGCAATTTTCTGTGGATCTGACACCCTGATCCAGGGAAGAATTACGTATAGCCTGAGGCTAGGGCTGCAGGAACTCTTGAATTGGGAGGCCTGTGAAATTCTTGTTGTCTAGAGCCTGCCTTCTGGTTATACATGCTTATTGCTAATGGAAACCGAGCCCTCAAATAAGAATGATTTTATAGCCTTCCTGCAGAGAAAGAGAGAGGGAGGCTAGGGACAGGGAGAATGGGAGAAGGAGAGAAAAAGAGAAGAGAGAAAAGAGAGGAGAGAGAGAACAATAAAATTATTTTGTTTTGTTGTACTGGAGATTGAATCTGGGAACTTCTACTTGCTTGGCAAATATTCTAACACTTGAGCCATACCCCTAGTCTTTACACTCAGGACTGTGGTCCAGCTATCACACCCAGATTTTATTGCTTGATTTTTTTTTTTAATGTTTGGCCTGGGTTGGCTTTGAACTTTGATCCTTCCAATCTCCCTAATACCCACCTCCTGAGTAGCTAGGATTACAGATATAAGCAATGGCTAGTTTATTTATTTATTTATTTTGCCAGTCCTGGGGCTTGAACTCAGGGCCTGGGTACTGTTCTGAGCTTCTTTTGCTCAAGACTAGCACTCTATCACTTGAGCTGTAGCACTACTTCTGGCTTTTTCTGTGTATGTGGTACTGAGGCTTCATGCATGCTACACAAGCACTCTACCACTAAATTAGCTTCCCAGTCCCTAGTTTAATTTTTTTTTTTTTTGTCAGTCATGGGGCTTGAACCCGTTGGACTGGGTGCTGTCCCTCAGCTCTTCAGCTCAAGGCGAGTGCTCTACCACTTGAGCCACAGCGCCAGTTCTGGTTTTCTGGTGGTTTATTGGAGATAGGAGTCTCACAGTCTTTCCTGCCAGGGCTGGCTTTGAACTGCGATCCACAGATCTCAGCCTCCTGAGTAGCTAGGATTACAGGCGTGAGCCACCAGTGCCCCGCCTCCTAGTTTAATTTTTATTACTTATTTTGAAATGCTATATAAACTCAGGAAGCTCAAAAATAGTACAGAGAGGACTTTAAATTTTTGACTATATATACGCAAATATAATATATAATTGACTACATAACCTAATACACACATATGTGCAATTAAAGTTCAGCTGGGTTCTAGAATAAACACTGAAACAACCAGTAATATATCCTATACATTTGAAAGAGGTGAAACAGTTCCTATGGAACTATCCTTTCAGATAACAGATATGTTCTGAATATTTCTGTAGTTAATGTCAGTGGACTATCAGCTCCAAGCAAATTACTTATAAATATATTACTATTGTTGTTACTCTATAATATTTTCCCCTTTTTAAACACTTTTTTCCCTTTTTAAACACTTTGACATACTCTGTTTCCTCTTAAGTTTAAAAAATTAAACCTACTTTTGCCTATATGACTATTATAGTCTGAAAAATCTGTTGAAATTAAAGACTAGATTCTTCTACTAGAAATTTCTGGCCAGCTTCAGAGAACATCTGTATCAGTGGAGATTTCAAAGTCCAGGGTTTATAACCTCCAATTCTGATAACTATTCATTTGTCTACTCAACAAATACCTGTGAAAGACAACCTTTGAGATAGGTTGTTTACATCAGGAAGCCTATTAGGTTTTGAGTAAGAAAAATGATATTCTATATGTCTGAAAAAACTAAGGACACTGAAGTTTAAAATGGAAATGAAGTAAGCCAGACCCAAAGAAACAAACTCCATGGTTTCCTTCATTTGTAACAATTAGTATATGTCTATGATAGTCCTTGCAGAGGATTACAATAGCTCACTAGCTATGTATATATGATCATATAAAATGATGCCAATCAAAATGAACTCCAAGATATTGATACAAGAGGGTTTTTTGTTATTGTTGATGATGTTCTTGTTTTTAATGTACTGTATGAAGTTCTTTCTTTTGTCTTCTTTTTCTTTTTCCTTTGGTTTATCCCCTGTAGTCACCATTTTTGATTCTGGTACCCAGTGTCTTGAATATACGTTCAGCTGATTTGGGGAGGGAAGCGGAATAACAAAATGGTGAAGCCAGGACAAAGGGTAAACCAATGTACCTTCGATACTCACAAGACACTAGGTTGGAAATGAACTTTACAACTAGGTGGGGAGAAAGAGTTAGAGGGAGGGATAGTAGAAGAAAAACAAGGGAGGGGGTAACAATGTTCGACCAGAAATGTACTCACTAACTTACTTATGTAACTGTTACCCTCTGTACATCACCTTTATAACAAAATAAAATTAAAATTAAAAAGATAGAAAGAATACTCACCTTTAATGGGCTGGGAAGGTGGCTCAGTGGTAGAGCGCTTGCCTTGCATGCCTGAGGCCCTGGGTTTGATCCTTCAGCACCACATAAGCAAAAAGAAAAAAGCCGGAAGTGGCACTAGCCTTGAGCTGAAGAGCTGAGGGACAGCACTCAGGCTCAGAGTTGAGGCCCCATGACTGGACTCCCCCCCAAAAAAAAAACAAAAACAAAAGGATACTCACCTTTATATGGGAAAGGGCCATTAAAATAGTCAGGAAAACAACAATGCTTGGTAAGAAATGTACTCATTACCTTGCGCATGTAATTGTAACCCCTATGTACGGTATTTTCACAATAAAAAAAAAGAAAAAAGGAAACTGGACACTGGTGGCTTATACCAATAACTAGCTACTTACAAAGCTGAGATATGAAGATCATGATTTAAAGCCAGTGAGAGAGGGAAATCTGAGAGCCTCAGCTCTAGTTAACTAGCAAAAAGCTGTGGAACTGGAGGCGTAAGTGGTAGGATGCCACTTAACTGGCTCAAGTAGTAGGGCACCACTCAGGAAGGGTAAAAATAGATAGAGGCTTTGAATTCTAAACTGAGTACCAGAATAAAAAATAAAGGTCAGGAGGAGTATTCTAAGTAGTTTTTCTTACCCACTTTCTTTCTGTGAATGATTTTCTAGCTTTATATTAAAGGAACTATAAGGGTGATACACATTATTATTCAGGAAATAAAAATGTCTCTGTGTGTGTGTGTGTGCTTTTAATATAGATATAGAGGAAACTCTAGGCTATTTTTGGAAAACTTAAATTTATAGTGAAACTAATTCCTGGAGGATGGCTTTAGATCAGGATGGGGTTATAAGGAGTCCCTCCTTTGGGAAGCTTAGAGACAGGAAAGGGAATCTAGTTACTCTTCCTCTCCATTTCAAATTGCCAAGAATTGTGGAAATGGGGGGCTTTAAGGAAACTGTGAGTGGAACAGTTTCTCCTGAACTCTTCTCCCACGGCTTTTTTTTTTTTGAGGGACAGCTGGGCGCTGTCCCTCAGCTCTTCAGCTCAAGGCTAGCGCTCTACCACTTGAGCCACAGCGTCACTTTCGGCTTATTTCTTTTTGCTTATGTGGTGCTGAGGAATCGAATCCAGGGCCTCAGGCATACAAGGCAAGTGCTCTACCACTGAGCCACCTTCCCAGCCCCATCTTCTCCCCCTTTAGTAATGCCTTTTCCCATTTTCCTCCTCCCCCAATACCTGCCCTCTGGGTCCTCTAGCTTCTCCTGATCCCACCCCCTCTCTTCTCTCTTTTGTCAGTCCTAGGGCTTGAATTCAGGGCCTGGGCACTGTCCCTGAGCTTCTTTTTGCTCAAGGCTAGCACTCTACCACTTGAGCCACAGTGCCACTTCTGGCTTTTTCTGTGTATGTGGTACTGAGGAATTGAACCAAGGGCTCCATGCACGTGAGGCAAGCACTCTTTCACTATTCCCAGCTCAAGGCAGAATATTTTGCTATTATTATTTATAATGTTGGCTGTAGGTTTGTCATATACAGCCTTTATTGTATTGAGAAATGTTCCCTGGATTCCTAATTTTTCCATCATAAAGGGGTGTTGGATCTTGTCAAATGCTTTTTCTGCATCTATTGAGATAACCATGTGGGCTTTTATCCTTGCTCTTGTTGATGGGATGAATTATATTAATTGACTTGCATATATTGAACCAGTTTTGCATCCCTGAAATGAATCCTGTTTGATTGTGGTGTTTGATTTTTTGGATGAATTGTTGAAGTAGATTGGCCAAAATTTTGTTGAGAAGTTTTGCATCAATGTTCATCAAAGAAATGGATCTATAGTTCTCTTTCTTTGATGAATCCCTGCCTGGTTTTGGGATGAGGGTTATGATGGCTTCATAGAATGAGTTCGGTAGTGAACTTTCTCTTTCAATTTCATTGAAGAGTTGGAGGAGTATTGGTGTGAGTTCTGCTTTGAAGGCCTTGTAGAAGTCCACTATAAACCCATTTGGTCCTGGGCCTTTCTTGGATGGGAGGTCTCTTATTGCTGTTTCTATTTCAATGCTTGATATGGGCCTGTTAAGATGGTTTAACTCAGCCGGGCGCTTGTGTCTCACACCTGTAATCCTAGCTACTCAGGAGGCTGAGATCTGAGGAACTTGGTACAAAACCAGCCTGGGCAGGAAAATCTGTGAGACTCTTATCTCCAATAAACCACTAGAAAAATGGAAGTGGCACTCTGGCTCAAGTGGTAGAGTGCTCACCTTGAGCTGAAGAGTGCAGGGACAGTGCCCAAGACTAGAGTTCAAGCCCCACAACCTACCAAAAAAAAAAAAAAACATGGTTTAACTCATCTTGGTTTAGTTTTGGCATGTCGATATTTGCTAGGAAAAGGTCCATTTCTGCCAAGTTCTTAAACTTAGCATAAAGGTCTGAGAAGTATTCCTTTATAATGTTCTGAATCTTGGTTGTTTCTGTGGTGATGTTTCCATTCTCATCTCTGAGTTTATTTATTTGGGTGTGTTCTCTTCTTTTTCTGATAAGACTTGCTAAGGGTCTGTCAATTTTTTTTTTTTTTTTGGTCGTGGGTCTTGAACTCTAAGCCTGGGTGCTGCCCCTGAGCTCTTCAGCTCAAGGTTAGAGCTCTACCACTTCAGCCACAGGACCATTTCGGCTTTTTTTTTGTTTATATGGTGCTGAGGAATAGAATCCAGGGCTTCATGCATGCTAGGCAAGCACTCTACCACTGAGCCACCTTCCCAGCCCCTTTGTTAATTTTTTCAAAGAACCAACTCTTTGTTTTGTTGATTCTTTCTATAGTTTTTTTGGATTCTAATTCATTTAATTCTGATTTAATTTTAATTATTTCTTTCCGTCTACTGGATTGGGGTTTATCTTGCTGCTCTTTTTCAAGGAGGTTTAGATGTGTCATTAAATTGTTAGTTTCAGATCTCTCCAATTTGTTGATGTAGGAACTCAGAGCTATAAACTTGCCTCTGAGTACTGCCTTTGCTGTGTCCCAGAGGAGCTGGTAATTTGTGTGTTCATTTTTGTTGAATATCATGAACATTTGAATTTCATTTCTAATCTCTTCCATGACCCACTGGTGATTCACAGTGTGTTGTTCAGCCTCCATGTATTACAGGACTTTCTTTGGTGGCTTTTGGTGTTGAGTTCTAATTTTATCCCCTTGTGGTCTGAGAGAATGCAAGGTATAACTTCAATGTTTCTGAATTTGGACAAGTTTGCTTTGTGCCTAAAATGTGGTCTATTTTAGAAAATGTTCCATGTGCTGCTGAGAAAAATGTATATTCTGATGCTGCTGGGTGAAATGTTCGGTAGATGTCTGTTAAATCTAGTTGATCTATGCAGTTGTTTAGATCTGCGGTTTCTCTGTTGAGTTTTTGCCAAGTTGATCTATCTAGTGGGGATAGTGGTGTGTTAAAGTCCTCAACAATTAATGTCTTTGGATCTATGTGGGATTTGAGGGAAAGTACTATTTCTTGGATAAATTTGGGTGCTCCATTGTTTGGTGAATAGATATTTAGAATTGTAATATCCTCCTGAAGGAGAGATCCCTTAATTAGTATGTAGCGACCTTCTTTATCTCTTCTCACTAATTTTAATTTGAAGTCTATTTTATCTGATATTAGGATTGCAACTCCCACCTGTTTATGGGGATCGTTTGCTTTGTCCAGACCTGCAGTACGTCAATGAGGGCAGTGAACCTAAGCTAGAAGGAATGAAGGGACAAGAGACAAGAAGAATGACAGCAAGACAAGGGTTCTGATCAAGCTGCAAATTTTTATTTTTCACACAGGGGTATTTATATGCTTGGAATAAGGAAGCTTTTTCATTGGCCATTAAGGAAGCTTTTTCATTGGCCGTAGCAGTGCAGGATGTTTGCTTAGGGCAGGGGGAATGGATGGTGTTAGCAGTTGCAGGATGTTTACTTAGGGCAGGATGAGGCTAGGATTCTGTAAACTCAGCCTCAAGATGTTCCAGTGAGATAGTCAAGCCTATTATGTTGAGAGACTCAACTTTGGCTCCTGACATTGCTTGGTAGATTTTATTCCAGCCTTTCACTTTCAAAATGTGTTTGTTTTTATGGGCAAGGTGTGACTCCTGAAGGTAGCAGATAGAAGGATCTATCCAACTAGACCACAATAAAAAACCGTACAGAAACTGAAAATCCAAGAACTATAGGAAAAACCCAGTTGCTGCAGCCCCCAAGAAGGTGGATAACATGGCAAGAACTCCCAAACACCTCTCAGTCTTAACTCTCAACATTAACAGACTTAACTCTCCAATTAAGTGACATAAACTGTCTAGTTGGATTAAAAAGCAGAATATTTTTAGTAGGGAATGTCCCATCAAACTGGAGCTCTAGAGACTTTGTTTATAGAAATGACACTTCTTGCTCTAGCAGTCCTGGAGATCAATAGTGCTCAACTGCCAACTCATGAAGCTTCAATCTTGTTTGTGAAGAACAATAATAACAAAAGTAGTTCTCTGAGTTTAGCCACGGGTATTCTGAATTTGGACATTGTTTCCATTTGAGGATCAGAATCTATACACCTTAGTAGCATTGAAGAGGCCTAAGGAATTAGTATGAAGAACAGAAAATATTGACTGGGACAGTTTTCTTCTCCTTTGAACCTGAATATCACACTCCCTACTATGGTTCAGGTTTGGCTGGTCGAGAAAGGCAGTGGCCAGTTCAGTCACCTGAGAAGAAACAAGCTGTGGCAAATATCCAAACTGAAGATTAATTTGTAGTCATAAACTTCACTATGGCAGTTGCGTGGGAGTTGAGGAAGAATGAACAAGACCAACTGCTTCCAGACTTCTTGGGCGGCAGCTTTATGTCATGGAGGCTTCCTACCCCATACTGTTCCTGTGCTCTTTGCTCTTTGTACCCTGTACAGCAGTAAGGCTTCTGTCCTCTCCAGTTTGACATTAATGTCATTTACACTGTTCTTTGAGAATTTAAGATACAACTCATATTTCATTGACAGATTTTCCCAGTGCTGCTTTATACAGATTGATGTGTATGCCCATCCTGGGGCTTGAACTCAGGGCTGAGCACTCTTCCTGATTTTTTTTTTGGGGGGGGGTCTGGTCGTGGGCCTGAACTCTGGGCCTGGGCACTCTCCCTCAGCTCTTCAGCTCAAGGCTAGTGCTCTACCACTGGAGCCACAGCGCCACTTCCAGCTTTTTTTTTTCCTGCTTATGTGGTGCTGAGGAATCAAACCCAGAGCCTCATGCATGCAAGGCAAGCGCTCTACTACTGAGCCACCTTCCCAGACCCTGTTCCTGAGCTTCTTTTGCTCAAGACTAGTGCTCTACCACTTGAGACACGGTTCCACTTCCGGGTACCCCTCCCCCCCCTTGTTTAGTGGAGATGAATCTCACTGACTTTTCTTCCCAGGCTAGCTTTGAACCATGATTCTCAGATCTCAGCCTCCTGTGTAGCTAGGATTACAGGCCACCAGCTCCTGGCTGCAGTTTTTTTTTTTTTTTAATACTGTAGCTTGAAAGTTGAGTAACCACCTAAGTAACATTGATTTGTTAATCTGACCTTGGGCTTTGTATAGGCGGTAAAATTTAGAGTGGGATCCTAGCATGATTGGATACAATAATGCATCCCTGCAAACGGTTTTAAAGTATTATGCACCCTTCAGATGTAGCTCAGTGGTAGGCAAGTTGCCTGACAATTGGAAGGTTTTTAGTACCCCAGGCTCTGGGGGAGGAAAGGAAGTATTATTCAAATACTGACCAAAAAGAAGGAAGTCTCATCTTTCTCCTACCAACTTCTAGGAGATGGGGAAATGTGGGTGTTAAGGACCCTGGTGTGGACACTTTCTGCTAGTCCAGTCTGACCTGGTCCTAGGGGAAATCATTCTTATAATTAACGGAAGGCGGGCTGGGATGTAGCTCAGTGGCAAAGCGCTTGCCTAGCAAGCGCAACGTCCTAGGTTCGATCCCCAGTACCAAAAAAGAAAAGACAAAAAAAAATATATACAGTTAATTAACGGAAGGCCCTATCAGGCTTTGAATTCCTTCTACCTTTAAAATCCTTCTACCAAGGGCTGGGAAGGTGGCTTAGTGGTAGAGCGCTTGCCTTGAGTTGAAGAGCTGAGGGACAGTGCCCAGACCCAGAGTTCAGGCCCCACAACCGGACCCAAAAAGAAAAAAAAAAAATCCTTCTACCAAGGGCTGGTGGAGACACGCCCTCTCTCTTTTTTTTTTTTTGGTACCATTTGATTCCATTTATCTTTAAAAAAAAATTCCAAATTCATATCAGTTGCATGAGGGGTTAAATCTTCACATGCTCACATATGCATGCAAAGAACTTCGCACAGCCTCACCCCTCGGCCATGCTCTCTAACCCTACCCTGTCTTCCCAAACGAACCTCCACACTCTTCGCTCTATTTTCTCACTCGTAGAAGAAGTACTTTGACTCTATTTGCTGTTTTTCACTATCTCCATTCTCCAGTAGTACCCCCCACTCGGGGCAGGACCTGTTCTCCATTCCTTGCATTCCGTGGGGGTCTTTGTGTGTGTTCAGGACCCTGGTAGGCAGCTGCACCCTTTCGAGCCACTCTGACCCGCACCCAGAGCCCCAAAGACCCCGGCCTGGATCTCCTTCCGACACCCGTAGCTCGCGGCCCACCAATCCTCGGCTCTCTCCCCGGCTTCTCCCCGCCTCCCGAACGTCACGGCCGGCCCCCGCGGCCAGCCAGCTCCCGGCCCCCGCGCCTGCCCCGTGCAGCCCAGATGAGCCTTCGCGCGTTGGCGGCGCCCGCCCCGCGTCTCCTCCGCACGCTTCTCGCTTCCGCCATGAGCACTGGCAGCTTCGTCGTGTCGCAGCCGCTCAACTACCGCGGCGGAGCTCGCGTGGAGCCGGCGGACTCCTCCGGCACCGAGAAGGCGTTCGAGCCGGCCACGGGTGAGCGGATGGAGTCGGTGGGGAGTTACTTCCTGCCCCTCCGTGTCGTGCGTCACCGGGGCCCGGGGATCCTGGTGGATGCGCGGTGCCCCGCGGTCTGGACGGAGCCCAGAGTCGGGGTGCGGGGTCCGCCTTGACGTTGGCAGACCCGGGAGGCGGTTCTCCGGGGCGGGGGTATCGCTCCGGGGTGGCCCCTGGCGGGCACAAATCCCGCATCTCTGGTGTAGCCCATCTATTTCTCTACCTAGACTAGAATTGGGAAGAGAAGTGGGAACAAAACACTCCCAAAAAGAAGAACCCCCCGAACCTTAGCGCGCCCCCTCCCGCCCCAAGCCTGACTGGTAACACTGTGGAGGGGGGTGTTTGCATGCACGCGTCGTTTGCACAGTAACCGCGACGATCGGAGCGATCACCTGCCCGTTAACCTCCCCACGGTTACCGGCTTTTGGTAGTGAGAACTTTGAAGAGTTAAGTTTTGTGCGTGTGAGCAGATGGTACAGTAATTACATCTGTGAACTAGCTCTGCGCAGTTGACGGTTCTGTATAACGGACACCTTTGTACTCCCAGCTAATGTGTGCTGAACTGAGGGGTTGTTTATTTGCCTTTGAGGAGCACACTTCTCCGCCTTCCTTCCCCTATGGATCCGAAAGGAAACTTGGCAGGGTGCTTAGGTGGCTCACGCAGATAATTCTAGCCATTCAGGAGACTAAAATCTGAGAATTACCATTTGTAGCCAGCCCGGGCAAGACGCTTACCTCCAGTTAAACCAGTGAACTCTGATCAAGAGGTAGAAAGCCAAGTGGCAGAAACTTCACTCAGAAAAGTTGCTTTTTGTTTTAATGACCTACAGTCTATGTGGTTTTTGTTTGTTCATTGTCTTTACCAAGTACCTAGTCCATTTAGTAACAGGAATGCTAGTTTTGTGAAATTACTCTGGGAAAAGCAATGACCCAGGAATTCTTGTGAAAAGGAAGTGTGGTTGGGAAAGATGGGAGGATGGTGGAAGGGTCAAGATACATTGTACTTATAAACTGATTTTTTGAATCAAACCCTTTTGTTGTCACTAAATGCAACTGGGAACGATACAACCACAGGAATATCGGGCCAAAGAACTGAGATATACAGAGGGCACCAGGGAACTCAGAAGGTCATCGCCAGTTCTGAGTCCTGAGATCCCACTTAACAAGCTTTTGATTCAGTTTAATGTGTGTGTGTGTGGCTACAGGACTGTTCACAAACTAGGATATCAATCATCTTGTGGTGACATCCATTAACAGGAGGTATAGTGTACATAGCAATAATTAACTCCCTAATTCTTAAGGAAGAAGGAAGCAATAAACATCCCAACCATAACACAGGTCTTAAGCTTTTTTTTTTGGTTGGTCGTGGGGCTTGAACTCTGGGCCTGGGCGCTGTCCCTCAGCTCTTCAGCTCAAGGTGAGGGCTCTACCACTTGAGCTACAGCGCCACTTCTGGTTTTCTGGTGGTTTATTGGAGATAGGAGTCTCACGGTCTCTCCTGCGCAGGCTGGCTTTGAACTGAGATCCTCAGATCTCAGCCTCCTGAGTAGCTAGGATTACAGGCGTGAGCCACCAGCGCCCGGCTTAAGCTTTTTTAAATCTTTAATTCATTAATTTATTTTTACCAGTCCTGGGGCTTGAACTCTGGGCCTGGGTTCTGTCCCTGAGCTCCTTTTGCTCAAGGCTAGCACTCTACCACTTGAACCACAGTGCTACTTCTAGCTTTTTCTGTGATTAATTGGAGATAAGAGTATCATGGAGGGGTTGGGAAGGTGGCTCAGTGGTACAGTGCTTGCCTTGCATATATGAGGCCCTGGGTTTGATTCCTCAGCACCACATAAGCAAAAAGAAAAAAGCCGAAGTGGCGCTGTGGCTCAAGTGGTAGAGTGCTAGCCTTGAGCTGAAGAGCTGAGGGACAGTGCCCAGGCCCAGAGT
>NW_012267273.1:11626969-11629731 GCF_000151885.1 Dipodomys ordii | reverse complement strand
CACGCACGCACCAGTGGCTCAAACCTGTAATCCTAACCACTCAGTACCAGGAAGTTCAGATCTGAGCATTGCAGTTCAAAGCCATCTTGGGCTGGAAAATCCATGAGACTTTCATCTCCAATTAATCACCAGGAAAGAAACTGGAAGTGGAGTTGTGGCTCAAGTGGTAGGGTGCTGGCCTTGAGCTGAAAAGCAAAAAAGCTCTGGGATAGTGCCCAGGCCCCGAGTTAAAGCCCAAGACCAGCACAAAAAGAAAAACAAGCTAGCTGTGCACTAGTGGTTCATTCCTGTAATCCTAACTACTCAGGAGGCTGAGATCTGAAGATTACAGTTTGAAGCTAGCTGGGGAAGGAAAGTCTGTGAGACTTATTTCCAATAAACTACTCAGAAAAAGCCGGAAGTGCTGTGACTCAAGTGGTAAAGCACTAGCCTTAAGCTCAAAAAGACTCAGAGACAGCACCTAGGTCCTGAGTTCAAGTCCCAGGACCGTTAATATCCCCCCACACACACCAAAAACACAAAACAAAAAGGGCTGGAGATGTGGCTCAAGCACTAGTAAGTGTAAAGTTTTGAGTTCAAATCCCAGGAATCACCCCCCCCCCCGCCAATTTCATGAATCTTTGAAATTCCCACATGCATTATGCAGCCTAAGTGATAGAGAAAAACCCTCAGCCCTCTGTGATTGTCAGATGTGTTGAAATTGTTGTGTGATCTGCTGAGACTTTGGCTGCCTTAATTTGCTTCCAGGAACCACATGATGCCCCCTAAGCAAGGTCAAGTGAATATGGGAAAATAACCATTTTAGATTTGCTGAAAGGTGGCATGTTTGTTTTGTGCCAGTCCTGGATCTTGAACTTGAGTGTTTCTGCTCATGGCTAGCACTCCACTGCTTGATCCATGGCCCTGCTTCTGCCTTTTTCTTTCTTTTTGGTTGTTAATTTGGAGATAGTCTCACTGACTTTATTGCTTGGGCTAGGTTTTGAACTTTGATCCTCAGGTCTCAGCTTCCTGAGTAGCTAGGATTGGAAGATGTGAGCCACCAGTGCTTGACAAGGTGGAATGATTTTTTTTTTCCCATCCTGGGTCTTGAACTCAGGGCCTGGGTGCTGTCCCTGAGCCTCTATGTGTGCAAGGTAATGTGTCTTATATCTAGTCTTCTGTTTTACTCAAAGGAGCGGACAAATGAAATTGCCAATGTGGAGACCATCAACAATGGGAAGTCCATCTTCGAAGCCCGCTTAGACATTGAAAATTGCTGGCAGACCCTGGAATATTTTGCAGGCTTGGCTGGATCCATGGCTGGTAAGCCTTTTCCTTTCTCTGCTCACAAGATCTAGAGGAGCAGAGCCTAGTGATGAAGAGAAAACATCTTTGAGTTAACACAGGCCTGGTTTAAATTTTGGGGTCACTGCTTTCTATTTGAGTGCACAGGATTTACTTTATCCTGTCTTCTCTAAGCTGGAGATAACGCCCTGTACCTCTTGGATTGTTTTAAAGATTAAATGAGCTACTACATGTAAATCACCCAGCATGTACGTGTTCTGGCAGGAGCACATCATGTGTGTTTGTTTGATGGATTTAGCAAAAGACTAACAACTTAGAAAGCCTGTAGCAGTTCATATTTGATGGTTAGTAGGACTCAGCTGGGCCAAAAGTCCAAGGTTTTATAGTCCCCACACTTCTTTGCTACTGAGTCTTCCCCTCATTTTTATTTCATTTGAGTTATCCAAAAGAGGCTCTGGAAACTTTTTTTGGGGAATTGAGCAAGGTACCAGTGGTTTATGCCTAGCTACTAAACAGGCTGAGATCTGAGGATTGCAATTTGAAGCCAACTTTGACAGAAAAGTTTGAGACTCTTATCTCTAATTAACCAACAAAAAGCTGGAAGTGGAGCTATAGATCAAGTGGTAGACATCCAGCCTTGAGCAAAAAGTAAGGGACACTACTCAAGCCCTGAGTTCAAGTCCTAGTACCTGGAGGAAAAAATATTAATTTAAGTAGGATGAACATGTGCTGATAAAAATCTTGGGGAAGCATGGATCTCTGTTCTTTTTGTTGTTGCTGTTGTATAAATATTTATTTATTTTTTGAGACAGGATTTTTGGTAGCTCAGGATGCCCCCTGGAGTTGAGATTCTTGCAAATCTACCTTAGTGCTGGGATTACAGGCATGCACTACCATCCTTCAGCAAACTATATCCTACTTTCTCCTTTGTTTTCCCCTTAGGTGAACACATTCAGCTCCAAGGTGGATCCTTTGGTTATACCAGAAGAGAACCACTGGGGGTCTGTGTGGGGATAGGAGCATGGAACTACCCCTTCCAGATTGCCTGTTGGAAGTCAGCTCCAGCTTTGGCCTGCGGTAAGAATGAATTACTCTGCACTGTGAGCTGCTGATCTCTCCTATTCTCTGTTCTTCACCTCTCTATAAACACACACTTGGAATCAGAAAGGGCTTGTTTGGGATATTCACACCTCAGAGGAAGGAGGTCCATTCCTGCCCAGCTTGTCCCTCATATTACTTAAGTTATACACACTAGTCATGTCTATATATTCCTTAAAAAAATTATGCTTAGGGCTGGGAATGTGGCTTAGTGGTAGAGTGCTTGCCTAGCATGCATGAAGCCCTGGGTTGGATTCCTCAATACCACATAAACAGAAAAAGCCAGAATGGAGCTGTGTCTCAAGTGGTAGAGTGCTAGCCCTGAGCAAAAAGAAGCTCAGGGACAGTGTTCAAGCCCCAGGACTGGCAGAAAAAAAAAA
>NW_012267273.1:11625299-11626797 GCF_000151885.1 Dipodomys ordii | reverse complement strand
GATTACAGGCAGGAGCCACTGGCACTGGGCAGTCTTAAACTTTTAGTATCCAAACAGTCCTAAAGTACACACACTTAGGGTGGTAACTTATATCTCTGTCTTGCCTTGACTGTTTGATCTTTGCAGGCCACAGCTTTTAGCCTCCTGAGGGCTGTTTGAAACAGCTTTCCATTCTCTTAACCCTTTTCAGGGTTCACAGTTTAGCTTCAGAATTCCTACAGTTTATACAATTACTTAAGGATAAATATTCTTTTTTAAGTGTTGCAGTTCTGTTGATAGAGTTGGTTTTGTTTACAATCCTTGGGATATGGGTCTAGAAAAGCATCTTTTTATATTTTGCCTCACAGTAGAAATAGGGCATAAAGTTGAAGAAACAACTTTTTCTCTTTTTATTTGAGAAAAGGATTTCTTGCATTTAGAGCCCTCTTTTTTCCTGTTGTTATTGCTTATTGCCCATATCCTTCTAGTATCAGCACTTACTGTTGTGCCCAGGTTGCAGGACCCCCACCAAGAAGACCACTGAGAGTCAGACTTTACAGCTGTTTTAAGGTTTTATTTAAACAGGCTGCAGCTGGGCCTCGTCCTACACTCCAACACAGCAGAGCCTAGGAGGAGAGCCCCGAGCTAAACATTTGCAGGGGTTATAAAGGCACACAACCAACCACCCAACCACGTGTTTGGATTACCACCACGTGTTGCTCTGCTAAAAACAAGCAACAAGTGGTCACTGCCTCAAAACTTTAACCCTTCACTTACAACATAGAAAAAGGATTTAAAATCAAAAGTTCAGAACTTGGATCCGTGGCTCACGTCTGTAATCCTAGCTACTCAGGGAGGCTGAGATTTGAGGATCATGGTTCAAAGCCAGCCTGGGCAACAAAGATCATAAAACTTTTTTTTTTTTTTTGTGGGTTATAGGACTTGAACTCTGGGCCTGGGCACTGTCCTTGAGCTCTTCAGCTCAAAGCCACAGGGCCACTTCCAGTTTCCAGGTAGTTAATTGGAGATAAGAGTCTCAGGGACTTTCCTCCAGGGTTGGCTTTGAACAGCGGTCCTCAGATCCCAGCCTCCTGAGTAGCTAGGATTATAGCCGTGAGCCACCAGCCCGTGGCTGGTCATGAGACTCTTATCTCCAGAAAACCAGAAGTAGAGCTATAGTTCTAAGTGGCAGAGCACTAGCCTTGAGTGAAGAAGTGCCCAGGCCCTGACAAGCCTCAGGACCGACTAAGAAAAAAAAAAAATCAAGAGTTCATAACCAGTAGACTGCTTTGGACCTGCCAGATCCCTGAAGTTTGGGGGCAGTATTTAGGGAGTCACAAAATGACTTACAGCAACTCAATGCTAGTGGACTCGATTATACAGCAAAGAAGAGTTAATCTTTCCCAAATCCATGTTGAGTTTAGAGCAGGGGATGATACCTCATTTTATTCCATGAATGGTTAAATACTTTTTTCTGAAATAGGTCTGCAACCTTATCAGCCTCTAAAGGGATCAGTGA
>NW_012267273.1:11617652-11621124 GCF_000151885.1 Dipodomys ordii | reverse complement strand
CTTGCATTTATGCAGGAAATGCCATGGTCTTTAAACCTTCTCCCTTCACGCCTGTTTCTGTTTTGCTCCTGGCTGAAATCTATACCGAGGCTGGTGTGCCTCCTGGGCTCTTCAATGTGGTGCAGGGAGGTGCTGCCACCGGCCAGTTTCTCTGTCAGCATCGCGATGTGGCCAAGGTTTCCTTCACCGGAAGTGTGCCTACTGGAGTGAAGGTACAGAAGAACCCAGCCTTGGTGAACTCACATGATTCCGGATCTGGTAGTGCCAGATATGCTACACTACTGTCATGTTGATGGATCCATACTCCTTTGTCCAGGATGTGTTTTATATGTCTTTGGATTTTACCTAGATGATATGGGGCCAGAGCCTGAAGCGGAAGTGGGAGGCAGGGAGGGAACATGCCTGGGCCTAGTGTGGAGAAGGTCCCTCCCCTGCCTGAGGGGACAGTGGGGAGAGTGGGGGCCTGTGTAGGAGGCAATTTTGTCAGGTTATTTCACATTCATTTGTTTTTACTTCAGTTTGTGTTCTGAGCTCTGTTAGCCTGAAACACAGTAACACAAGAATTCCTGGCTTGATAATCCTGGGAATTTGTCAGGGTTTTAAATGAACCCCCTCTTTAGATTTTATTTTTAATAATTAATTATTAATTTGTGCTGGCAATGGGATTTGAACTTGGGACTTGGGCACTGTACCTCAGCCTTTTCACTCAAGGCTGGCACTCTACGACTTGAGCCATGCCTCTACTTCTAGCTTTATTTTTTAAATTCTTATTTTTTTTTTTCCACAGTGGTCCCTGCGTGTCTTGTTTGAGTACCTGCTTTTTTTTTATTGTGAAAATACTATACAGAGGGGTTACAATTACATGGGCAAGATAATGAGTACATTTTTTATCAAGCATTGTTGCCTCCTTTGTTTCCCCTTCCTATCCCTTCCCATCTCCCCCAATCCTCCTTTTTAACTTCTTTATTGTGATTAAGTGATTACATAATTTCACAAATTTTACAGTATTGTGGGATAGTGATGCTTAGTTAAATTTACAAACACATTCTAACTTTCATGGGGAAAATTGTCTATGGTGGTCTATAAAGTTTATGAGTTCTATGAGCTTTGACAATACAGTTATTTCTTCCACATCTGATGATGTGTACATTCCTTTCTTTTTTTGCATAGTATTAGTTGTTCCCTCTTTCCCACTCATTCCCTCCCTCCCATCGCTGCCATTGAGTTGCTTAGTTTGTTTTGATCAATGTCCAGTGCAGCTGATGGGTCCCACTGTTGTATGTTTTTCCCTGACTTCCTCTAGTTCTGTGTCCTCCAGCTTTCTGCTGGCTAATTGGAGATAAATGTTTCATAGAGTTTTGAGCCTCAGCTGGCTTCAAACCTTGATCCTCAGAACTCAGCTTCCTGAGTAGTTAGGATTACAGGCATGAGCCACCAGTACCTGACTTCCTCTTTAGCTTTTAAAGTATAGTTCTGTGGATGTACTTCAGATTTTTGGAAAAGAGTATTTTAAGTAGACAAAGGGCACAGTGTATTAATGGGTAAGGCTGTGGGTCATAATATAGTTTAGGGTGACTGGGTTTAGGTTTAGATGGGTTAGCATGCAGACTAACTCGTGTTCACCCTCCTGCGTACTTTGTTTTATTCTGTAAGATCATGGAGATGTCAGCTAAAGGAATCAAACATGTCACCTTGGAGCTCGGGGGCAAATCTCCTCTCATCATCTTCTCTGACTGTAACATGGAGAATGCTGTGAAAGGGGCACTGATGGCTAACTTCCTCACACAAGGCCAGGTATGGACCGTATGGGAGAGGCTTAGAAGGAGTGTCTGCTGGTACCTAACAGCAGGTCCCCTTGCTTTCTGTTGTGAGGTATTTGCAGGCTTCCAGAATAGTTGCACTAACAGAGAATTTCCTCATGTCCCGGAACCTAAAGTGAAAATATTTACTTGCTCGTTTTCTTCATCTGTTTCCTATATAAGTTTACATGTTATGATAAGAAGGCCCCTAACCTCCAAATATTTCAGTGTGGCTGATGTCAAAGAAGTACATTCTTTTAACCAGTTCAGTATTCTTTGTATATGTGTGTGTGAGTGCATACCAGTACTAGGTCTTGAACTCAGAGGCCTGGCACTGTCCTTGAGCTTCTTTGCCCAAGGTTAGCACTCTACCACTTGAGCCACAGCTCCACTGCAAGCTGCTTTGGTAGTTAATTGGAGGTAAGAGTCTCAGACTTTCATGATTGGGCTGGTTTCTAATCATGATCCTCAGATCTCAGCCTCCCAAGTAGCTAGGATTTGTAAGTGTGAGTAACCAGCTCCCAACTTGGCTCAGTACACTTAGTAAAAGAATAAATTGGAGCTGGGCAATGGTGGCTCATGCTACTCAGGAGGCTGAGATCTGAGGATCGTCATTTAAGGCCAGCCCAGCTTGGGCAGGAAAATCCCTGAGATTCTTATCTCCAATAACCCACTCAGAAAACAGGAAGTGGCAGTGGCTCAAGTGGTAGAGTGCTAACCTTGAGCTGAAGAGCTGAGGGACAGCGTTCAGGCCCAGAGTTCAAGCCCTATGACTGACAAAAAAAAAAAAATTAAATAAATAAATTGGGACTGGGAATGTGGCTTAGTAGTTAAAATTTATGTACAAAGATATTAGTCACCCTATTACTTATGATAGTCAAAACTGTAACATCCTAAATCTCTCTTAGGAAAAAATATTTGTGTGAGTTAAGATGCATTTCTATTAGGAACTACTATAATCCCTATTAGAAAAGATCCTGTTGGGGGGCTGGGAAGGTGGCTCAGTGGTAGAGTGCTTGCCTTGCATGCATGACGCCCTGGGTTGGATTCCTCAGCACCACATAAGCAGGAAAAGCTAGAAGTTGGCAGGGCGCCAGTGTCTCATGCCTGTAATCCTAGCTAGTCAGGAGGCTGAGATCTGAGGATCGCAGTTCAAAACCAGCCAGGGCAGGAAAGTCTGTGAGACTCTTATCTCCAATAAACCACCAGAAATGGCGCTGAAGCTCAGTTGGTAGAGTGCTTGCCTTGAGATGAAGAGCTGAGGAACAGCACTCAGGCCCAGAGTTCAAGCCCCAGGAAAACACAGACACACACACAGACACACACACACACAGACACACACACAGACACACACACACACACACACACACACACACACGAAGTGGCACTGTGGCTCCACTGGTAGAGCACTAGCCTTGAGCTGAAGAGCTGAGGGACAGTGCCCAGGCCCAGAGTTCAGGCCCCAGGACTGACAAAAAATAAAATTTCCCCAAAATCCTGTTGGACTGGGAATGTGGCTTAGTGGTAGAGTGTTTGCCTACCGGCTTTTTTTTCTTTTTGCTTATGTGGTGCTGAGGAATCGAACCCAGGGCCTCAGGCATGCAAGGCAAGTGCTCTACCACTGAGCCACCTTCCCAGCCCCACATTGATAGATTTTTCTTAACAGCTGGCCC
>NW_012267273.1:11616020-11617602 GCF_000151885.1 Dipodomys ordii | reverse complement strand
CTTTTTTCTTATGTGGTGCTGAGGAATCGAACCCAGGGCCTCATGCATGCAAGGCAAGCATTCTACCACTGAGCCACCTTCCCAGCCCCAGACCATACTTTTATTGTGTGAATTGATACTGGGACTTTAACTCATAGCAGCATCGCTCCCCCCTCTCTCCCCCCCACGCCCCCAATCCAACTATACTTAAAAAAAGAGGAAAGGACTCAAGCACCAGTGGTTCATGCTTATAATCCTAGCTACTCAGGTGGCTGAGATCTGAGGATTGCAGTTAGAAGCCGGCCTGGGATGGAGAAGTCCGTGAGACTCTGATTTCCAATTAACCACAAAAAGCCAGAAGTGGAGCTGTGGCTCAAGTGGTAGAGTTCTTGCTTTGAACACAAAAGCTCAGGGACAGTGCTCAGGCTCTGGGACTGGCAAAAAAAAAAAAAAAAAGGAAAGAGGAAAGAAATGCTAAGAGAATGTTGATTTATAATGATTTCAATTAAATGAGTTGCAATAATTTGAAACTGACTCTCTTTTTTTTTTTTTAACAGGTAGAGTGATAGCTACTTTCACATGTTCTGGAGAACAGGAAGTCAATTTAGCTGTTGAAAATGCAAAGGCTGCTTTTAAAATATGGAGTAAAAAATCTGGTATGGAGCGGTCCCGAGTCCTTTTGGAAGCCGCCCGGATAATAAGGGTATGTCTATATTGTACTTGGAGAAAACTCATCTTACATTGTTTTGAGTTTTTTTTTTTTGTAGCTAAGGTTTTAAACCAACATTAGGCTTTAATGTTTTTATGAAATGGAAAAAAAATTTCCATATGAGTACCTTTAGATATCAAGTAGGCTTTTACTCAGTAATTCTGGTCTACATCTTGGCTCTTAGATATCTTCCTTGGCAGGTTTTCTTTTCCTCATTTGTTTTGAATTGTCTCTTTCTCTCTCTTTTTTCTCTTGTGGCACTAGATCATGGTCTAGTCTGACCCAGGCAAAAAAGCAAGACCCTGTGTCAAAAATAGCCAGAGCAGAATGGGCTGGGGGAAAAAAAAAGAAAAATGTAACTACTAATCTGTGCTTGGTGGCAGATAAATATAAGAGACACTTATCTGCAGTTAAGCTGCAAAAAACCTGAACTAGAGGTGGGGTTTAAGTGGTAGTTTAGAGGTGGGGTTTAAGTGGTAGTTTGTTAGCCATGATTGAAAAAGGTGAGAGCACACAGCCCTGAGTTTAAGCTCTGTGTGTGTGTGTGTGTGTGTGTGTGTGTGTGTGTGTGTTGTAGTGATGATAGACTATACTCATTAAAAAAGTTAGAAAATTACAAAGAATATACACCAAAAATAGCAACCATTGATATCTCTGAGTGGAAGATCGTGGTGATTTTTTTAGGGATCTCTAAATACAATAAGCCACACTTTTGGGAACAGTGTCTAGAGACCACCAGAATGGTTGCCTTTGACATGCAATTATAGTCTTTCTACAATATAGCCAGTTACAAAACTAGGCTGTTCTGAACCCCTGGCAATAGAATTATTTACTTTTTTTTTTTTGGGGTCCAGTTGCGGGGCCTGAACTCTGGGCCTGGGCGCTGTCCCTCAG
>NW_012267273.1:11595581-11614740 GCF_000151885.1 Dipodomys ordii | reverse complement strand
AGTAGCTAGGATTACAGGCGTGAGCCACCAGTGCCCGGCCTAAGAACAGTTTTTGAGGTGGTTTTCTACCTTCTTTGTGTGTCAGTCCATCTTCTACTTTAAGAAGGAATTTCACCTTCTCCTGTTTTTCATTTACTAACATTTTTTATTTTATTCTATGGGTTGTAATCCATTATTTATTTTACAATAATTATTTATTATGTAACCTTTATTTACTTTAATTTTTATTTATTTTTTTAACCAGTCATGAGGCTTGAACTCAGGGCCCGGGCACTGTCCCTGAGCTTCTTTTTGCTCCAGGCTAACACTCTACCACTTGAGCCACAGTTCCAATTCTGGCTTTTTCTCTTCATATGGTACTGAGGAATTGAACCCATGGCTTCATGCATACTAGGCAAGCACTCTACTGTGAAGCCACATTCCCAGCCCCATTATTTATTTATTTATTTGTTTTTGGGTCCGGTCGTGGGGCCTGAACTCTGGGCCTGGGCGCTGTCCCTCAGCTCTTCAGCTCAAGGCTAGCGCTCTACCACTTGAGCTATAGCGCCACTTCTGGCTTTTTTTTTTTCTTATGTGGTGCTGGGGAATTGAACCCAGGGCCTCATGCATGGAAGGCAAGCGCTTTACCACTGAGCCGTCTTCCCAGCCCCATTATTTATTTTGATAGTCAGATAACTGCAGGTTTGGCTAGTAGGAGCCCTTTCTACAACTTTTTTTTTTTGGCCAGTCTTGAGGTTTGAACTCAGGGCCTGGGCACTGTCCCTGAGCTTTTGCTCAACGCTAACACTCTACCACTTGAGCCACAGTACCACTTCCAGCTTTTTTTTTTTTCCTTCTTCTGTTTTTGTGGTACTGAGGAATTAAATCCAGAGCTTCATGCATGTTAGGCAAGCAGTCTACTACTAAGCTATATTCCCAGCCTCTACAACTTTTTTGATATACTTTCTTTCTTGGAGTACTTCATTATTTCCTGGCACAGCCAGGTGTTCTAATCTCTAGGAAAGACTCCTTTCTTGGGCTAAACACTACAGTCAGTTCGTCTAGGCACCCCTGGTTTCATTGAGTCAAAAGGTATTTAGAGATCAAGATGGTGGGCTTGGGAGGTAGCTTAGTAGCAAGAGTGTTTGTTTAGCATGTGTTCAGGCCCTTGGTTTGTTCCCCAGCCCTGCTCATACCTCCCTTGCCCCTGCCATGGTCAACCCCCCAAAAAAAAAACAAACACCCCCCCCAAAAAACCCACCAAAATAAAAGCCAAGGTATAAGGGATTCTATATTCTCTTAAGAGGCCAGTGCTAAGAAATACACTTTAATGTGTATGAATACACACACACACTCCTATGCTTGTGTGTGCCTCTGTTATAGCCACATGTTATTGCAGATCATTCCAATTATAGTTCCACATCATAGGATTCAGTTTGGCTGTTTTCCTGGTTGACCTTCTCCCTGTTGTAATTTCCTTTTCTGGCAGTAAGAAATTTGATTCTTGTTATCCACAGTATATTTAGGTAATTGCTCAGTCCTTGAATGTACTACAGTAGTATAAAATTGATGAATCTATACCACCGTGAAAAGTAATTCTAAGTATGGGCATAATACTATGTTTAAGAGTTCCTTGGGGGAGGGAGAGGTAGCTCAGGGGCAGAGAGAATGTCGAGCATAAGAAAAACCCCAGGACTGAAAAAACAAAAGCTACTTTGGTCAGTCCATCTTTCCTTGCCTTCAGTATGGTTAGGATACTAATTTAGAATGACAGATTTTATTTTTTGTTTCTGTTTCATTGTGAGTTGATCTTTCCCATCCTTAAATATTAAAAAATCTAGCTGGGTGCTGGTGGCTCACACCTGTAATCCTGGCTACTCAGGAGGCTGAGATCTTAGGATCATGGTTCAAAGCCAACCTGTCAGTTATGGGCCTTAACTCTGGACCTGGGAGTTGTCACTCATTTCTTCTGCTCAAGAGGAGTACTCTACCACTTGAGCCACAGTGCCACTTCTGGTTTTCTGGTTAATTGGAGATAAGAGTCTCCTGGACTTTTCTGCCTGGGCTGGCTTCAAAAGGGGTTCCTCAGATCTCAGCCTCCTGACTAGCTAGGATTATAGGCAAGAGCCACCAGTGCCTGGCTTTGAGAGACTCTTATCTCAAATTAACCACCAGAAAACTGGAGGTGGTGGTGTGGCTCAAAGTGGTAGAGTGCTATCCTTGGGTGAAAGAACTCAGAGATAGTGCCTGAGCCCAGCGTTAAAGTGCCATGACTGACAAAGAGATTTAAAAAAATCTATTTTGATTGGATAAAACACTTAACTGTTTTTTTTTTTTTCTTTCTATCCGTTGTGGGGCCTGGGTGCTGTCCCTGAGCTCTTCAGCTAAAGGTTAGTGCTCTACCACTTGAGCTACAGCACCACTTCCGGCTTTTTCTGCTTATGTGGTGCTGAGGAATCGAACCCAGGGCCTCATGCATGCAAAGCAAGTACTCTACCACTGAGCCACCTTCCCAGCCCCACTTAACTGGTTTTAAATGTCATAATTTCATAAAGCCCCACTCTCTTCTGTTCCCATTATCTCCTCCTTTGCTTTCCTGTCCATCCACTTGTGTCACCTTTCCTTTGTTGTGTTGCTTTTTGCAGCATTGTTAGAAGTACTCCCTTTTGCTTTTTGTTTTTACTTACTATATCCTGGAAGCCATTCTATTTCCTTCTCTGTTTTTGGACTTTCTTTTCTGTTTATTTTCACTATATATATATTTTTTTATTTTTTATTGTAAAGATTCTATACAAAGGGTTACAGTTACATGAGCAAGGTATTTTTACTGTATTTTAATAGTATTCATGTTAATGTCCATGAGAAAGTCTAGTGATTATTTTCATTTTTAGAGTCAACCATTGACTGAAATTGAAATGCTCGTGTGTGTGTGTGTGTGTGTGTGTGTGCGCGCGCGCGCGCGCGTGCGCATGCGTGTGTGCCTATGCGCACGCATGCACGCGCACCTATCCTGAGGCTTGAACTCTGGGCCTAGGTACTGTCTCTGAGCTTTGTTTGCTCAAGGATAGAATTCTACCACTTAAGCCACAGCTCCACTTACTGCTTTTTGGTAGTTAATTGGAGAGAAGAATGTTAAGGCAGCAGCAAAAGGAGATTATATGATCCAGGATCTTTTTCCTTTTGCAGGTTCTGAGATTTGAACTCCGGGCTGGTTGCTTACTCAGCTTGCTTGTTCATAGCTGATACTCTACCATGTGAGCCATGCTTCCAGCTCAACTTTTTGCTGGTTAATTGGAGATGGGATCTCTGGGAAATTCTGCTTGAGTTGACTTTGAGCCTCAATTGTCCAGTTTTCTCAGTGTCTTTCTCAGTGTCCTTAGCTAGTATTACAGGCATGAGCCACTTTTACTCAGCATGAGCATTAATTTTGATCTTAAAAGGTAGATTGCAGTTGCCAGTATAGTATACAGTTACATATGTGATTCTTCCTAGTAGGATTGAGGACGAATTTTAGAAATGAAAAAATCCTTTTAGGGGCTGGGAAGGTGGCTCAGTGGTAGAGCACTTGCCTTGCATGCATGAGGCCCTGGGTTCGATTCCTTAGCACCACATAAGCAAAAAGAAAAAAGCCGGAAGTGACGCTGTGGCTCAAGTGGTAGAGTGTTAGCCTTGAGCTGAAGAGCTGAGGGACAGCACCAGGCCCAGAGTTCAGGCCCCATGACCGGATCCCCCCAAAAAAATTCTTTAAAAAAATGTACCACAGAAAAGGTCAAAAGCTATGTACATATATGATCCTATAAGATGATGTTAAGCAAACTGAACCCCAAGATAGGGACACAAGGTTTGTTTTTCTTTCTTGCTATTGTTTTTTAATGTATTTATAATGTATACTATGTGATTTTTTTTGTTTGTTTCTTTGGTATGTTCCTCCCCCACGGTATAACCCCTGTTTTCACTGTATTTGATTCCGGTGTCCTGCATCTTGTATATACATTTTTCTAATTTGGGAGGGGAAAGGAAATAACACAATGCTTAAATAGGGATTCAGGTTGACCCATTGTAACAATGAGACGTACAAGACACTGTGTTAAAAATGAACTTTATAACTTCAGCCTGGTGGGGGTCGGGGGAAGGAGGGGAGTTGGAAGGGAAAGGATGGTAGGAGAAAAACAAAGGAGGGGGTAATAATGCTCGATAGGATAGGAAATATACTCATTACCTTACTCATGTAACTGTAGCCCCTCTGTACAGTATCTTTACAATAAAATATATATAAAAATAGTACCAGTGGGGGAAGCATATGAATGGAGGTAGGAAGATTGCACAAATGCAGTCATTGTATTCATTGTATGTACATTATGTAAAAACTGAACTGTGTCCCCTGGGTTCATGGCTCACACCTGTAATCCTAGCTACTCAGGAGGCTGAGATCTGAGGATTGTGGTTCAAAGCCAGCCTGGGCAGGAAAGTCTGTGAGACTCTTACCTCCAATAAACCACCAGAAAACTGGAAGTGGTGCTGTGGCTTAGGTGGTAGAGTGCTTGCCTTGAGCTGAAGAGCTCAGGGACAGCGCCCAGGCCCAGAGTTCAAGCCCCATGACCAACCAAAAAAAAAAATGCACTGTGTAACTTGAGGGTGGGGATGGAAAGGGACAAACAGGGGAGAATAATAGGGATGGTGTTGACCAAGAAGCACTGTACCCATAATCTGACTCAGGGAATTATAACCTCTTTGTACAACTATATCATCATCATAATAGTAATAAAAATAATAAATATCATGTCTCTTTTAAGTTTAAAGTTGCTAGATTATTTTTCTTTTTCCATTTCCCTTTTCCTCCCTTCTACAAATTCAGATCTTGTGTCTGCCCTTTAGGTTTGCTGTAATGGCACAAGAGTATTTGTGCAAAAGGGAATTTTTGATAAATTCACTGAAGAAGTGGTGAAACAGACCCAAAAGATAAAAATTGGAGATCCCTTTTTGGAAGATACAAGGATGGGTCCCCTTATCAACAAACCACATCTGGAGAAGGTTCTTGGCTTTGTTAAATTGGCAAAGGAAGAGGTAAGAAATGAGAGGCGGTGAAAGGCTGCTGGCTGAGTGTCTCTTCTGGTTAATATCCCGTGGCCATTCATGCCCTTCTGCAATGCTAGGCTATGCTCTTGCAATGGGAAGATTTTCATGTTTCAGGAATGCATATGGGAGTGACCTGTTTATCACAGAAGATGTGTTCTTTCTCTTTTCTTTCCAGGGCGCTAAAGTGTTATGTGGTGGAGATGTATATGTTCCTGAGGATCCCAAATTAAAAGATGGATATTATATGAAGCCTTGTATATTAAGTATGTCTTCTTGTCTGCTTTTAAATGGGTTCAATGAAGTATTAAGTATATCGGAATGATTATGTGTAAAGTATGTATGGAATATAAAACAATGACCCAGGTGTCTTAAGTAGCCTTGGGTTACCTCTGAAGCCCTCTGGGTGCCCTGTCTCTAGGTCAGCCATATGTATTAGGTTCCACGAGAAGCTCAAGGAAATGAAAGTAGCTAGATACTGGTGGTTCACACCTGTAATCCTAGTTACTCAGGAAGCTAAGATCTGAGGATCAGTGTTTGAAGCCAGCCTGGGCAGGAAAGTCCATGACACTTTTATTCCAATTAAGCACCAAAAAAACCAGAAGTAGAGCTATGGCTCAAGCAAAAAAGCTCAGGGACAGAGTCCAGGTCCTGAGTTCAAGCCCCAGAACCAGTACCAAAAATAAGTTTATCATTAGGATATTAATTTTTGTTTAGTTTCCTCTCTTTTGCATGTTTGTTTCTTTTCACTATTTAACATTGTGATGAATATTTTTGTAAAGTCAGTGTTGTTTGACTGAGTAGAGGTAGAGTTACACAAAGGCTGTAATTTAATAGAGATTATGAAACTCCCAGGTGGAAAGGATATTCCAGCCAGTGTTCACAGTGGCCATGTTATAATGGACTTTTTTTTTAAATAAAGTGCTACATTTTCCTGTTTACTGTGAATAATGCATTAAAAATTTCCTAAAATGAATTTTTAAAAATTATGGTTATGAAGAGGTTATATTTCCATAAGTCAGATTATGAGTACAGTACATGTTGATCAATGTCACCCCTTCCATTGTGCTCCCCTATTATTTCCCCTCCCATTCCTACTCTAGAAGGAAGAAGACATTTTCGAGGGTCTGAGCTAACACTCCCTTCTCTGACATACTGTTTTTTTTTTGTTTTGTTTTGGGGTCAAGTCATGGGGCTTGAACTCTGGGCTTGGGCACTGTCCCTCAGCTGTTCAGCTCAAGACTAGCGCTCTACCACTTGAGCCACAGCACCACTTCCGGATTTTTTCTTTTTGCTTATGTGGTGCTGAGGAATCAAACCCAGGGCCTCAGGCATGCGAGGCAAGCGCTCTACCACTGAGCCACCTTCCCAGCCCCTGACATACTGTTTTCTATAACTGCTTTCAGCTAATTGCAGAGATGACATGACCTGTGTACAGGAAGAGATCTTTGGACCTGTTATGTCCATTTTATCATTTGACAGTGAAGAGGAGGTTCTGGAAAGGGCCAACAACACCACTTTTGGACTAGCAGCGGGTGTTTTTACCAGGTACGTAGAAAGGGACCCCAAATGAAGCAGCTTTGAAGGGTTGAGCTACAGGATGCTAAGATGAGCAGCTGACCTTCTTCCTCCCCAAAGTTGCCCTCCAGCTATCAGCATTTTCCATTTTTGCAGTTTATCCTTTTTTTTTCTTTTTGCAATGCTGAGGATGGAACCCAGGGTCTCGTCCATTCCAGGCAAGTACTCTGCCACTGAGATACCCTCCCCCTCCAATTTTGTTTGCTTTAAGTGAGGCAGTGCCAAAGCAGCATTTTGTAGTTTGCCCTCAATGGCCTGGCAACCCTGCTCTCAGTGTAAATTGAACCATGAATTTTGCTGATGAAAAGGCTGTTCACTTTCATTCCTTCACTGAGTAAACATTTTAGGTTCTGGCCTGTGTAAAGCATTGGCTGAGGTACTTACTGGAAACATACATATTTCTACAATTAAAACAATGTTTTAATGTTATTATAAAGGTGTTATACAGAGGGGTTACAGTCAAGTAAAGAGTAGGTTTCTTTTTGGACAGTGTCACCTCTTCCTGTATTTCTCCCATTTAGAAATTTATAAGCAAATGAGTACTGGTAATATTCTTCAAAAATAGGATTATTATTATTATTGTCAGTTGTGGGGCTTGAATTCTAAGCTTAGGCGCTGTCCCTGCACTCTTCAGCTCAAGGCAAGCACTCTACAACTTGAGCCACAGCGCCATTTCCGGTTTTCTGGTGGTTTATTGGAGATAAGAGTCTCATGGACTTTGCTGCTCTGGCTGGCTTTGAACCGCAATCCTCAGATCTCAGCCTCCTGAGTAGTAGGATTAAAGGCATGAGCCACCAGTGCCTGGCAGGATTATTTTTTTGTCAGTCCTGGGTCTTGAACTTAGGGCCTGGGCACTGTCCCTGAGTTGCTTTTGCTCAAGGCTAGTATTCTACCACTTGAGCCACAGCAGTACTTCCGGCTTTTTCTGTTTATGTGGTGCTGAGGAATTGGACTCAGGGTTTCACTAGGCAAGCACTCTACCACTAAAAGTATTCCGAGGGCTGGGAAGGTGGCTCAGTGGTAGAGCGCTTGCCTTGCATGCCTGAGGCCCTGAGTTCGACTCCTCAGCACCACATAAGCAAAAAGAAAAAAGCCAGAAGTGGCGCTGTGGCTCAAGTGGTAGAGTGCTAGCCTTGAGCTGAAGAGCTGAGGGACAGTGCCCAGGCCCAGAGTTCAGGCCCCACGACTGGACCAAAAAACAAAACAAAACAAAATAAAAGTATTCCGAGTCCAACAGGATCTTTTTTTAATGGGTCTTATAGTAGTCCTAATAGTTGGACTGGGATGTAGCTTGGTGGCAGTGTACTTGCCTAGCAAGTGCAACGTCCTGGCTTTGATCCCCAGTACCAAAAAAGAAAAGACAAAAAAAAATACAGTTAAAAAAAAACCTAGGAGCTGGGAAGGTGGCTCAGTGGTAGAGTGCTTGCCTTGCATGCATGAGTCCCTAGGTTCGATTTCTCAGCACCACATAGGCAGAAAAAGCCAGAAGTGGTGCTGTGGCTCAAGTGGTGGAGCGCTAGCCTTGAGCTGAAGAGCTGCGGGACAGAGCCCAGTAGGCCCAGAGTTCAAGCCCCATGGCCAACAAACAACAACAACAACAAACCCCTAATAGGATTGCATCCTAACTCATATAGATAGTTTTTCCTAAGAGAGATTTAGGATGTTCCAGTTTTGAATATCATATGTAATATTGTGACTAATATTTTTGTACATAAATTTTAACTAATACAAGTAAAAGTGATTTGGGAGCAAAATTTTTCTGAAAAAGCCAGGCATGGTGCTACATAGACATATGTAACACTAGCACTCAATAGTCTGATGCAGGAGGATCATGAGTTTGAGGTTAGCTTGGGCTGTGTAGCAAGAGTGTCTCAAAGAAAAATCACTAAAATCAAGTATGTATTTCTTGATTGTGTACAAACTTTGATTAAATGGCAATAGAAGGCAGATTTTTTTTTCCATTTAGAGTTAATGCTGTTTGTTTGATGTGATGTCAGAGGTCAGATTATTTGTTGCTCTGTGGTCAAGAACCCAGGAAGGAAGGCCACGTCTACTCTCCAGTGAAGCATCTTGGAGGCCTGCTGTAATTGCTTCCCTTTGAGTTCTGAAGAAAAGGTTGGGAGCTGCTTTGCTAATGAGATGAGATGATTGAGCAGGTGAAGTGTTCTTGCTTGACCACCATCCATACTGGCAAAGCCCATCAGGAGGAAGTGTGATCCCAATGTGCCGAGTTACTTCTTATTTTTTTGTTGGTCATGGGGCTTGAACTCTGGGCCTGGCTGCTGTCCCTCAGCTCTTCAGCTCAAGGCAAGCACTATACCACTTGAACCACAGTGCCACTTCTGGGTTTCCTGTCTGGGCTGGCTTTGAACCTTGATCCTCAGATCTCAGCCTCTGGAATAGCTAGGATTACAGGCGTGAGCCACCAGCACCCGGCTTTTTTTTTTTTTTCTAAAACAACTTTACATTCTAACAACCTTACTGGGATTAAGGCACACACCATACAGCTCATCTGTTTTAGTGTTTTTAGTATATTTGCAGAATTATGCAATTATAGCTGCAAAATAGTGTAATTTTAGAATATTATCAGTAGATTTTCTTGATCCCAAGAAGAAACTGGGTCCCTTAACAGTCACCTCTCATGTTTTCTCCTTCTCAGATCCTGCAACATTGATCTATTCTGTCCCTGTGAATTTGCCCATTCTGAACATTTTATATAGGTGTAGTCATACCGTTGTGGTGTTTGTGTTGGCTTCTTCCACTTTTCCTGTTTTCAAAGTTTATATATGTTGGAGCATGTATCCGTAAATTCCTTTTTCCTCCTGAAAAGTTTTCCATTGTATGGATATACTACCTTTAGTTTATAAGATTTCTTTGCTTTTTGAGACAGGATTTCATTGTGTAGCTCAGGCTAGTCTGGAACTTGCAATCCCCTTGCTTCAGCCTCCTGAGTCTGGTATTACAGCTTTCAACTACCATGCCCAGCTTACTGTTTATCCATTCATCTGTTGATGGATAATTGTCAGATTGTTCCTAGTCTTTTTTTTTTTGGTCAGTCATGGGGCTTGAACTCAGGGCCTGGACATGTCCCTGAGCTTTTTTTGCTTAAGACTAGCTCTCTACCACTTTGAGCCACAGGAATACTTTGTTTTCTGGTGGTTATTTAATGGTGTGTCATTGCAGTTTTGCTTTACATTTGTGTTGATTGTTTGCCATTTTCTTGACAGTTTTTATTTGCAACACAAAAGTTTTAATTTTGACAAGCCTTTTTTTTTTTCAGTTTTGCTACTTTTAGTGTTATATTTCAGGGGCTTTGTCTAGGCTAAGGTCATGGGGCTTTTTCCCATGTTTCTTCCTCTAAGTTTCCTGGTTTTCCCTCTGACACTGTAGGTCTGTGGTCCACATGAGTGGATATTGTGTGTAGAATGAGAAAGGACCTTTTGTGTGTATGTATGTGGTTGTTCTTACACTATTTGTTGAAATATTTTCCCCTATTGAGTAGTTTTTTTTAAATTTAATTTTATTGTCAAGGTGATGTACAGAGGGGTTACAGTTACATACGTAAGATAGTAAGTACATTTCTTGTCTGTTGAGTAGTTTCTATGCCCTTGTTGTTCTTTATTTCGTAAATGCTGTTGGTTGAAATGAAAACTAAATCTATTTCTGTTTTGCTTAAATGGTGAGTGGTTTTGAAACATTTTGAAGAAACAAAGATTTGGCAAGATTTCAGGACCTTTAGATCTAGCAGTCTGATGTGTTCCTGTAGGAGCATAGCATAAGCACTGTGAATAACCACAGTCTCTTTTCTCCACAGAGACCTCCAGCGGGCTCACAGAGTAGTGGCAGAGCTGCAGGCTGGAATGTGCTTCATTAACAACTATAATGTCAGCCCAGTGGAATTGCCCTTTGGTGGATATAAGAAATCAGGTGAGGCTGGGAAAGTGGCTTAGTGGTAGAGTGCTTGCTTAGCATCCATGAAGCCCTGGTTTTGATTCCCCAGCACCACATCCACAGAAAAAGCCAGAGGTAGCTCTGTGGCTCAAGTGGTAGAACACTAGCCTTGAGCAAAAAGCTCAAGGACAGTGCCCCAGCCCTGAGTTTAAGCCTCAGGATGCAAAAAAGAAATCAGGTAAGGAGCTGGAAAGTGCAAAAGCCAGCCAGGTTGCTAAGAGGACTGTCATATAACCAGTCATTATACCCCAGTGGTCATAAGTCTACCTGGGTATTATTCACCTGGGGAAATACATAGACTCCTGGTCTTGCCCAGACCCACTGTGCCAGTCTGTGGGAATGGAGGCCGAGTGTCCGCAGAGGGCGCTGCAGTGCACATATTAAATCATTCTATCTGGGCCATGTTTTTAAATGTCATAATTTACCACAGTTCTAACTCCCTCCCTCCCACTGGGACATGTATTATCACCATATGTCAGAGACCTTGCGTCTGGCAAATACTTACAGGCATCATGTGGGCAAATACATAAACACTACTGAAATGGTCCTGACAAGTTTTACAGTCTGATTTGGTATTTAGAATTGTCCTGGCAATTCTTAATCACCTCTATCCCTGTAGGGCACTTGGAATAACTGGATACATAACCCAAATATAATTACTACCAAGGTACCATTTAGTATGGTCTGAATCACCCAGAATAATGTACACTGAAGTTAAGGTTCATGTTATATGTTTTCCTGTCCTTAGCCCTAAAGATCTGTGGGTCACACTTCCCATCCCTAGCCCACAGATAGCACATGGGTTGAAGACTGGATCCCATCTGTGAAGATTCTGTGTTCTTCCCTGCCTCAATAAGCAGTATGCGCTTTCTCTGACAATGTCAGTGACAGCTCATCCTAGCCCCTTCTCTTCCTTTTAGGGTTTGGCAGAGAGAATGGCCGAGCGACAATCGAGTATTATTCGCAGCTGAAGACTGTGTGTGTGGAAATGGGTGATGTGGAGTCTGCTTTTTGAAATTCTTCTGTGAGGTCTGTCCATGAGAGAATTGAGAGCTTGTCAAATCTAGACTTGCAGTTATTCTGGATAATTGTTCAGTGTTCTTCACCTATCACTCACCTCTCTAATGAAAATGTGCCTAAATGCCCTTTAGATAGTAATCAAGGAAACTGTGATTTTCCTCAAAGCTAATTTCTGTGAAATCTGCCAAAGCCAAGAACGCACTTCAAGAGAATAGGTAGATTAAACATTACATTTCTTCTACTTCTGATTCCAGCCATGTTAATTTCTTCTTTCTTTTTCTTTTTTAGCTTACTTTAAAGAACATGATACTTTGTAGTTTCCTAGTAGACTCAGTAGATATGATTTCTGTTGGCTGACTTTTTTGTGTGTGTTGGTACTGGGCTTAAATTCAGGGCTTGCTGCTGTCCCTTAAGTTTTCCACTCAAGGCTGGTTCACTACTTTTTGAGCCCCAGCTACACTTCATACTTAAATACTAAGTATTACATTTAATACTCAGAGATGAGTCTCATTGACTTTTCTGCCCAGGCTGACTTTGAACCTCAACACTCAGATCTCAGCCTCCTGTATAGTGGCCAGTGAGTCACTGGCACTGGGCTTTGTTGATATTTTTTTCCCCAGTCATGGGGCCTGGACTCTAGGCCTGAGCACTGTCCCTCAGCTCTTCAGCTCAGGCTAGCGCTCTACCACTGAGCCACAGAGCCACTTCTAGGGCCTCATGCATGCAAGGCAAGTACTCTACCACTGAGCTACCTTCCCTTCCTTGTTGACATTTTTAAAGCTGTGTTCTTCTGTCATTCCCATTGAAAAAACTGATGATTCATATAGAGAGGGGATTAAATAATAGATGAGGGTCAGGTTTTGTGCAACTTGGAAATTGATTTCATTCATCCCCCCCCACATACACCCCCCCCAGTAAAAACTTGCCTCTGGTCCTTAAATACTACATATAGCTTGTTCTCTTGATTTTTAGCACCCTAACCCCAGTTTGTTCTCTTACAGCAAAAAAGTTGCTTTTTTAAGTGCTTAAATATCACTGCTAATGTATAGTGAAATTAAAAATAAATTACATGTTAATCCTTTTTCTTTCTTGTTTTGAAACTCAACACAACTTAAGGCTGTGGCTGAGGGATCTGATCCACCTCTGGCAGTTAAGTACAAAGGGCAGATTGAGTTGCTATAAAGAATTTATAGGGCCAGGTGCTGGTGGCTCGCATCTCTGGAGGTTGAAATCTGAGGATCTCAAAGCCAACTCAGGCAGGAAAGTCCTTGAGACTCTTATCTCTGATAAACCACTCAGAAAACCAGAAGTGGCGCTGTGGCTCTAATGGTAGCTCAAATGGTAGCGCTCTAGCCTGGAGCTGAAGAGCTGAGAGACATCCTTCGGGCCCAGAGTTCAAACCCCACAACCTACAAAAAAAACAAAACCCAACAAAACTTATGGCCCCAGGTTGTTTCCCATTGTGATGGGGCCAATCCTGAAGAGCTGGCACATCACCTCACGTTCCTTGTTGGAGGCTGCTGCATTGAGACCCTGCCCTGCCCTTTCTCTCCTTTCAGGGGAATAGTTAATAACAAATGATGTTGGCAGATTGAGTTAAAGAATTGAGGGACAGGCCAGGCACTGGTGGCTCACACCTGTAATCCTAGCTACTCAGGAGGCTGAGATCTGAGGATCACGGTTCAAAGCCAGCCTGGGCAGGAAAGTCCATGAGACTCTTATCTCCAATAAACCACTAGAAAACCGGAAGTGGCGCTGTGGTTCAAGTAGTAGAGGGCCTGCCTTGAGCTGAAGAGCACAGGGACAGTGGCCAAGCCCTGAGTTCAAGCCCTGAGACCGACAAAAAAAAAAAAAAATGATGTTGGCAGAGATCTGGAAATGGGCCTGGAGCTGCTCCGACCTAGGTGGACAGTGTCATTTCAGAATGTGGGAATTGTTGAGTCAGCCTGCCTGGGGGTTAGTGAAGGTCATTTGTGATAGCTAGCTAGGCACAGAGTCATCTCATCCTGTGTCTTAGGGCCTGGCGCAACAGAAACAGTAGGAATTGCCTGGAAGAGAAGCTTCTGATGCCCCTTCTGAGTTAGCTCTGAATTTCAGATGAAGAAACTGATTTGAAGAAAGAGGGTCCAAGACAAGTACTATAGTGAATTGAGGGGTTGTCTAGACCTGGTGTGGGACTTGAGTTCCTGTGCTTCTGTGGTTTCTGTGACTGCTGTAAGAAGGCTTTGCACATGTGATGGCTTGAAGCAACACAAATGCGTTATCTGGACATCATATATTTAAAATGGTTTTTTACTTGGCCAAATCCACAGAGTTGTCAGAATCACGCTTCCTCCATAGGCTCCATAAGAATTCTGTAGTTGGATGTTGAATATATCATCTACAGATGTGTATGCATGGTTCCAGGGAGTTACAATTGAGACTTGGTGGAACCTTCAGTGGGTTGGGGCTCCTGAGGTGCTCAGGTCATTCATTGGGTGTGCCTTCCAAGGGAATTGCAGAACTCCACCATGCACTCCCGCCATGAAGGGCCCAGAGCAATAGCCAGTTGATGTGGATCAAACCCTCTGAAATGAAACCAAAAAGACCTTTCCTTTCCTTTAAAAAATATTTTTTTGTGTGTGTGTGCCAGTTCTCAGGCTTGAACTCAAAGGCCTGGGCACTGTCCCTGAGCTTCTTTTGCTCAAGGCTAGCGCTCTACCTTTGAGCTACAGTATGACTTCTGGCTTTTTCTGTTTCTGTAGTACTGAGGAATTGAACCCAGGGAGGGGCTTCATGCATGCTAAGCAAGCGCTTTACCATTAAGCCATATTCCTAGCCCTAGCTACTGTATTTCATAAATTTGTCTGAACAAAGAATTGAAAGAAATGACTGATGTGCTGGGACACCAGAAAAATGTACATGTTCTGTACAGATGCAGTTATTAGCATATTTCTTTTCTTTTTCTTTTTTTTCTTCTTGTGTCGCCTTGGCTTGAACTTGGGGCCTGGGCACTGTCTCTGAGCTTTGTTTGTTCAAGGCTGGCACTCTACTACTTGAGCCACACTCCACTTGCAGCTTCTTTGGTAGTTAATTGGACATGAGTCTCATGGAGCCTGGCGCTGGTGACTCAGAGCTGTTATCCTAACTAACAGGAGGCTGAGATCTGAGGATCCCAGTTCAAAGTCTGGCCTTGCACATGAAAGCAAGTTTACTACCTGAGTTACACCCCAGTCCTGCAGATGCAATTTAAAAATTTAAAATGTCTGACCCACAGGTGTGAGACCCAACAAAAAGGAAGGCTGACTAGGATTGCAGGCGTGAGCCACCAAGAGCCTGGCCTTTCATATTAAGTATTTTAAATTTTCTTTGATTGACAGATTCCCTTGCGAAGTGTATTGAATGATGCTTTAGGGGCAAGTGGAGAGAGAATTGTATTGGTGCCAGGAAGAAGAAATACTTGCTGGTTCCTGAAGGGTTCACTCCTTTGCAACTTCAGAATCCCTATCTTTTTTTTTTTTTGGTCAGTTGTGGGGCCTGAACTCCGGGCCTGGGCACTGTCCCTCAGTTCTTTGGCTCAAGGCTAGCAATCTAGTACTTGAGCCATAGCATCACTTCCGGCTTTTTCTGCTTATGTGGTGCTAAGGAATCAAACCCAGGGCCTCATGCATGCAAGGCAAGCGCTCTATCACTGAGCCAACTTCCCAGCCCAACTATCTTAGTGACCCTGTAAGGACACAATTGCCTTAGACCTTAACTGAGCAGGTCTTTTACATACAAAGCCCTGGGGCCTTCTGCTTTCTCCCCCTACTGTGCTTCCTTCCTTGCCTGAGAGATCCTAATTGCTAGAGAATCTGACCTAGTGGGTTAAAGATTAACACCTTCCCACCAAGCACTTTACCAAAATTTCCCTCTAAATTAGAACACTACTTCAAGTCCTTGGCTGCTTTTTTTTTTTTTTTGGTACTGGTCCTGGGGCTTGAATTCAAGGCTTGGGTGCTGTCCCGAAGCTTTTTTTGCTTGATACTAGCACTCTACCACTTGAGCCACAGCTCTGTTCTGGCTTTTTTGGTAGTTAATTGGAGATAAGAGTCTCTGGAATTTTCTTGCCCTGTCTGCTTCGATGGGCGATCCTCAGTTCTTAGACACCTGAGTAGCTAGGATACCTGTATGAGTCACTGGCACCTCACCCTTGGCTGCCTTATACGTTGTCAGAGTCTGCACCCCAACTTCTCTTAATGCTCAAGTCTGAGTTGGGCTCTTCTTAGCAATAAAAGTGAATCCTTGGCTGTCAAGGCTACAGTGCCTGGCAAATCAAGGCTCTGAGTTCAAACCCTCGCACCACTACCACTACACCTTGTTGGACATATGGCTCTCAGTTCCCACTTCAGACCTGTGTGAAGGTGAACCTGAATTTTAGTAAGATCCTCAGAAGCAACATAAGCAAAATAGTTTGCCAAGCAGCGCCTTTACAGAAGTGGGTCTCAGGTCTGTCTGTGCACTAAGAATTGCCCAGGGAATTAAAAAATACTGACATGCTAACTTAATGGATCTGGGTGTCTGGAGTCTTAAAATTTCTCTCAGTGGGCAGCTGAGGTTGAGAACCACTGCTTTCAGGATTGTGAAGTTAAGTACAGTGGCCTTAGTTACATAAAGCTCTTTTTAGAAAAACTAGTTCTGTGGCTTGAACTCAGGGTCTGTCCCCAAGCTTTTGTGTTCAAGTCTAGTGCTTTACCACTTGAGTCACATCTTCACTTCCAGCTTTTTGGTCATTGATTGGAGATAAGAGTCTCATGGACTTTCCTGCCTGCACTGGTTTTGAACCACGGTCTCAGATCTCAGCTTCCTGCAGTAGCTAGGTGAGCCACCAGTGCTTGGCAGCGTTCTTAAGTTTAATGAATTAAGTAAAAATCCAGCCTGTCAGTTGTTTTAGCCACATTTCCACATATGTGGGTATTGGTTATTATCATGGACAGTGCAGGCAGTATTGCCATCCTGTCAAATAATTCTTTTGGACAGTGTTGCTTTAGATAGAGGTGGAACTGGGAGATGAGTCTCCTCCTCCTCCTCCTCCTTCCTTTTTCCTTTTTCTTTTCTTCTTTCTTCTTTTTTGCCAGTCTTGAGGCTTGAACTCGGCCTAGGCACTGTCCCTGAGTGTGTCTTGTTTAAGGCTTGTACTCTACCACTTGAGCCACAGTGCCATTCTGGCCTTTTCTGTTTATGTGGTATTGAGAAATGGAACCCAGAGCTTCATGCATGCTAGGCACACATTCTACCACTAAGCCACATTCCCAGCCCTATTCTGCATTTGATTGGGCTACAGGGGCTGGATTGGGAAGGTTTGGTGGATAATCTGGGTTGCCGATGTTTGTGAGTTTGACCAGCAGGTGGCTCTTATGCTTCCTACTACACCTTATGCTGGCGCCTGAACCTAGCCTGGGCCTCTAGAGCTTTCTACTAGGCATTGTGTATGCATTATCATTTGATATTTAATAATTCCATAGAATTAGTGTTACTATGCCCAGTTTATGGCCAGGCAAGCTGAAGCCAAAGGAACTTTGATAAGCCTTGTTGACAGGCATGTGGCTACCTGTAGGTGGGGATTCTTATAGTACTTATTGTATGGATTAATTAAACTTTTATACATTGGTGTGGCTCTGATTTCCATCTGTAACAAAACTTTACTTTTTTATGTAAGTAAATTGACTCTTAGGAACATACACTGTTGATAGGTTATCAGTTAATGGTTTCTATTACTTTCCTCCTTAATATGAGGAATCAACAACCTAGCTTTCCATGTTTTGCTGCAGCCCTCTAACTGCCTTGTCCTAGGAGTCTCTGCCTCTGAATGTATGCTTACTGCAGGCATTCAACCACACCACATGTAGTGAGGGTCCAGGCTTTCCTCTAAAACTCCATGTAAGTCCCTTCTGCAGTAGCAAAATGACAAAATGGGTCACTCTACTTTTGAAAGTTCATCCTTTTCAGATGTCAGAGGCCATCCATCTCTAGGTCTGTGCCCTGCCTCTCGAGGCCTCCGGTCTGCTGTGAGAAAACAGCAGCAAGTTCTCTGGCCACATTAGTTGCATTTCTTATTAACCCCAAATCTAGCTTGGTACAGCTATTCAGTAATGCCATTTTTTCTTGTAGTCAGGACCCAGACCTTCTTTACACTCAGTACCACCATTATGTCACAAAGGAACATTTAGTGTAAAAAAGAAGGCAAATTAAAGCTTTATAAAAACAGCTCTCAATTTCCTTATTTTTCTTTTTTCTTTTTTTTGGTTGGTTATGGGGCTTGAACTCTGGGCTTGGGCGCTGTCCCTGCGCTCTTCAGATCAAGGCGAGCACTCTACCGCTTGAACCACAGTGCCACTTCAGGTTTTCTAGTGGTTTATTGGAGATAAGAGTTTCACGGACTTTCCTTCCGGGGCTTGGTTTGAACTGTGATTCTCAGATCTCAGCCTCCTCAGTTGCTAGGATTACAGGTGTGAGCCACCGGCACCTGGCGTCAATTTCCTTATTTTTCACAAGTCTAGTGAATATTCCTTATCAGCTGACACTGGAATATATGCTGATCTAATCCAGCCTCCTCATCTAAAGCCCACGAGGGCTTGAGCATCTTCAGTGGCTGACTACGGCACTCCATCCTTCTATCCCTGTCTCTGAAGCTTAAGCAGTACAGTGGTACAATGGAAACTGCATGGAGTTTAGAACCAAACCTGGTTCAAATCCTATCCCTCATCCTCATAAACAGTTGAGCACTTGAAATGTGGCTAATGCAAATTAAGAATGAGTTTTTTCTTCTGAACTTCAAGGTTACAGTTTGACATGTCCTTTCTCCCAGGCTCACTTCACATTTCCCACTTTATCACAGATACATGGAGTATTCTGGTTCCATTTGTCCTTTGCTCCCTTTTCACTCTCACTAGCACCACCCCTTACATTTTTATTTCAGCTTCCTGATACTCATTTTCTTAAGCTGTTGATTATCCAAAAGGTTCACTCCGTGCCTATACTATACTTTAGTCAACTTAATCCTGTATATAAGCATATTCCTCTGTTTGTATTTATGTGGGAGGTTATGTTTTGGGTCTAAGATCCACATATGAAAGAAAACATGTGCCTTGTAGATTTCTGGGCCTGGCATACTTTGTCAGTATATTTCCCAGATCTAACCATTTCCCTGCAAATGACATAAAATCATTATTTGTGACAGCTACATAAATTATCTCAGTTTGTCAGTGTCTGTCTATCTATCTGTCTATCTATCTATCTATCTCCATCCCTATATCACATTTTAAAAATTCATTTATTGTTTAGGGCATCAAGGCTATTGTCATAATTGGCTATTAGGAACAGTGCTATGGTGCACATAGGTGTGCAGACTTTCAGATAAATGCCCAAGAGTGGTATTGCTGAGTCATAGCGTTGCTCTGTGTTTAGTTTTTGAGGGATTTCCAAACTGATTTCCATAGTGGTTGCCCTAATTTACATCCCTATCAACAGTATATGTGCCAGCACTTTGCTGCTTGTCTTCTTACTAGAGTAAGATCGAATCTTAATGTTGTTTTTTTTT
>NW_012267273.1:11551899-11594838 GCF_000151885.1 Dipodomys ordii | reverse complement strand
AAAAAAAAAAAAGAGTCTCTTGGGACTTTCCTACCTGAGCTAGCTTTGAACTGTAATCATCATATCTTAGTTTTTGCCATGTGGATGAATTCTAGTGTTTACTCCTTCCTGTAGTAGTTACAAGATTTTAGGTCTTACAATAAGATCTTTGATGCATTTTGAATTGATATTAGTATAAGGTGTGAGTGAGAGATAGGGATCCAATTTCAGTCTTCTGCATATGAATGTCCAATTTTTCCAACATAATTTGTTGAACAGGCTGTGTTTTTCCTATACATATACACACATATATACATATATACATACATATACACATATACATATGTGAATACATATATACATATACTATTTATATATGTATGTGTGTATATACACATATATGTATATATGTTAGATGGCAGTAGGTGTGTGGTTTCATTTTTGGATCTTTTAGTCTGTCCCATTGGTCATTGTTTTTTTTTTCCCAACAGGGAAAAATATTTTAAGAATTTTATAATAAAGATCTACATATAATTTAAAGTTTGCTCTACTCTAGCCCATCAGCTGGTTGATTTCCAAAGCAGCAATATATAGGAAGTGAGCACAGGGTCATTTCATGTCTTTCCAATCTACCATTTTGAAATTCTTCTTGCCCTGCCTTTTTGGCCTATCTACATATTTTAACACAGATGCAGGGCCCATTTCTCCCTCCAGTAAATCTGTGCTGCCAAGACATCATTAACTCAGTAAAGGGTGACTGTGAAGCACTATGTTGGGTCTGTTTTCTTTTTCTTTTCTTTTTTTGGGGGGGTGAGGGTCCAGTTGTGGGGCCTGAATTCTGGGCCTGGGCGCTGTCCCTCAGCTCTTCAGCTCAAGGCTAGCGTTCTACCACTTAAGCCACAGCACCACTTCTGGCTTTTTTCTTTTTGCTTATGTGGTGCTGAGGAATCGAACCCAGGGCCTCAGGCATGCAAGGCAAGCGCTCTACCACTGAGCCACCTTCCCAGCCCCGGGTCTGTTTTCTTATGCCAGTACCATGCTGTTTTTGTTACTGTAGTTCAACAGTAAAGTTTAAACTCTGGAATTGTGATACCTCTGGTGCTGCTTTTTTTTGCTCAGAATTGCTTAAGCTATTCCTGGGTATTTTGTGATTCCATATAAACTTTTAGATTATTTCCTATCTGTATAAAGAATGATCCTGGGATTTTGATGGGTATTGCATTGAATTTGCAGATCACCCTTGGCAATATGGATTTTTTCATTATGGTAATGCTGCCAATCCATAAACATGGGAGGTCTTCCACCTCTTTATGTCTTCTATTTCTTTCTTCAGAGTTTTGGAGTTTTCATTATAAAGGTCCTTCACATCATTGGTTAGACTTTTTCTTAGTTTTTTCTTTTTGTTTGTTTTCTTTTGTTTTTTTGAGGCTATTGTGAATGAGATTGTTCTCCTGATTTCCTTCTGTTTATTATTGATGTATAGGAAAGCTACTGACTTTTGTGTGTTGATTCTACTACTTTGTCAATGGTATTTATTAGCCATAAGAGTTTTGGGATAGAAGCCTATAGATTTATAGTCATGTCATCTGCAAGTAAGGATAATTTTTTATTTTTGCCAGTCCTGGGGCTTGAACCCAGGACCTGGGTGATGTCCCTTGGCTTCTTTTGCCAAGGCTAATGCCCTACTACTTGAACCACAGCTCCACTTCTGGCTTTATTTTTAGTAGTTTCTTAGAGATAAATCTTGTGGTCTTTCCTGCCTGAGTTGGCTTTCAACCACAATCCTCAGATCTCAGCCTCCTGAATGGCTAGGATTATAGGTCTGAGCCACTGGCACCCAGCTAAATAGCGACAATTTGATCCCTTCCTTCCCAATTTGAATTCCTTGTGTTATTGGGCTAGGCTTTCCGGTAGTATATTGAGTAGTAATGGGAAGAATGGACTCCCTTGTCTTGTTCCTGATTTTAGAGGAAATGGTTTGTTCCTCACCATTTAGTATGATGTTAGTTGTAAGCTGTAAAATCAGTTGTTCCTGATTTTAGAGGAAATGGTTTGTTTTTCACCATTTAGTATGAAGTTAGATGTAAGTTGTAAGGCAACATGTCATATGTTGCCTTTATTATGTTGAGGAATGATCCTTCTATTCCTAGCTTCTCCAACACCTTTAAGATATAAAGTATGTTGGATTTTGTCAAAGGCTTTTTCTGGATCTTTAGAAACAATCATATGATTTTTGTCCTCGGTTCCATTTATGTGCTGTATTAGGGCTATTGTTTCATGTATATTGAACCAGCCTTGTAGCCCTAAAGAGAACAGTTTGAATCATTGTTTTCTTATGTTTGTTTTGTTTAAACTCTTATCACTCAAAAACAAAGTGTGTCTAGTGACAACCATAGTGGACAGCACAGGTCTAGACAATAGTTTTTCTAATAGAATTTATGGCTACTTTAGTTTCTGGAAGCAACCATCTTAGGTTGCTAATCTGGATCATTCTTTCAATTAAAGCCTTTCAATCTTCCTTTATTTAATGTATTCTTCTCCACTTGCAATCAGATTGTTCTATCCAAATGTGGAAAGTAGCATTCACCCTTAAGTTTCATCATCTTAAGTAAAGCCCATTGTCAACTCTTTTTTTTTTGTTTTGCCAGTCCTGGGGCTTGAACTCAGGGCCTAGACCCTGTCCCTGAGCTTCTTTTGCTCAAAGCTAGCACTCTACCACTTGAGCCACAGCACCACTTCTGGCTTTTTCTGTGTATGTGGGGCTGAGGAATCGAACCCAGGGCTTCATGCTAGGCACTAAGCCACATTCCCAGCCCACATTCTAACTCTTTCAGCAGTGGAAGCAATCTACAATAGATTAAAAAAAATCCTTATTGTTATTCTAATTATTAGTATGAAGTGATAAGACGAATTTATATCCTAACTAGGACTAAGAAATAATTTAATTTTCCACTGTGGCATGATTACATACACACTGCCACAATCAAGTTTCTCAACTTGACACTATACTGAGAATCCGCTAGCAAAGATCTGCCAGCAAGGATCTGTTACATTTCTCTTGTCTTGAAGGAATGGATTATTTCAAATACAGATTCAAAACGAAATGGAAGAGCTGGGCATTGGTAGTTCACATCTGTAGTCCTAGCTATTCAGGAGGCTGTGATCTGAGGATCACAGGTCAAAGCTAGCCTGGGCAGGTAAGTCCATGAGACTCTTATCTCCAATTAACCAGCAGAGAATTGGAAGTTTTGCTGTTGCTCACAGTGGTAGAGCACTAATATTGAGCAAAAAGAGCTCAGGGACAGCACCCAAGCTCTGAATTCAAGGAAAAACAAAAAACCAAAAAGGAAATGAGAGAGCTGGGTACTGGTGGTGCATGCCTGCAAACCTATCTTACTCAGAAGGGCTGAGTTCTGAGGCTTGCAGTTCAAAGCTAGACTAGGCAGGAAAGTCTATGAGACTCTTATCTCCAACTAACTACCCTAAACAGCTGGAAGTGGAGCTGTGTCTCAAAGTGTCAGAGTACTAGCCCTGAGCACAAAAGCCCTGAGTTCAAGCCCCAAGAGTGGCATCAAAACAAAAAAAAAAAAAGAAAAAACCCCAAACAAACAAAAAATGAGACCTAGAGTCAGAAGGTTTAGGTATGAGGCCAATGCCAGTTAAGTTTTTATTATATTTAGAAAAAAAAACTGAACATAAAGGTAAGTCATTTAAAATGAGCGAGGGTTTTGAAGCCCCTGTAAATTGTGAGTGCAGCATTTGGACCCACTGCCCAGGCCGGTTTTAACCCATCCAAGGTGCTGGAAGGCAGAGCACACGGTTGTGCCCATCAAGGCGATAAGGGCGAGAGACCCCACAGCTCCTCGATTCCTCTTGCTAGGATCTGGAAAAGAAGAAAGCAGCAAGTTACCCAACAGAGCATCCACAAGCCAGTCTATCAGGGCATGCGTGTCTGAACATCTGACCATCTGCTCTAGCCTACAAACAGTCCCTGTGTGAGCTAATGCATGCCAATTACATGTCACAGTCGCCTGGCCCTTATTGTTAAAGCAACTCTGATCTAGGGCTTTTAAAAAGTCTCCCCCCACCTTTTTTTTTTTTTTCTTGTCGGTTGGGTGGCTTGATCTCTGGGCCTGGGCGCTGTCCCTCAGCTCTTCAGCTTAAGGTTAGCACTCTACCACTTGAGCAACAGCACTACTTCTGGTTTTCTGAGTGGTTTATTGGAGATAAGAGTCACAGGGACTTTCCTGCCCAGGCTGGCTTTGAACCACAATCCTCATAGCTCAGCCTCCTGTGTAGCTGGATTACAGGCATGGGCTACTGGTGCCAGCTCCCCCCCTCATCCTTTTTTTAAAAAATGTAGTTCAGCTGAAGTTTGAAAGTCCCTATCTCAAAAACAACTGCAGAAAACAGAGATGGAAGCCTGGCTTGAGTGACAGCAAGCACCAGGCCCTGAGCTCAAACAGCAGTACTACCAAAAAAAATCACACACACACACACGCACACGCACACAAAATTTAAAATTAGGGGGGCTGGGAAGGTGGCTCAGTGGTAGAGTGCTTGCCTTGCATGCATGAGGCCCTGGGTTAGATTCCTCAGCACCACATAAGCAGAAAAAGCCGGAAGTGGCTCTTTGGCTCAAGTGGTAGAGTGCTAGCCTTTAGCTGAAGAGCGGAGGGACAGCGCCCAGGCCCAGAGTTCATCCCCCCTCTCTCCCCCCCCCAAAAGAATTTAAAGTTACCTTGGTAGATGTCAACATGTACATACCTCCTGTGTAGTAGCCATAGGCATAAAGGACTCGCCCAACAATCCAGGCCAGGCCCAAGCCAGAAGCTATGCGCTAAGGTAAAAAGAGTATGTTAGTGTTTACATTGAAAATTACCGATCTTTACTAACACCTAGGGTTTAGTGCATTTTATGTTAGAAACAAGTTAATAATCCCATGGATTTGCTAAAATACTCCCAGTAAAGTTAAAATTTATGTTTCAGTTAGGAAAACCTAAGACCTATGGTTGCAGACCCAAGCGCTAGGTACTGGCCTGCTAGTCTGGCTGGCTGGTGGACTGGAGTCTCCTGCCTTGCCCTGGACAACTTGGGTAACATGGACTAGAGCTCTCTGGAAGAGAGGCAGACTTTGGACCTCAAGGTGAGTCTGAAGAGAAAGCTGACCAAAAGTCAGGATTAGAGAGAAAGTCTTGTTATCTCATGAGGGCCACGAAAGGTTAGGAACTAGGAGTATGAAGGGTCAGAACTCTGGTCAGAATCTATATGGAGGATAATTATTACCCTAAAAGGAGAATACTTCCTGTCCATGGCAAAACCCAAATGGCAAATAATAGGCCCAGATGAACTTCAGATGTTACGGAGGCCTCTCAAGCTGAGCGTGTCTACTCTCACTGCTGCCCAGGCTTTGCTGCCTGCTCCTCTTCCTGATCCATAGCCTTCCCATTGCTTATCTCACAGACCTGGCAGACTCCTGGATGTACAAGACATGGGTACTTTCCTGCTTCCTCACCAGTTTTGACTCTGCCCTCTCAGAAAGCCCTCTGCCCTGACCACACCACTCACAATTGCCTTGTCCTCTCCTTCCCTTGTTTGTCTTTGTGCACTTAACATACCACATTCTTAGAGTTCTGTTTGGGACTCCACTAATAGAGAAATTCCAGGAAACCAGGTGTCTGTTTATGTGTCTGTCTCTTTTTCATTGCTGTAACCCCAAATGGTGAGTGTGGATGAATGAATGAACATGGTAAATAAAAACAGCCACTGGATACGAACATTTAGAACCAGATAAACCTGGGTTCAAAGTCAAGATTCTTCAACTCTGTAGCTTTTGATCTCATGAAAGTTAAATATTATCAAAGAAGCTTTCCTTCCTTCCTTCCTTCCCTTCCTTCCTTCCTTCCTTCCTTCCGTTCTTTCTTTATTTCACCAGTCCTGGGGCTTGAACTCTGGGCCTGGGTGCTATTCCTGAACTCATTTTGTTCAAAGTTAACACGCTAGCACTTGAGCCACAGTACCACTTCTGGCCTTTTTGGTGGTTAATTGGAGCTAAGAATCACAGACTTTCCTGCCCAGCCTGGCTTCTCAGCCTGGCTGAGATCCTAAGATCTCAGCCTCCTGATTAACTAGGATTACAGGTGTGCGCCACAGGTGTCCAGCTTATCTGTAAAAGCAGGGATAGCTGGGCATTGGTGTCTTACCCTGTAATCCTAGATACTCAGAATGCTGATATCTGAGGATCAAGGTTCAAAGCTGGCCCAGACAGGAAAGTCCATGAGACATTTATTTCCAATTAACTTAAAAAAAAAAAAAGCTGGAAGTAGAGCTGTGGCTTAAATGGTAGAGCACTAGCCTTGAGCAAAAAATGCTTAGGGGCAGTACCCAGGCCTCAAGTTCAAGCTCTAGGACCAGCACCATAAAAAAGGGGAGGGGCTACTTACTTAAAAAAAAAAAAACTTTGTAAGAAATGATTAAATAAGCTGGGTGTTGGTGGTTCATGCCTGTAATCCTAGCTACTCAGGAGGCTGAGATTTGAGGATTGTGGTTCAAAGTCAGCCCCAGGCAGGAAAGTCCATGAGACACTTATCTCCCAAGTAACCACCAGAAAACCGAAAGTGGCTCTGAGGCTCAAGTGGTAAAGTGATTCCCTGGAGCTGAAGAGCTCAGGGACAGTGCCCAGGCCTAGAGTTCAAGCCCCACGACTGACAAAAGAAAAAAAGAAATGATTTTAAAAAACCCACTTGAAAACTTGGTACCTCTACACTAATGGTGCTCATGCAATGTTCACTATTACCTGTATCCCCAGTAGCTTAGTGAACTATAAATGAAACAGATAAATTGCCTCCTGGAAACTTACCGGGTGGTAAACACCTCCAACAGCTAGAAAAAATAGGAAGGGAGGATACACTTCCAACCTGGAATAGAGAGAAACTTTTAAAAAGGTAGCCTTAAGTATGTCTATGCAAAACAGAGAGACTTTTACTTTCCTACGTGTAGGTTAACAGCTTAAGAATAAAAGCACAGACGGGAGGGAAATCCAGCTCTGGTACCCATTCCTCTTGTGCTTTGCATAGGGGAACGTGCTGAGCAAAAGGACCCTATATTCAGCATACTCATGAGGACGGGGTTGGCAGATTTGCGTAGGTTTCCTTACAAACTCTCTTATTCTCTGGGATATGGAAGTTCAATACCAGGAATGGGCGCTGATGTCAATATTACACAACAGTGCAGCATTGAAGTCATTTCTGAAAATGTTATCAAGTAACTTCTCCAAAAATGGAAAAAACTGTGTGTGTGTGTGTGTGTGTGCGTGCGTGCGTGCATGCGTGTGTGTGTGTGTGTGTGTGTGTGTGTGAGATAGGGTTTGAACTCAGGGCCTGGGCACTGTCCCGGAGCTCTTTTGCTCAAGGCTAGTACTCTACCACTTTTGAGTCACAGCTCCACTTGTTGTTTTCTGGTCATTAACTGGGAATAAAAGTCTCACAGACTTGCTTTGAACCACAATCCTCAGAGCTCAGCCTCCTGAGTAGGAAGGTTTACAGGTGTGAGCCACCAGCGCCCAGCCAGAAAAAAACTCTGAATAATCTGTTGATAAACATCACTTTCTAGTGATACCTTTTCTCCCCCCACCTTTTTTTTTTTTTTGCCAGTCCTGAGGCTTGAACTCTTGGGGTTTGAGCACAGGGCCTGTGCACTATCCCTGAGCTACTTTTGCTCAAGGCTAGCACTCTACCACTAGAGCCACAGTGCCACTTCCAGCCTTTTCTGTTTATGTGATACCGAGGAATTGAACCCAGGGCTTCATGCATGCTAGGCAAGCACTCTACCACTAAGCCACATTCCCAGCCCTGCCTTTTTCTTTTTCTTTTTTCTGTGTGTGTGTGTACTAGAGCATTAACTCAGGGCTTGTGTGCTGTCCCTTTAGATTTTTTTGCTTAAGGTTGGTGCTCTTCCACTTGAACTACAGGGTCTACTTCTGGCTTTTCTGGTGGTTAATTGGAGATAAAAGTCTCATAGACTTTCCTACCATTCTGGCTTTGAACCACAATCCTCAGATTTCAGCCTCCTGATAGCTAGGATTACAAGCAGGAGCCACTGTGCCTCGCTAGTGATGCTTTTAATGAAGTGCCCTGACGATCCTTCTTGTTCTGCTTAGTAAACGAACAGCCCACTCTGTCCATGTCTTTGGTACATGGAAGCTTGACACTCACGTGTTCTGGTGGGCTCTCTGAATGCAGTTGAAAAGGTGCCCATTTTCAGGGTCTGTGCTGTACATGACAGGATACTGTGAAAATGAAGCACATATAAACAAATGGTCAAGAGCAGCACTCAGTGTGGACACTTAGAATTAACCATGAAAACAATACAACCTGAAATGGCTTCTACTGGACTCTTAGAGAAGGTCATTTGTTTTCTGCTTAAATATTTACAGTGACAGAGTTTTCACTCTCAGGGCATGTTCAGTGTTTGTTATAATAACAACTGTTATTTTTGTGGTACTGCTGTTTGAAGGTGTCCTGCTTGATAGATAGATACTCTACCACTGGAGCTATACCACCAGCTCTCAAGGTTTGTATTAAATATCCAGCCACAAGAATATGTATCTCTGGGCTGTGGTTGCACAAGAGCTACACACAGCTTGTACCAAACCAGTGCTTTCCACTGATACTATGCATCAGTGGTGCATTACAGCTGCATTAAAAAGACACCACAGAGAATAAATTCCTTCTCAAGAGACATCATATACTGCATCCTTTTAAGAACTCCCTTAATGGGGGAACAGATAATTGAAGGTGTAAACATTTTATTGGAGTGTCCATTAGAAGAAGAAATCTAGATACGAAACTTTAAAAGCAGCTCCAGTGAAATGTATAAGAGTCCAAACAGAAACAGGTATCTAATTGCTCACCAGGGACAACTTTAGAAAGCATCCCTTCTAGATTAGCTAGAACTAAAGGAAGTATTTAATAGATCTCCTTCCTGCATCTAAAGGCTAAGCCTTGGGCTAAGCTCCACATAGCTTCTCTGCTGGAAAACAGGAAAATCACCTTCTGCTAAGCAGTGCATTAGGATACCATGCTGCTACTTAATTCTCTTTAGCAAGCGGCATTTTCCCTAACAAAAGGCTCTAGCCAAAAGCAGATCATTTCAGTCCCAGTAGACCTGACTTTTCTATGGAGAAGACAAAGTAAGAGATGAAAACTATTCCCTAGCAGGGCCTCCTATTTTTCACTTATTTCCTGCTACAAAGAAGCAGAATTTTTTTTTTTTTGGTCGGTCATGGGGCTTGAACTCTGGGCCTGAGTGCTGTCCCCCAGCATTTCAGCTCAAGGCAAGCACTCTACCACTTGAGCTACAGCGCCACTTCTGGTTTTCTGGTGGATAATCGGAGATAAGAGTTTCACGGACTTTCCTGCCTAGGCTGGCTTTGAACCTTGATCCTCAGATCTCAGTCTCCAGAGTAGCTAGGATTACAGGTGTGAGCCACCAGTGAGAAGCAGAATTTCTTTCTTTTTTTTTTTTATTATGAAAATACTGTACAGAGGGGTTACAATTACATGGGCAAGATAATGAGTACATTTTTTATCAAGCATTGTAGCCTCCTCCTTTGTTTCCCCTTCCCATCCCTTCCCATCCTCCCCCCCCCCGAATCCCCACCCCCACCCCAAAGTTGTAAAGTTTGTTTTCGACATAACGACTTGTACATCTCATTGTTGCAATGGGTCCACCTGTATCCCTATTTAAACGATGTTTTTCCCCTGCCCCTCCACAAATTATACCGACATCAAATACAGTGAAAGCAGGGGTTATACTGTGGGGGAGGGACATACAAAGCAACAAAGAAATAATCTTATAAATGCGTCAGAAACAAATGCATGAAAGAAAAAATCATTTAAATACATATCTTAGGGTTTATTTTCCTAACATCACATTATCTGACCTTTTCTGCTTGACTCAGACATATACTAAATATTGCAAATAAGGGAAACCATGGGACCTATGTTTCTTTGGGCCTGGCTTACTTCACTTAATAAAATTTTTTCCAAGTCTTTCCATTTCCTAACAAATGGGGCAATGTCATTCTTTCTGATGGAGGCATAGAATTCCATTGTGTATATATACCACATTTTCTTGATCCATTCATCTACTGAGGGGCATCTGGGTTGGTTCCATATCTTAGCTATAGTAAATAATGCTGCAATAAACATAGTCATGCTCGTAGCTTTAGTGTGGTCTTGTTTGTAAACATTTGGGTAAATGCCCAAAAGTGGGATTGCTGGGTCATAGGGGAGCTCTATGTGGAGTCTTTTGAGGAACCTCCAGACTGAGAAGCAGAATTTCTAAGAGGCACATCTCTAAAACTGCTATCATGTTCTACTGATTCCTCCATGACTAAAAACAAACCCTTGGAGAAATCTGGGGCCTCAGACAAGCCTATAAAAGCATCAGTTTGTATTCTTACCTCCACCTTATACTTCTTGCGGGCCTTGCCAACATTGATGGCTAGATGGAGTACCATCACAAAACTGGCAGCACCAGTTAGAATCACGAAGCCATATTCCTTAGAGAGGACAGCCATCTTGTGGACTCTGTGGAAGAAAGTATACTACATTAGATACTATGCCACCTCTGTGGGTGAAAGGATCTATCACATCAATCCAGGGGACCATGCAGAGGTAGGTAGGCACAGGAGAAAGATTATTACAAGGCTTATTAGAAGAGCCATATTCCCCCCGGAGAGGGAGCACAGGGTACCCTCTACTATCTAGGTAGCAGCAGGGTCTGGGGGTAGGAAGTGAGGTAGATGGGAGTTCAGGTGGGTCTGGGTGGAGAGAGGGAGGGGCCAGCTGTATGGCGGGAACTCCAGGGCTGGGAGGAGCTCAGGTCTGGGGGGAGCTGAGAGCCAAAGGTGGGCATAATGCTTACAGTGGGCATTGCACATACAGATAAAAAAGATAGGTGTCCAAGAGGCCATTGGAAATATACTGTATACTGTACAATGAAATTAAAAAATTAGTCAAGTATGCAGTACACTCACAATTATATATTATGTATTTTCTTGTGTTCAAGGTCTTTTGCCCAATGTTATATTTACAAGGTTTACCTATGTCATTGTCATACTTGTAGAATGGTATGGCCAACAAAGTTTGCATGACAAAATGCTAAAGGATTTAAGAAAGGAAAGAAGATAGTGGCACTAGTGGCTCATGTCTGTAATCCTAGCTCCTCAGGAGGGTGAGATCTGAGGACTATGATTCAAAGCCAGCAGGAAAGTCTTGAGACTCCTATCTCCTATTAACCAGCAAAAAGCTGTAAATAGGGCTATGGCTAAAGTAGTAGAGCACTAGCCTTAAGTACAAAAGCTCAGGGACAGTGTCTAGACCCTGGGTTCAGGTCTCATACCAAACCCAATAAAAAGGAGAAATAACCTGGGCAGTGTCGGCTCATGCTTTTATTCCTAGCTACTCAAGAGACTGAGATCTGAGATTTGTGGTTCAAAGCCAGACTGAGCAGGAAAGTCCATGAGACTCTTTTTTTTTTTTTTTGGGTCCGGTCGTGGGGCCTGAACTCTGGGCCTGGGCGCTGTCCCTCAGCTCTTCAGCTCAAGGCTAGCGCTCTACCACTTGAGCCACAGTGCCACTTCTGGCTTTTTTCTTTTTGCTTATGTGGTGCTGAGGAATTGAACCCAAGGCCTCAGGTATGCAAGGCAAGCGCTCTACCACTGAGCCACCTTCCCAGCCCCTCCATGAGACTCTTAGGTCCAATTAACAACCAGAAAACCGGAAGTGGAGCTGTGGCTCAAGTGGCAGAGTGCCAGCCTTGAGCCAGGGATAGTGCCCAGACCCTAAGTTCGGGCTACACAACTGACAGAAAAAAAAGGGGGGAGGAAGGGAAGAAAGAAGGAGGAGGAAAAGATAAGAAGGAGAAGAGAAAGAGATAGGATACAAAGCCTTTTGGCTTCTGGAGGGAAGCCATGTGAAGTCAGAGACTGGTGGCTTCCCTTTGATCCTGATCCTGGCGCACGTGCTAGCATGGCAGAAGAAATCTCATACCAGTAAAGAAAGTCCTTATCTAGTAGAGATAGTCCTTGTTCCAGTGTATTGAAGGCACAGCATGATTCCAGAGCCTATAACACTTGTTATGCAATGTTCTCAGATCTGCAGTTTATTTTGAAATACATTAAAAAATGACAATACAAGCCAATAAAACAGATACTGGGATCTCACATGAACATTCAAGGTACAATTGTTTCAATGTTTCTGTGGGTTTAGAAATCTTCATAATTGGGCTGGGAAGTTGGCTCAGTGGTAGAGCGCTTGTCTTGCATGCATGAGGCCCTGGGTTTGATTCCTCAGCACCACATAAGCAGAAAAAAAAAAAAGCTGGAAGTGGCGCTGTGGCTCAAATGGTAGAGTGCTAGCCTTGAGCTGTAAAGCTGAGGGACAGTGCCCAGGCCCAGAGTTCAGGCCCCATGACCAGACCCAAAAAAAAAAAAAAAAAGAAATCTTCATAATTAAAAGCTTAGAGAAAAAGCTAATCCCAGATCATTTCCCAGTGCTCTTTTCTCCAAGAGGAAAGAGGAAGAAAGAAAGAAAGACTAGGTATCAGAGAGAGCATCTCAGTTGGTCGGTTAGGGCCATCCATTAGCTTCTTTAAGCTTTGGGTCCTATATGGAAAGCCTGGAGTGCCACAGGACACAAGGAAGAGCTACACCATGTCAAAAGATTTTTAACTGGCTCAAAGACTGCCACAGGCCAGGAGCTCTGCTTTCATTTTTTTGTTGTTGTTGTGCTGATTTGGGAGCTTGATCTCAGGGCCTGGCCTCTGTTCCTTAGCTTTTTTGCTCAAGGGTGGTATTTTAACATTTGAACTTTCTGGTGGTTAATTGGAAGTGTCTCTTGTACTTTTCTGACCAGCCTGGGTTTGAACCATGATCCTCAGATCTTAGTCTCTATAGTAGCTAGGACTATAGACATGAGCCACTGGCTCTTGGCTGGGAAGGTGGCTCAGTGGTAGAGTGCTTGCCTTGCATGCATGAGGCCATGGGTTCGATTCCTCAGCATCACATAAGCAAAAAAGAAAGCGAGGCTGTGGCTCAAGTGGTAGAGCACTAGCCTTGAGCTGAAGAGCTGAGGGACAGTGCCCAGGGCCAGAGTTCAGGCCTCATGACCAGACCCCCCCTTCCCCCCAAAAAAGATATCCATCCCCATTAAATCCCCATTAAGTATCTAGCTTCATTCTCCCCTAGAAGCCAATTGAGAAGGATCATCATTCTGCAACAAGTCTCTACACATAATTACAAACAAACCAACAGGTTAGTACTATTTTCCAAGGGATTCTCAAAAGGTTGAGGACTTACCCACAAAGTCTAAAACAGAAAGTATAGAAACTGAGAGTCACATTCAAATTCATCTAGTTCCAATGTCCCCTTTCTGTCCTATTGAAAAATTGAGAGTTGAACTGACACTGGAGTGGGAAGCATCTTTCTCAATATGGAACTCAGAGTGGACAGGCAGCTCAGGTCTTTAAGTTTCTTAGTTTGGACAGTAATATTTGGGACCTCAGCCCTAGAGATCTATCCTCTCCCCAACTGTGGTCCACACATTCTTACCAGTTTTCTCCTGGCGTGTTGTTCACTTGCCCTTGGGGGAATAGAACCCAGCCTGGGCAGGGCTGTCTCCATGACTCAGCACAGAAGGCCTCCAGGTCAGCAGCTGAGCCTGCCCTGCCCTGCCCTGCCCTGTTCCATCCTGCTGCAGAGATCAAGAGACTTGGCTATCCTCCATACCCTTTTGCCTTCTCTTCCTAAGTCTAGAAAATTTAGTGCAAGTAGGAATCTACAGTACTAATTATTAAGACAGAGTGTGGATTCTGAACAGCTCTTTGAAATAAGACTGAAATGAGCCTGCCTCTAACTCTGCCGGAAGCTGCCTGATTAATGGCCATAAAATAATCACATCTGTTTTGGTCAGGGTTTGCAAGTCCAGAGGCTCAGGTGAATCATTGACAAAGCTAATATCACTGTAGTACTCCAGGAAGGCCAAGACAACATGCGTGAGGTGGCTTAGTCACAAACCATGCTTTCCTGATTTCCAAGGGTTAGCTAAGTGGCAAGACAAAGAGTCTCTTGAGTTGATGTCTCCATTGGAGGTAAAAACAAAAAGACAAGAACATTTGTAAAGCAACTGCTTGACAATCTACAATTAGAAATTAATGTTATTGAGGGAAGATGACACTATGTGTAACTTGTAGGCAGGGATGAGAAGGGGAAACTGCGGGACAGTGAAGGAAGAGATAACGTTGTCCAAAAAGAACTATGTTCACACCAGGTGCTATTGGTTCACGCCTGTAATCCTAGCTACTCAGGAGGCTGAGATCTGAAGAAAACAGTTTGAAGCCAGCTCAGGCAGGAAAGTCCTGAGACCCCTATCCTCAACTAACCACCAGAAGTGGAAGTGGAGCTGTGGCTGTGTTAGAATGCTAGCCTTGAGTGAAAAAGCTGAGGGACAATGTACATGCCCTGAATTTAAGTCCCACAACCTACAAAAACAAAAACAAAAACTTGTACTGATTACCTGAGTTAGGCAATGGTAACCCCTTTTTAAAACACAATAATAATCATAATCATAATAATAAATTATATTAAAAAAGATGTTACTACTTAGTTCTTTTTTTCAGAGTAAATATGAAATCTTCTAGGTGTTTCAGAAGGCTTCTCCTTGTGAAGGTGGTATGTATTTATTGAATGAACCTGGATGGAGACAAGGAGAACCAGGATTATGGAGGACATTTGAAATACGGAAAATGAACAGAAAAGTGAGCCCAGAGTCTGTTGCTTGATGGTTGCAACATAGAGCGCTATGGAAAACATATATCCAATATGGAGTAAAAATGGTTGCTGGGCACTCATGGCTAAGTCTGTAATCCTAGCTACTCAAGAAGCTGAGATCTGAGGATTGTGCTTTGAAGCTAGGTGTGGCAGTTAAGTCTACTAGATCTACATCTCCAGTGGAGCAGGAAATAGTGGAGCTGTGATCCAAGTGTTAGCCTTGAGGAAAAAAGCTCAGGAACACTGAGTTCAAGCCCTAGAATGGGCACCAAAAAAAAAAAAAAAGGTTAAGGTTTGCCCTTTAAAGAAAGGATCCACTTAATTCAAATAAGGTTAAAAAAAACACACCAACATTCACTAAACCCTTATTTTCTGAGACTCCAGGGTGAAGAGATGGGTATTTCCAGCCTGCAGAGTGGCTTCAGTGTATAGAGAATGCACAGAACAGGAAAGTAGCCCATAGTTCACAGTGATCACACCCCAGGCAGCCCTGGCCACACCCTGGGTTGTGCAAGTTCAGACCTAGCAGATAGCTTTCAGGGACAGGCTTGAAGAACTGATAAGTGACACACAACCTCCCTCAGATATGAGCCGTCTTTTGGAATTTACTTGTTAGTGTTTGCCTTACCTGCCCAGTGTCACTAGCAACCCTTTTATAGCTCCAACAAGATAAAGTTCTTGAAGGCAGAAACTCTGCCCTAGACCCTTATTTTCCTTTTTGTCCTGGTAGTGGGGATTGAACTCAGGGTCTCAAGCTTTCACTTGGTTTTTTCCAAGTGGTGCTGTTTCAAGGCTGGTGCTTCGTCACTTGAGCCACAGCTCCACTTCCATCTTTTTGCTGATTAATCGGAGATAAGAGTCTTCTAGACTTGTCTGCCTGGGCGGGTTTCCAACCTTGACCTTCAGTTCTCAGCTTCTTCAGTAGCTAGGATTACAGGCATAAGCCATCAGTGTCTAGCTTAGACTTTCTTCTGCATAGTTCTGGGTTCTGCCTCTGAATGCTAGCACCCATGGTTAGTTAGCTGTGGTATCATGAACTTAAAGACTAAAAAACGAAAATGGTTCCATATGCTCTCTGAGGACAGAGAGCAGAAGATAGAAGCTGCTTGTTTGCAGATATACTCAATAGGGTGCTATTATTCTGTTGTCTATATAGTGGTTCTCAAACTTCAGTGGTATCAGAATCACCTGGAATGTGTGTTAGAACATACCTCACTCTCAGAGATTCCGATCTCCTCAGGCTTTGGTGGAGCTATGAATATACACTTCTAGCAAGTTCCTAGATGATTCTGATGATTCTGGTGAAAGACCACATTTTTCAGAACTAGTTTTAGGCAAAAAGGAAAAAAACGCAGGGGGCCGGGAAGGTGGCTCAGTGGTAGAGCGCTTGTCTCGCATGTTTGAGGCCCTGGGTTCGATTCCTCAGCACCACATAAGCAAAAAGAAAAAAGCCGGAAGTGGTGCTATGGCTCAAGTGGTAGAGCGCTAGCCTTGAGCTGAAGAGCTGAAGGGCAGCACTCAGGCCCAGAGTTCAGGCCCCATGAAAAAAAAAGGAAAAAAATGCAGGGGACAGATATTTTATCCAGAAGCACGGTCTTGTCTTGGTGACTCATAGTCCACCACAGTGGTAGACTGAGGTCCCCCTTCTCCTGAAGTATCCCCAGAATCTGAAGTTTCTGAGGCCAGAGAGAGTTCTGCTGTTCTCAGCTGCAGCTGAGCCTGTCACAAGTCTGACTTCATTCAGTGTTAGCAGAGGACTATGTAGACAAGATGGCTTGGTTTCTCCTGAGGCTTTACCCTGTGTTTGGTGGTCTTTCTACATGATCATATTGCCAGACAAGACTTTCCAACTAGGTCAAATGAGCCAGAGTTTAAGGCTTCCCATGCTTCAGGAGAGATGCTCATGTGCTGTAAGATGACTTTTTGGGGACCATCACTTCTAAGAGCATGGATCAGTTCTACCTCACATTCTGAATGATCACATCACTTCAAATGAAAAGCTTGTTAAGGGATTTATTGGGACCTCCAAGGAGCCTCTCATGAAATTTCATCCCATTTCTGCAGAAATAGCAGAACAGGAAATAACATTACCATTGCATGCTGAATATCAACTAGAAGAACTAGACTGCTTCTTTCATGCCAGGCACTGGGACAGACAGTATGGATCAACAGTCTTCACAGAAATCCTGTGTGGTAGTTAACATTCTTATAATTTCCATTGTTCACATGAGAAAAGGCAAAGAGAAGTTCCATAATTTGCTTATGGTCCATAGCTGGTAAGTGCAGAGCTGGGATCTGAATGCAAATACATGGACACTAACATCCACTCTTTTTTTGTTGTTGTTGGTGATCATGGGGCTTGAAATCTAGGCCTGGGCACTATCCTTGAGCTCTTTTGCTCAAAGCTAGCACTCTACCACTCTGAGTCACAGCACCACTTCTGGTTTTCTGTTAGTTAATTGGAGATAAGAGTCTCACAGCCTTTCCTGCCCAGGCTGGCTTTGAACCACAGTTCTCAAATCTCAGCCTCCTGAGTAGCTAAAATTTCAGGTGCAAGCCACTAGCACCCGGTGAGACTCTTATTTCTAATGAAGCACCAAAAAAACTCTAAGTATAGCTATGGCTCAAGTGGTAGACTACTAGCCTTGAGCAAACAAAGTTCAGCCACTAGCCCTGGGGTTATCCACTCTTTTTGCTACTATGCTGATACGCTTGCTTCTTACCCACAAATGGGAGGACCTCCTCCTCCAGCTGGGCTGCAATGAGGAGAAACCCTTGGCAAAGCTTGTTGTAATTCTGGGGCAGTTGGGTCACATCCTGGACTTCTGCTCCAGGGACAAAGAGAGAGGAACAGAGGCAGGACACACCAGTTTAAGGGAGGCCAGAGCTAGACCCAAGGTCTTTAAATTCTACATTACTGCTCTTGTGGTGCTGGAGATTGAGCCCAGGGCCTTGCACATGCTAGCCAAATAATCTCCCATTAAGCTATATGCCAGTTCCCAGGATCTTTCGAACAATTCACCCATATAATATGCTGAGCAGAAGGACTAACGACAGGCATCTTCACCTTCTTCCTCACTGTAGGGAAGAGGCATCCAGTTTTTCACCACAAGATCTGATGTTAATGGTAGATTTTTCTGGATGCCCCCTTTGAGAACACTTTAGAAATCTAATTATTTCTATCATCTTTTAAAAGCACAGTAGCAACTCTATTTGTAACTTTTTAAATTTATCAAAGAGTGTATTGCTTGTCAGGGATGATCAAGTTGGAGTAAGAAAATTAGGAACAGTATCTTAAGCAGATGACATATAGGCCAGGAGGACAGCAGAGAATCCCCAGGGCCTGGAGGATTTCCTGGAGGGGTAATTCAGGAGGACAAGATTTGTCCAGATAATTAGTAGAGTCTTGGGGGATGGAGTGGGGAGGAGGGAGGTGGTGGTGGAACAGCCCTCAGGACAAGGGGACTGTACAGCCTATCAGTAGACAGCAGAGGAGGTTAAAGAAGCAAAGGGACCACTGTAAAGACTCACTTTAGAGATCAAACCTAGGCTTCAAATGTGATAGTGTTGGTCAAACTCTATTCCAGTGCTTCAGTACGAAACCCCAGGTTTCGTAGGATATTTGGCCAAGGTAATTTCCCCTAGGAATTTTGCTAACAGATTGTCCTATAAACCCAATGATTCTAGTACTAAAGTTTCGCTCACCCTTCCCTCTGATTCCTGCTTCTGCCTGCCACTTTTGTCCTTATCTCACTGGGGCAGGGTTTCTTCAGTTAAGAGAAAGGCTTGCCCAGGAAACGTAGTGAACTACAACTCTAAGGCAACATTCCACACGAGGCTGTCATTCGCTATTTACCCAAGTCCTTCTTGGCTGCTAACAGAAATTCCCCAGGATACAATTGGCATTGCATAAATGGAACAAAGGCAGTTTTTATGCACTTGGTCACTTGGGCCCAATAGCTTATCACTTGTGAATCAGCAAGTTACAGCACCAAATCTTCAAATGATTACTTAGACATCTCCTCTCGCCTCCTTTTCATTCTCTTTCTACTTCATTTCTTCATTATTTCCTTCTTTCTCTTTCTTGAAAGGGTCTCAACCTCAAACCTCCAATCTTCCTTCATCTGCTTCCAAGTGCTGAGACTAAATCACAACCTAGGCCACTGGACTTGAAAGACATTGAAGAAAAGCCTTGGTGATAAGAAGTAACTTTTGGTGGCTCCCACCTATAATTCTAGCTACTAGGCTGAGATCTGGGATCATTGTTCAAAGTAAGCCCAGGCAGGAAAAATTCACAAGACTTTTCTCTAACTAGAAGAAAGCCAGAAATGGAGGCATGGCTCATGTGATAGAGTGCTAGCCTTGAGTGAACAAGAGACAGTGCACAGGCCCTGAGTCCAAGCCCCAGTATTAGCACAAAAAAACAGCCTCCCCCCTGAAAAAATCCTAAATATTGTCCCCAAATGATAACACACATTTGATAGACATTTCTCCAAAGGCTGAATATGAAAAGCCAGTTGATTAGGAACTTCATTATCCAGCACTTGCTTATAAGTTCAAATGAGGCACACGTTAGGCAGGTCATAATGTGGGTCTTTCCCAGTATCCCACACTCTTCCATTCCTCATTCATGTGTTGGCAGTATATTGACAAAGTGGAAGTGAATTATGAGGATGGAATATTTTCCCTTGAGGAACAAATGTACTATAAGCCAGTCACATTCAAACAGTTAAGCAGCCACAGCTTAGCCATATACAACATTCAAGTGAACTGTTGGTATTCTAAACAATTGTTGAATACACCACTGTGCTTGCTGGCTGGGGTTTGGGGAGCAAAGGCTTAGCGTGAAGCTCAGAGTCAAATGAATGAATGGTCCTTGATTATATGGGACCAGCCTGTGCTGGTACAGACTCTGTTAAAGCCACGTAAATAAACATCTCTTTTCCTATCTTTTTTTCTTTCCTTTTCTTTTCTTGTCTGATAAGGTACAACACATATGCTTGACTAGAACTGAATCTTCCCTGGGGAAAGGATGGGCACAAGGAAAAGAATGGGGAGATAGCAAGGGATACTAAAGGGGAAAGGGGTGAGGTGATATCACCAAATTCATTCAATGAAGGTAGTTTGGTAAATTCAGTGCAGCAGAAAGCATTTTACATAGAAGACACTTGCCTCAGTGTCTGTCCTTTCTTCAGTGAGTTCTCAGTATGATGGCTGCCCTTGTTCATCCACTGCTAAGCCCAGGCAGCACTGAAGGAGCAGGACTGAGAAGGAAGATCCTCCAGAAAACAGTCGTCAAGTTGCGTGTGTGTGTGTGTGTGTGTGTGTGTGTGCGCACACGCATGCGCGTGCTGAGGAGATAGAGGAGATCAGAAACCAGGAGTGTGACAGCTGGAGAGGAAAGCCTTAAAGGACCACAGTGAAGTGTGAGAGAAGTAAGGAAAAAGTAAGCACACAGGTAGGTCTGCAGAAAGGAAAAGGTTTGACTTTCATACAGAGAATAAAGTAGATCAAAGTGACCAAGGTGAAGGGAGGTGAGACGGACTAGAGGAAGAATAGTAGTGGGAGAAACCTATTATTATTATTATTATTAATGCAGGTACTGGAGCTTGAACCTAGGGCCTTGTGCTCTCACTTTTTCCCTCAAAGCTGGTGCTCTACCACTTGAACCATACCTCTATTTCTACCTTTTTTTGCTGGTTAGTTGGAGATAAAAGTCTCTAAGCCTGCCTGGACTGGCTTCAAACTACAATGTTCAGATCTTAGCCTCTTGAGTAGTTAGGATTACATGTGTGAGCTACTAGTACTGGGGAAAACAATTATTATTAACAATAATAATTGGCCCTGGTGCCAGTGGCTCATGCCTGTAATCCTAGCTACTCTGGAGGCAGAGAGCTGATGATCGCAGTTTGAAGCCAGCCCAAGAAGTCAAGTCCATGAGATTATTATTTTTTTATTAATAAGTTTTTTTTTTATTGTGAAAATACCATTCAGAGGGGTTACAATTACCTGGACAAGGTAATGAGTACATTTCTTATCAAGCATTGTTGCCTCCTCTTTTGTTTCCCCTTGCCATCTGTCCATGAGATTCTTTTTTTTGGGGGGGGGTCTGGTCATGGGGCCTGAACTCTGGGCCTGGGTGCTGTCCCTCAGCTCTTCAGCTCAAGGCTAGCGCTCTACCACTTGAGCCACAACACCACTTCCAGCTTTTTTCTTTTTGCTTATGTGGTGCTGAGGAATCAAAACTAGGGCCTCATGCATGCAAGGCAAGTGCTCTACCACTGAGCCACCTTCCCAGCCCCCCATGAGATTCTTATCTCCAATAAAATACCAAAAAAGAAAAAAAAAAGTCAGAAGTGGACCTGTGGCTTAAATGGTAGAGCACTAACCTTGAGCAAAAGCAGTTTGGGAATAGGACCCATGACCCAAGTTCAAGCCCCAGGACTGACCAAAAAATAAAAAAAAATATATAATTGGAATTAGGTGGCTATCAAACCAATCTGTCAAACAGAATTTAGTGCCTGTTGCACATCACTAGCATGCTTATTTGAATCCTGCTCAAAGCTGTTCATTAATATTAATTCATTAAAACCCTTAGCATTTCTATGATGTCTAGTTACCTCCACTCTCTAAGTGAAGAAATTGAGCATCTGAGAGGCTAAATAATTTGCCCAAGATCACACAGTGACCACAGAGCAAAGTCTGGATTAATACACTCTAGGCAGTCTGGCTCCAGAATCCAGGCTTTCACCCTTGGTTCTACTGTCTCTCTAAGAGGTTGAAGAGCAAGTTAGACAACACCTGACCTCTTTTGAAATCTTTCTACCTTCTCAGATCCTCTCTAGAGTATAAAATATGTTAACAAGAGGAGAGAGCTAATAATTAACTCCAAGCCTGTGACTGTCTAAAGCCTGTGAAGTTTCTAATTGGGATTGGGTGGAGGGACTGGGAAAGATCCACATTTAAAAAAAAAAAGTTTCATTTTGCTAGGTACTGGTGGCTCACATCTACAATCCTATCTATTCAGGAGAACGAGATCTGAGGATCACAGTTTTGAAGCCAGCCCAGGCAGGAAAGTCTGAGACTTGTGTCTCCAATTAACCAGCAAAAAAGCTGGAACTGGAGCTGTTGCTCAAGTGGTAGAGTGCTAGTCTTGAGCACAAAAGCTCAGGGACAGGGCTGGGAAGGTGGCTCAGTGGTAGAGCACTTGCCTTGCATGCGTGAGGCCCTGGGTTCGATTCCTCAGCACCACATAAGCAAAAAGAAAAAAGCTGGAAGTGGCGCTGTGGCTCAAGTGGTAGAGCGCTAGCCTTGAGCTGAAGAGCTGAGGGATAGCACCCAGGCCCAGAGTACAGGCCCCACGACTGGACCCCCCCCCCCAAAAAAAAGCAAACCAATGGCTAATGCTAATGTAACCTTACCTACTCAGGAGGCTGAGATCTGAGGATCACGCTTCGAAGCAAGAAAGTATGTGAACTCTTTACCTCCAATTAACCACCAGAAAACCAGAAGTAGCATGTGGCTCAAAATGGTGGAGCACTAGCCTTGAGCAGAAAAGCTCAGGGACAGTGCCCAGGCCCAGAATTCAAGCCCCATGACTGACCAAAAACAAACAAAAAACAAACTACCTACCTACTCACTTACCTATCTACATATACATACGTATATGCATATATATGTGTAACTGTGTAGCAAGCATTAAGTTTTTTTTTTTTTTTTTGTCGGTCGTGGGGCTTGAACTCTGGGCCTGGGCGCTGTCCTTCAGCTCTTCAGCTCAAGGCGAGCCCTCTACCACTTGAGCTACAGCGCCACTTCCGGTTTTCTGGTGGTTTATTGGAGATAGGAGTCTCACGGTCTCTTCTGCCCGGGCTGGCTTTGAACCGCGATCCTCAGATCTCAGCCTCCTGAGTAGCTAGGATTACAGGCGTGAGCCACCAGCGCCCGGCTGCATTAAGTTATTTTTGACAGATTGATTTGATACCTGTCTCATTCCAGTTGGCCCCTGGGGCTCTCCAATATTCTCTCGCTGTGTGTCTTCTTTGTGCTAACTTCAGGTAAGAAGATTCCTTTTCTTGATTGTTCCCCCAGAACTCTAGGCCAGCAGCAGGAAATTTAAGTAAAGGGGAAGGCTGCCCTTCTCCAGTTTTGTCTATGTATGTATGTATGTATGTATGTACGTATGTATGTGTCTTGGGACTTGAACTCAGGGCCTGGGTGCTGTCCCTAAGCTTTTGTGCCCAAGGCTAGCACTCTACCACTTTGACCCACAGCTCCACTTCATGTTTTGGGGTGGCTAAATAGAGACAAGAGTCTTATGAACTTGCCTGAGCTGGCTCCCAACCCTGATCCTCAGATCTCATCCTCCTAGGTAGTTAGGAATACAGGTGTGAGCCACCAGCGCATGGCTTGTTCCCTTATTTATTGGCTTATTACTACTTTAGAGACAGGTTCTCACCAAATTGCCAATATGCCTCAAACTTGCTATCTTCCTGCCTCAGCCTCCCCAGGTACTGGGAGTATAGGCACATGTCACCACCCCCTGCAAGATTTTGTTTTTTAATGATAGCACGCCTCTGTAAAGCAGTGTCTGTGGCTGGCTACAGTATCACTGTCATTTTATATATAGTAACATTGGTTACAGAAAAAGAAAGAATCACTTGACAAAGTTTTCTATTTCTGTAACATTGTGTCAGGAGGGAAGCTTAACAGTGTCTTCCCAGGGTGGAAGTCTTTGGATTTTAGATGTTGGTTTGATTTAACCCTCGTTTAATTTAACCCCTGTCAGAACACACATTTTTGAGTCCTTGACTACGATGCGATAAGCCCCGCCGTAGATGTCCACTGAAATAAAACATGCCAGGAACTCTGACTAGTAACCTTGGGTGCCTCCCAGACACTGCAGACTCCTTTCCCAAGGAAGTCCTAGCTCCAGTTCCCACCCTAAAATCTGCAGCGATTCTTCTGCCAAGACCAAACCGAGGCCCACAGCAGCGCAGGAATCATTTTTCCTTTCACCTTCTTCCCCCCAGCTCAGGGACTGAAGCCCTAACTCCCCAGGCTCCAATCTTTTGCATTCTCCCATCCCCCCAGCCGTCCATCCTGCTTTTCCTCCCCCCCCCGCCCCCCACCATGAGTCTCCTAGGCTACTTGTAAATGTGTGACTCTCAAGGAAAGTATTAGCAAGAAGCCACAACTTCGGGCAATGACTCATAAATGAATCTCCAGCCCTGTCTACCGCCCAGCATCACTCCCCACCCTACCCCGGGGTTCTGGGCCTCCCAGCAGAGACTCCAGATAAGAAGTTTCCTAAACCCAAGGAAGAGACAAATGAGTATTTTTTCCCTCAGTCTCTACGGCTGCAAGGCAGCCCTCCAGTAGATTCTAATACACCTGCTTCTCTGCAGCAGGAGGAAAAGAAACCCAATTCCTCCGAGACTGTCCCCAAAGACTCTTAGCAGCACAACCGCAGGGGCGCGGCGCTTCAGGCCGGCGCAGCCAACTTTCCCCGCCGCAGTGTCCCCATTGTCCATCCTCGGAGCTCGAGGTCGGGTGGGTTTCAGAGGACTGCAAGAGGGAGTCTCAGGACGGCACAGCCCAAGAGGAGGCGAGGAAAGAAAGGACCGGAGGAAGGGTTGACCTTGAGCATCAACCTGCATCACAGATCCTGACGCCGCGTCTTGCATAGATAGTCCAAACCTGCTCTATACTGGGAAAGGGTGCAGGACGGATGGAGGTCAAGGGGAGGAAAATGCAGAGCTCAACTCTACAGAAAAGGGAGGGAGGTTGAAGAGATCGCGTTCGGTTCTGGCTAGCTGAGATCAAGGCTATGGCGGGTGGCAAGCAATTAATTGCTTCATATAGATCAGGTTTTCTGCAGCCTGCAGGTGCTAGGACTCACCTGGATTACCTTCGCCCGGTGCACAACGAAGCTGCGCAGCTCAGTTCAGCTCGGCCCGGCTCGGGTGCGGCTCCTGAACAGGCCAGAGCAGGCCCCGCCCGCGCCCAGGGAGCGAGGCCACGCCCCCAGGGCGGAGCCCGCGGAGCCCGCGGAGCCGGCGCACTGCGCCAGGATTTAAGACCTGGCTGGACCACTAGCCGAGAGGCGGAGACTAAGCCCTTTTCCTGCTCTGGTTGCCTTCAGGGTTACTCTTTCTATCCCCAAATCCACGTATCTGCCTGCTTCTTCCCCAAGCAGTTTCATGGCCGCTATCCTACATTGTTTTCAATCAGTTCGTCTTCAGCTAGAACTTGCAAGGCGGTGTCACGAGCACAATTTGTTCCCTGCAGAGCCACCGTAGCTTGGCTGTGGCTCAGCTGCCGCGGGTGCGGGACACTGTCCAGCCACACTGGCACGCGCTGCGCGTGCTCGGCAGGCGCGTTCCCGAGGCCGGCTGTCCCGCGGGGGCGAGCCTAGTCTCCACACCGTGTCAGTGCAAAGACTCGGGGCTGTCAGGGCTGGTGAGTTTCCCCAGCTAATAAAAGTTGTTAGGCTGAGAACTCCTCTCCCTCCTCCTGCTCCCTCCTCCTGGGTCCTGGGGCTTGAACTCACCGCCCACCGGGCGCTGTCCTGGAGCTGGAGCTTTACAGCCTGGAGCCACCGCACCCCCTTCCCTGCATCTGGTAGTTACGGTGAGAGTCTCAAGCACTTTCCAGCCGAGTCTGGCTTGGAACCCTGACCTCAGATCTCAGCCTCGTGAGTAGTTGAGATTACAAGGGTGAGCCATCGGTGCCAGGTGCAACTTTTTTAACAAATATTTTATTGTTATGATTCAAGTGTTGTACAGAGGGGTTACCATTTTCTAAGTCGAGTAATGAAGACATTTATTTTTTTTTGGACTCTATCCCTGCTCATAAGTGACACAGTTCATTTCCCCTCTTTGTCTTTTGATATCTTTGGATATCTAGTACTAATATGCACACGCTGGGCATAGTGATGCATGCCTGTAATTCAGAGACAGAAGTAGGAGGGTGGAGAGAGTCCAGCCAGGGCAAAAGATGGAGACACCACCTCAAAATCAAAATAAAGGCAAGGAAGGCTGGAGTGTAGCTCAAGTGGTAGAATACTTGCATGCTTAAGGTGCTGGGTTCAGTCCCCAGTACAACTACTACCGCTACCACCATAATATGCACTCATGAGCAGTCACAATTTTCTCTAGCACTGGATAATGGATATGGTTTCCCTCCAATTCCCAATAGAAATAAGAACTTTTGTTGTTGTTGGTTGTAGAGCTTGAACCCTGGGGCTGGTCACTGTCCCTGGGCATTTGTGCTCTACTACTTTGAGCCTTAGTGCCACTTCCTGTTTTTGCATGGTTAACTGGAGATAAGACTATTCTGCCAGGGCTGGCTTTGAACTGTGCTCCTCAGATCTCAGACTCCTGATTGTCTAGGGTTATAGGCATGAGCCACTGGAGCCCTACTGAAATAAGACCTTTTATGTAAGGTTATTGTCAAAAAGCAAATGAAATGAAGATACAGTGCCTCACAAAAGTTCTACAACCCTTTTGTCTTAGGTTAATGTATTTGTGATTTCTATTGTAATAAAACAAATTATGGTATGGAATTGGCTCAAGAGTTATTGTGTCCCTACTTCATTCACCATTCTTTCTCATTTACAATCTGACTTCTGCTTCCAAATCACTTTGCAAATTGCAATCTTAAAAGGTCACCATTTTCCTGGATTCTCAAACATTGCTTCTTCCTAATTATTTTCCTTCTACTCGCCTTTACTGGGCCTTCTTCATTTCTCTGACTATTAAAATGAGTTCAAGCTTCTCCCAAAACACTAATCTCCATGTTTACTTGCATCCTTCTCTATGAGTTCCTTCATTGACTTTTCCTTGATTGTATTTCCATGACTATTTTGGTTGTCTACATTCTAAATTCCCTTCTCTTCTAGGAAAAATTCCTATTATTTTTAACTCTTTTTTTCCCTCTGTCTTTTCTTTTTTGGTACTGGGGATTCAACCCAGGGCATTACACTTGCTAGGCAAGCACTTTGCCATTGAGCTATATCCCAGCCCTGTTTGGGTTTATTTTTTACCTGAATGTTTTGTCCTCATTTTAAATGTGTTCCTTAGAGGTAGTACAAACTGGAATATTGAAGTTTGTTTTTTTTATTGCAATATGGAAATTGAACTCTGGACCCTCCACTTGCTAGGCAAATGCTCTAACATTTGAGCCATGTCCCAGTTCTGTTATAATACTGAAGGACAGACCAGCCAATTCTTCTTTCTTCCAAATTCAGAGGTGCCAAGTTGGCAAAGCCTTTGACTTTGGACTCTATTTTGGAGAGCATGGATAACAGCAATACAGAGACATTTGGAGGCTTCATTTATTATGTGGCAACAGTGGTAAAGAGGGATTTCTTGTGAATCTGTCCTGATGACAGTCTCCCTCTTCTGAAAGTACTCTTTGTTCCCTTCATTCTTTTCTACCATACAGTTTTTAATGAATTAACTTATTTGCTTATGCTATGGCTCCTGTATTCAAATTGAAGTTACACAGATCTGGAGATACAGTCTATTTACTGTTGCATCTCTACTGCGCTTATGTGTCTGGCATAGAGTAGGCACTTAGTAACTGTGTGAAATGAATCTACAGATTGTAATGAATCTACCGCTTGTTTTGTGTGTGTCAGTCGTGGGGATTGAACTCTGGGCTTGGGTGCTGTCCCTGTGCTCTTCAGCTCAAGGTAAGCACTCTACCGCTTGAGCCACAGTGCCAACTTCCCAGCTTTGTTTTTTTTATTATTTTATTTTTATTTTTATTGCCAAGCTTTCTGTATCTGCTTTAGTTTTTAGGAAGCCTGCATCTCTGGCCCACCACTCTGATAACCTCCCAAGAATTATCTAGAGTCAGTTTCTGTTTCATGGGGAAAATACAGGCTTCATTCATAGGCTTTTTACAACATCCATTCCCTTTGCAGTGAAACTTTAAGATATTTCAGCAAATGATAACATGTAAAGAAATCACTTAGTGATTACTTGGTCATCACTCCTAGTCTTATTCACTCTTTGGACTCAGGAGTCAGTATTATATAGAAGCCTAAAGAGTCTTTTATTTTACTGTATGGCTAGAGGAAATTGTCTCTGAATCTTGTTTAGTGTTTTTATGTGCAAAGTTAACATACTAGCAACAATTTTGCTTGGCTGTTGTGAACTGGAGGGTGTCTATTGCTATTATCATCAATGTGTGTTGATTGCACCTTAAAATAATTCCCTTCTTAGGCCTTCTGCCATAGATCAGGCCTTATGTCTCCTCTGACCTGGACATTTACATAAACTTTTTCTTTTTGTGCCAGTCCTGGGGCTTGAACTCAGGGCCTAGATGCTACCCTGAGCTTTTGTGCTCAAGGCTAGCACTCTGCCACTTGAGTCACAGCTCCACCTCTGGCTTTTTTTGCACTTCATTGGAGATAAGAGTATCAAGACTCTCCTGCCATGGCTGGTTTCAAACCTTGCCTCACATCTCAGCCTCCTGAGTATCTAGGATTACAGGTGTGAGCCACTGGGGCCTGGCACATACAGAAACTTTTTGCCTGGTTTCCCCTTCATAATTCACTGCCATTGTGGTTAACTTTCTAAATCAGATCTCTTCTTCAGTGATTATGGGGACCTATGTCCTGTCATCCCGTAGGATGACATCCAAACTTTGAAACATGTTATTTCAAGATCTAGAGAGCTTCAACAGATTTTTCCAGAAGCTTCTCATTTAATGTTAATTTAATAAACTTTATTAAATGTGCATTGAATACCAGGCACTAATAGAACTTATATTTTATGGGGCTGGGAAGGTGGCTCAGTGGTAGAGCGCTTGCCTTGCATGCCTGAGGCCCTGGGTTCAATTCCTCAGCACCACATAAGCAAAAAGAAAAAAGCCGGAAGTGGTGCTGTGGCTCAAGTGGTAGAGCGCTAGCCTTGAGTTGTAGAGCTGAGGGACAGCTCCCAGGCCCAGAGTTCAGGCCTCACAACCAGACACCCCCCCAAAAAAAATAGAACTTATATTTTAGGGGCCCAGCATGCTTCTACTAAGCTACTCTGATGCTGGTAGAACTTATTTTTATGGTTGAACCTGTTGACAAAAACCAATAAGATGTGAATATCTTGTCCATTTTGTTCTGCTATAAATGCAAACCATATACTGAATAATTTAGAATAAATTATCATGGAGCTTGAACTTAGGGCCTGGGCACTGTCCCTGAGCTTCTTTTGCTCAAGGTTAGCATTCTACCACTTTGAGCCACAGCTCCACTTCCAATTTTCTGGTGGTTAATTGGAGGTAAGAGTCTCATGGGACTTTGCTGCCTGGGCTGACTTCAAACCACAATCCTTAGATCTCAGCCTCCTGAGTAGCTAGGATTATAGGCGTGAGCCACTGGTGCCTGGCTTGTCTTTTTTTTTTTTTTTGAGATAAGGCCTCATTACATAGTTCAGGCGATCCTTCAACTCACCATCCTCTTGCTTCCACTTTTTTTTTTTGGTAAGTCGTGAGTCTTGAACTCTGGGCCTAGGAGCTGTCCCTTAGCTCTTCAGCTTAAGGCTAGCACTCTACCACTTAAGCCACAGTGTGACTTCCGGTTTTCTGGTGGTTTATTGGAGATAAGAGTTTCATGGACTTTCTTGCCCAGGCTGGCTTTGAACCATGATCCTCAGATCTCAGCCTCCTGAGTACCTAGGATTACAGGCATGAGCCACCAGAGCCTGGCTTGCCTCCACCTCTTAATATAAGCTTCTTTAAACTGAAGAAATTAATCCACTGATGTCATCTTTTAAAATGAGACATATGGTTTTAGACTTTTTTTTTAACCACTTTTATTCCATAGAGAAAAAGATTGTGTATTCACATTTATCAGGGTTTTTACTATGTGGGTTCCAGGTATACGTCTTCAGAACATCTTTTTCTACTTTCACTCATTCTTCGTTATTGAATTTTTATGTTCAACTCCTTAATGTATGCTAAATCTTTGACAGTTTACATCTTGAGGCCCTGAGCTGGAGAGGGAAGTAGGCATCTGGCCATTTTCTCAACAGTTTTTTCTTGGATCCGTATTTCCTCCTTGTTCAAAATGCTACCTTTAACATGAGCTAAAACACCATATGTACTTGGGCTATTTTTGGACTCTCCAGATTGTCTCACTGATGTCTATTTCTTCTCCAGTATAAACATCATTTTAAGTTTTGCATCCTGCTTTAAAAAAATTCTAAATTGTTACTATAAAGGTAATATACAGAGAGTTATAGTTACCTAAGTCAGGTGATGAGTACATTTCTTTTTGGACAATGTCACCCCTTCCCTCACTTTTCTCCAAGTTTTTCCCTCCCATTCACACCCACAAGTTGTATAGTACATTTTCAATATAGTGTCTACTGAGTACCACTCCTACATTTGTTCACCCTTGGTCCCTCCATTTCTGTGTCCCCCTCCCCATCTGCCCAAAGACAAATAAATGAACAAACAAGACAATAAGAAAACAAAAACAGCACAGACAAAACCTCTTGTTTCTGTTTTCTGAACTTCATTTAGATAAATATTTATATGATTGGATGTACATAGACATTGCATCTATATGTTCCTCTCCTAAGAATATCCTCTTTTGGTCTCCCTGTTTAAATGCCTAGAATCCTATATAATTTATCACGTCCCAGTGTATTTTAGATCTAGCGTCCACATAGGAGAGAAAACATGTCTCTCAGAGCTTGGCTTACCTCTCTTAACATGACTTATTCTAGGCCTATCTATTTCCCTGCAAAGGACATATCCTCCTCCTCTTCCTCCTCCTCCTCCTCCTCCTCCTCCTCCTCCTCCTCCTCATTTTCTAATGGCTGTGTAAAATTACATTGTATATAAGTACTACATTTTTTATCTACTCATCTAGGACATCTGGGCGGTTTCCATAACTTGGCTATTGTGAATAGTGCAGCAATGAACATGGATGTGCAAATGTCTTCACATCCTCCTTGGTTTTACAAACAAAATTATTATGCTCAAATGATATTGCTAAGAAACACTCACTGGCTAATAATATCTAGTGTGTGTTTGAATTAAGCAGGGACTACAGCAAGTAAGGATCCTGGGCACCAGCACCCAGCATTTTGGCACAAAGTGACTTTCTGCCTGTGTCTGAAAACCTCTCCTTAGTTTGCCAAGGGTCCAGTCATAGTAGGTGGCCCCTTCAGGACAGCATGCCAAGATAAGCAAGCAGGTGCCTGTAGATGGAGGCATTATGGAAGGGCAGAAATATGGAGCATGACTTGATAATTTTCCCTCCAGTAGTTTTTCCAGAGTACCTAGACTGAATGACTTATTTACTCCACTACTAGAAAATATTTCACCCACCTTTTAAAGTGTCCCATCTCCAAACATAGTCATTCCAAGGTACTATGGATTATGATGTCAATATATGAATTTTGGAAATATGCAAGTCAGATCACAACACATCCTAATAGGTCAAAACCCTATTGCATTGTAAGAGACAAAGAGATTAAGTCTAACCTTCATTTTAAATATGAATTATTGAGTTAGATCATTTTCATATGATTTTAGTCATATAAGGCAGATATTATAATGGTTCTCTAGCTAGGGAGATGCTATTCAAAACAAATAACTAGTTTAAAGGCACAAGGGAGGTCCAGACTGGAACTAGAACTCGGGTATCCTAACATCTAAGCCACTTGTTACTCAGTAATAACTCTGTAGCCAAACTTCAGTGAGACACAGCTCTTCCAGATTTAATGCCCCAATCTACATCCTTTTGACACTGCTCAGAAAACATCTGAAGGTTACATAAGTTAAACCAAAAACCTATTACTCAGCCCTGTTGGACCCCAACTGTAATGAATACCAAATCAGTGCTGTATGCAGCAGATTACCCTGACTATGTGAATTAAGAGTCCACTTTCCACACAAGGCAGTGCTACATATAAGATCAGCAAGTAGGGTAAGTGGGGAGAGAAGTGAATCCACCACCGAAGCAATGAGAATCGAGACCTGTTGAAAGTAAGGGAACTAGAAAAAGATAACATCCCATAGATTGTGGACTGTGGAAGAAGAAAGAGGTGAAAATGTTTGAAGAAAGTTTTAAAGGCCTTAAGTTGGAAAAGAGTGAGGGCAGAAGAAAGAACCCTAATGTAGGACAGAGTTGCCTGTGCCCCCTTGTGGTCACCTTACCACTTTCCACCAGATGCTCTACCTTTTCATACCTCTCTCTGGTAATACTTATTACTACTCCTTTATCTTCAAAAGGCAACCTCACTTGAGTGGTGCCAAATGTTTAAGTTTGAGGTGTATCTCAGGATGCCCATTGATTTCTTTAGCCTTTTTTGGTTGTATTAAAGGATTTTTTTTTTGTCAGTCATGGGGCTTGAACTCTGGGTCTTGGGCACTGTCCCTGCTCTCTTCAGCTCAAGGCTAGCTCCCTGCCACTTGAGCCACAATGCCACTTCCGGTTTTCTAGTGGTTTATTGGAGATAAGAGTCTCACGAACTTTCCTGTCCGCGCTGGCTTTGAACCGCGATCCTGAGATCTCAGCTTCCTGAGTAGCCAGGATTACAGGCGTGAGCCACCAGCACCCGGCTGTATTAAAGTATTTTATTGTTGAATACTGGGAGTTAAGAAGAGAGAAGAGGAGCACATATTCCTTCCTCCACTGCTACTGCAATCTCGCACATGGGAGATTCCATTACCAATGAATGACAGTTGGGGTTCATCCTTGTTTTGTGACAGAAGTGAAAGTGGATTCTGGTGCTTTTACAAAATTCAAATAGAAAGCTTGTATGCTTAATTAATAGCCTTAATAGCAGGAATATTCCTTTCTATGGCTAGAAAGGAATAGTAAGTATGGAAAAGGGTGCCACATTCCCCCTGCCTAAAAAATGAGTCTGTTGGCTACACAAGGTTTGGGATTATGGCTCTAAAATAACAACAGTTAATGTCTGTCTAGCACTTCCAAATGCCAAGTCACAGTCTAACCACTTTACTAGCTTATTTGGTTTTACAACAACTTTTTGAGTTTGACACATTATTCCCCTTCACAGATAGGGAAACTGAGGTTGAGTAGCTCTATTAGAATGATCCAGATAGCAAGTGCCAGAGTGGGAACCTGAATACAGGAGGATGTTGGTGCTCATAGTCATGAATGCGGTCTGTCTTCCTTATATCTGTATTCTGAAAATGTCCAGATCAACTTGTGAATCCCAGTTCTTCCTCAGTGTATCCCAGTATCTTCTTCAGTGTTGCATTTTAGGGCATCCTGACAGAAGGGCAGGAGGTGGGGATTGGATTCTTTCATCTTTAATGCACACAGAACCATTTTAATACCTACAGCTCTTGCATCAGTTTAACCATGGGGGAATAACAGCCGAATCTTAAGGAAGTGGATCTGAGATGTTGTAGGTGTTAGCAATCATGCTTGCCTCTTGAAAGGTTTGAAAGCCTGCAATATAATTCATCTAAATTCTAGCAGAAAGAATGACTTCAAACACCAGTCAGTACACAGCAGAGACTAAACAACCACCGTATTAAGCTGTTAGAAAATTAAAAAGAGCCAGCCTGATGCTTGCAGCTCCCTTCTCTGCCATACCACTTCAGAGCTCTATGAAGAACAAGATGCTGCTCTCCTTAATGAAGATAGATGGCAGCTGTTAAGATTCAAAAATGAAACAAGAAGAATTTCCCAGGGGACAAATGGAAAACTGCCTAGGCAGAACTGCTCCGGGAAGAGAAAATTAATTATAGTAAATCTGGCTTCAGAAGACAGCACCCAGAAGACCGTCAAATCAGAAAGGAAACTAGCTCCGGTGTATCCCAGAGCAGATTGGCCAGATGCTGGCTGAGCAATAGCCAGGTTTAGCAACTTGGGATCTCGGAGGAGCAGAAGGAGGCTCTCCGGGCACTTTCCACATCCTAGGAGTGTCAAGAGACTCGGATTCCTCTGAAACTGTTGGAATATTGGGCATTGCCCATTTCGCAAGCAAGGGAAAGAAAACATTTCCACCTCGACGGTCCCCATCCCCAACGCGCCTTCCTGTGGAGCCTCGCCTTCCGGTTTTACGTGGCAACTCCTGGTTGGTCCTCCACGGACTGCGCGTTGGAGAGGGCGGCGTTCATTGGACAGACTCCCCGCGCTCCCGGGCGAGAGGGAGCAGACCCATAGAAAACGCAATTCACTACGCTTGCTGTGTTGCGGTTGCTGTAGCAACCTCGGAGGCGCGGGGTGCTTGGTGGGTTGGGAAGTAAGCAGTGTGCTAAGCCCATGGATGTCCAGGCCAGGCTGGGGACAAAGCCATCCAGAGCTATGAGAGACAGGTCAGCGAGGAGCCTTGCGTACACGTCGTTCCCAAGAACTTTTGTCATCATTAAAGCAAAAAAAGCCAATTGCCTTGGACACAGGCTAAGAACTTTTATTCTGTAGGTCAGTGTACTTGTTTAAATTCTCAAAAAATTCTTTTTTAAAAAAAATCTCATTCTATACTCTTGTCCTCTTTTAAAGAGAGCGAGAAAGAAAAAAAACACACCTTCCTTGCTTGATTTGTTTTTAAGAAACTTAACTGAAATAACAAAATGTATGTTTCTTGGAATGCTACATCCTAGATCCCTTCCATAGTCTAGGAAGTAGGCTTAGTTCACCTGCTTTCTGTTTACAGACACATGAAAGCAGCAAGAGGAAAGGCATGAGTTGAAGTTACCTCTCTATCAGCACTGTGGTGTAAAGATAACAGAGCTGGCCGGGCGCTGGTGGCTCACGCCTGTAATCGTAGCTACTCAGGATGCTGAGATCTGTGGATTGAGGTTCAATGCCAGCCCGGGTAGGAAAGACCGTGAGACTTCTTTTTTTCTTTTTGGGTCCTGTCTTGGGGCCTGAACTCTGGGCCTGGGCGCTGTCCCTCAGCTCTTCAGCTCAAGGCTAGCGCTCTACCACTTGAGCCACAGCGCCACTTCTGGCTTTTTTCTTTTTGCTTATGTGGTGCTGAGGAATCGAACTCAGGGCCTCAGGCATGCAAGGCAAGCACTCTACCACTGAACCACCTTCCCAGCCCTTTTTAATTTTTTTATTGTGAAAATACCGTACAGAGAGGTAACAGTTACACGGGCATGGTAATGAATACATTTCTTATCAAGCATTGTTGCCTCCTCCTTTGTTTCCCCTTCTGTGAGACTCTTATCTCCAATAAGCCACTAGAAAACCGGAAGTGGCTCTGCCTTGAGCTTTAGAGCGCAGAGACAGCACCCAAGCCCAGAGTTCAAACCCCACGAGTGGAAAAAAAAAGATAACAGAGCTGTTCTTTTTTGTTCTGTTTTCCTCAGAAGGCACTGATGGGGGAGATGGCAATACGCAGACAAAGAGGGCAAGTGGGAGGGTGGATCAGGCATTTTTGAGTATCTCAGCATAGCCAGGTATCCTTTCTCAAGAGTTTCTAATTTGTATGTGTGAATGTATAGAGGAGTTTTAACAAATAACCAAAGGTTACTTAGAATTAAATTTGGGAAATAAGTACATCAAGAAAGTGATGGGTACCCTTCTGGAATCTGAGAAGAAAATAAATGTGACTTTTAAGGAATATATTGTTTTCTAATGTAGCTTTGAGGATGATTCCAAAGAGGAATTTCATAAACATTTTGGTCCGCGTAATGTCACTTGAAATTAGATACATAGCTGCCCACAGGGACTCCTTTGAAAAGCAATTCTCTAAGGGGGCGGGGGATAATCAAGCCTTGGCAGAAAAAGAAAGAAGAAAATAAGGAAGGAAGGAAAGAAGAAAGGAAGAATATGTTTATTTGGAGCCAAAATTCTAATAATTAAAATTAGCTTACCTTTGAGGCTGGGAAGGTGGCTCAGTGGTAGATGCTTGCCTTGCATGCATGAGGCCCTGGATTGGATTCCTCAGCACCACATAAGTAGAAAAAGCCAGAAGTGGCGTTGTGGCTCAAGTGGTAGAGCACTAGCCTTGAGCTGAAAAGCTGAGGGACAGTGCCCAGGCCCAGAGTTCAGGCCTCATGCCTGACTTTTGGTTTCCTCTTCCTTCTCTCATTTTCCAGAAGGATTTAGGATGTGGCTTCATAGATTCAGCCAAAATAGCTTTGAAATGTAAAGATGTGCAAATGTGGAGTGTATTGCTATTTAATATTACCATATGTGCTATCAAAATTTTTAATCATTGTTGACTATATCTTGTGCTTACTCAGATCTTCCTCCTCCTCCTCCTCCTTCTCTTCTTCCTTCTTTCTTCTGTCTTTTTTTTTGCCAATCCTGGGGGTTTGAACCCAGGGCTTGGGCACAGTTCCTGAGCTGCTTTTGCTCAAGGCTAGCACTCTACTATTTGAGCCACAGCACCACTTCTGACCTTTTCTGTTTATGTGGTATTGAGAAATCCAACCCAGGGCTTCATGCATGTGAGGCAAGCACTCTACCACTAAGCCACATTCCCAGCCCCCTCAGACCTTCTTTTATCTTAAAATTTAATTAAATTTATTTTCTAAATCATGAATTAAAAGATAAAATTTGTGCATGCTTATGAGACATCATGTGATCTTCGATACATGTGTACATTATGTAATGTTTATTTACATTTTTTCTGTTGTTTTTAAAAGTTCTCTTTCTTTTATTGTGTAATGTTAAAATGAGCACAGATATATTACTTCAAACATGTATATTTTTTATTTGTTTGATTTTTTTTTTTGTCCAGTAGTGGGCCTGAACTCTGGGCCTGGGGTGCTGTCCCTTAGCTCTTCAGCTCAAGGCTAGTGTTCTACCACATGAGCCACAGCGCCACTTCTGGCTTTTTTCTTTTTGCTTATGTGGTGCTGAGGAATCGAACCCAGGGCCTCAGGCATGCAAGGCAAGCCCTCTACCACTGAGCCACCTTCCCAGCCCTTGGTTGATTTTTTAAGACAAAGTCTTGCTATGTAGCTCAGGCTGACCTTGAACCCAAGATCCTCCCACCTCAGACACCTGAGTTCTGGGATTATACATGTGAATTGTCATGTCTGGCTCTTCTAGCTTTTTCAAATACAGTACATTATTTCTGGCTACAATGGTACACAGATCAAAATGGACTATAAGTGTTAATTAAAAATTATATAGCTAATAATGAAAAAGTGTCCAACAAGGGTATTTCCCCATTTACCATAAATTGTTTTTTGTTTGTTTGTTTGTTTTGGTTTTTTGGTCAGTCATGGGGCTTGAACTCTGGGCTTGGGTTCTGTCGCTGAGCTCTTCTGCTCAAGACAAATAAATGTTCTACCACTTGAGGCACAGCACCACTTCCCGTTTTCTCTTGGTTAATTGGAGATAAGAGTCTCACAGATTTTCCTGCCTGGGCTAGCTTTGAACCATGATCCTGAGATCTCAGCCTCCTGAATACCTAGAATTACAGGCCTGATGAGAAGTATTTTTTTTAAATCCTTTTTTCTGCCTCCTTGTAACTTGTAGGAATTCCTAATGCTCTTTTCATTTTTTCTAGGTTGTTAATAAAATGTACAGAATGAATCACATGGAATTGCCAGAATCTGGAGAGTCTTAGGGGTAAAAAAAGTGCAGTCAAATATTGGTATTTTTTTTTATAGAACTTAAGCTAATAGGTGAATAGAGAAAAATTACTAGAATATTTTAATATAAATCTTTTTTGATATAGATGATTGTCTTCTATTGATTTTGTAAATTGAGATTATATATGTGTAGATAGATAGATAGATAGATAGATAGGGCTTACATATAGAAAGATCCATTTAAACGTTAGCAGACTTTTCTGCTTTGCACATGTGTGGGATGACATCCTGACTTCAATTCAGGAATTTCAGGGCAACTAGAAATCTTTCAGCACATGTCTTTCACAGCATTAACCACAATCCCCCCTGACAAGTTGGAGGTTACTGACTTTGAAACTTAGCCAGTTGCTGGGAGCCCAGCATCTATTCTTTCCATGACCCTTGAAAACTGGCCTGTTTCCTATTAATGATTTTGTTTTGTTTTGTTTTGTTGGAGGCCTGTTATGGTCCAGTTTCCTAGTTGATTTCCAGTTCTTCTGCCATTCTTATACAACTCACTTTCTTTGTGGTGGGTCTTACGAAAAAGATACCTTAGACAGAAAGGAAGCTTCTGGAAATTATCATGTTTCAGCAACAAAATTGTTCAAACATCTGACAATCATTTGTAACCAAACATCTCTGGTCTCATCCATGGAAAATATCACACATAGCAAAGAAAATTGAAAAGAGCTGGCCGAAGATATCTGTTGGGTTTGCATTGCACTCTGTTCAGATGGGTTCCTACGGTGTTCAGACCAAGGTGATTGTTGTTATTTTTTTACTTCAGTTTAATGGATGGAGTTGGATGGAGACTGGGATCAGAGTTTATGTTTGAAGGTGAATTTGAGAAGTCAATTAGGCCATCCTCCTCCTGTCTGGGAAATCAGCATTGTGATGAACAGTCTGATTCCAAGAGGTGAACATAGGTCTTTTCAAAATTCTTAAGCAACCAGGGGCCATTCCCACTGGTAATCATCCTTGTAAGTATATGCTCTAGAAACAGGCCATCATTGTTCTGAGAACCTCGCAGAAGAGGTAACTCCATCTGGCTTGAACTAATAGATGAATAGTTTGTTAGCCTTCAGAATCAACAGCTAAACACGTCCTCTTAATACCTGGAATTTTGAATTTACCTGATATTTTTTAGGATTCTATTGATCTATAGATTATTGTAATCAATTTTCCAGGTGTTATTTTATTTGTGCCAGTATTGATCTTGAACTCAGAATGTGGGTGCTGTCCCTTAGCTTTTTTCTCAAGGATGATAGAAACTCTACCAGTTGAGCTATAGCTCTACTTTTGGCTTTTTGGTGGTATTGGAATTAAGAGACTCATAGACTTTTTTGCCTGGGCTGGTTTTGAACTTGGATCTTCATATCTTAGTAGCCTGAGTAGCTAGGATTACCATGAGCCACTAGCACCTGGGTTCCAATTTTGCTTTTTAAAAATTATCCTTAAGTAGTTGTATAATGAGGTTTTTAGTTCTTCAGCAATAACAATTCAATTGAACATAGCTAAGAAACTCTGGTTGTTAGCTTAGAAATGAGACTTCAAGGCCAAAATGGTTTAATCTTACCTAGGGTGTGATCTATCTTTAGTTTACAATGACATATTTATCTCATTTAAAGGAAATTCTAATCAAATAAGAGTGAAAAGATTCCATAGCCTTGTTCCCCCCCACCTCCTCCCCCTTTTCCTCCTCCTTCTCCTCCTCCTCCTCCTCCTCCTCCCTCTTCTAATTGAGAGACTGTGACTGGAACTCAGTACCTGAGGTTTTGTTTAGTGTTTGACGTTGTACCAATGGAGCCATGTCTCTAACCCCTCCACAGCCTTTCTTAGGAACATATTTCTGTGATTTTTTTTCCTGAGATTTGATTGAACACAGGCAAGTGCTCATTTACTGAGCTAGACCTCACAACTCTTAGTTTTTGTTGAAACAAAGCAAGGCCTTCCTATATAACCCAGGCTGACCTTGAATTTGCTATCCTTCGTCCTCATCTTCCAGAGTATGGGCTTACAGTCATATGCTACCATGCCTGGCTCATGGAACACAATTCTGAGAGGAATAGTAATAGCTCCATTTTTTTCTAATGTAAGAAGTATGAATTCTTTGTGAGCCTGATAGACCACATGCTTCTTGTATGTAAATTACACTACTATTAACAGAATCTGAAGGATGAAAACTTTGAGATAATTAGCAAACAAGTCAGTCACCCACAAGAGACACAACCAGAGAAAATCAAGCTTTATTAGTTTCCTCACGATGTGAAACTCCCGGTTAATAATTATGGTTGTCTTAATTGAACCTCAGGTGGCAGTTTTCTGACTATCAAGTAGGGGGAAATAGATTTCTGTTTCATGCCTGAGATCTTTTATTAACTAATGTGTAAAATGCCTTTATGTACAGAAGCATGATTTAAATCAGGATTATTGAATAGAAATATAGTGAGTGCTGTACACATATAATTTAAAACTTTCTAATATTCTTATTAAAAACTAGAAAGAAGGGTTGGGGATGTAGCTCAGTATAGTGTGCTTGTTGGGTATGTATGTTAAGTCCTAGGTTCAATCACTAGCACCCAAAAAGACAAAGAAAAAGAAGCATAAAGAAATAATTTTAACAATTAATTTTAACAATATATTCACTTAATTTAATATATCCAGAATAGTATGATGGTAATGTATCATCACTATAAAAACCATTAACATGATAATTTATATTTCTATTTTTGTCTGAAGCCTTAGAAGTCACTGTGTATATTGCATGTATATCAATTTGGACTGGCCACATTTTAAGTGTTCAAACTCACAGATGGCTGTTGAGTTGGGACAGCATGGCTTAAATTGTTCTTCAATCTATAGTTATGCAGAAGACTTTAATGGGAGGGGGACATGGAGCAGGAAGGAGGGGATAAAAGTGCCTCTGAGAGACAAACATAATTCGTGGCCACAGATTTCTCACAGTAGCATACTTTTGCTCACTACTTAAAATTTCAACCTATAACATCAGTTTGGGGCTTTAACAGTCCAGTAGGAATATGCCATCAAAACAATGTTATATATTCAGTGCTGGCACTACCTTGAGAAATGGGAGCAGAGTAGGTGGTTTTGGTTTGATAGAATGAGAATGGACTTTGGGAACAAGGCAGATATAAATTCAAACCCGAACGCCTGTGAGTTTATGCAGACCTGTGGCTTCTACACTCTAATGATAAGGATCTAATCCTGGGTTTAATGGACTTGGATTGGATTCCTTATGCGAATGTAACTTGAGTCAGTGTGTGGTGTGTGGGAGGTGCCCAGGTTACTGGTACCATCTTCTTTTCTCCACCTGTTTTCCCCCATAGGGCACTTTACCTTGCCTTTCTCTTTCTCTAAACCCTCTTCTAGAACTTGACCCTAATTTCTTACTCTATATTCCCAGATCCTCCATTTCTGCTACAGCCCCTGTTCATAGACCTGTTGAAATTTCAGTTGTATAATGCAAATAAAGAACTTATTGTTGAAGCACCAGTAATAATGGTAATAACATAATGGTTACAATTCCAGCAATAATGCCAAGTCCTTGGGACATATTCTATAAATCTCTGAATTTGGGGGAAAGGTGAACAGTACTTTAGTTTTTGACCAATGGATGGCGGTATTGTCTAGGTCATGGATCTCTCAGCTGCTGCTCTATTCTATTTTCCTTTTTGGTGCCTTGTGATTATCTGTGGTTGTTCTTTCAACCTGAAGAGAACTCATAAAAAAAAAAAAACACCACATTACAAGGTCAGCTGCCAATATGCTTGAGGAAACCTAGGAGACAGAGCTGCCACTAGACATTAGGGATAGTATTGAAGCCCAGAATCAAGGTGCCTATTAAGAGGTGGCATATTGATGGTAGGTCTATAGCAGAGAGCAAGAGATCCCTAAAGATCACACTGTAAGAAATGAAAGAATAGAGAGGCTAACCTTGAGGGGCTGGTTGAAAACAGATAAACAGCCTCTGCAAATAGGTTCACTGTAACATCGGGCTTTCATGTTATAATACTCCCTTAGAAAACCTATCTTCTTTGGGAATGTGGCTTGACACAGAGTGCTTGCCTAGGATGCATGATGCCCTAAGTCTGATTCCTCAGTATCACATAAACAGAAAAATCCAGAAGTGGTGCTGTGGCTCAAGTGGTAGAGTGCTAGCTTTGAACAAAAGAAGCTCTGAGAAAACCACCTATCTTTGATGAGAAGGATACAGTCAAAGAATATGCTCTGGCTTCTTTATATTTTCTTATCAGGAGTTTGTTTTCCTTCCTTTCCAACTGTAACTCCAAGTATAATGATAGTTACCATTCAGAATGATAACCCTTACTTAACTCTTGGAGCTATAGTCTAATGAACCAGCTGACATAAAGTTCTTTTAGGCTTTAAGTTTGCTAGTTTCCATCAGGTGAACCAGTTGACTGATTAGGCATCATCAGTAATTAACTAGAGAATATTTAGGGAACACAGAATGAAAACCACCATTAACTTTAAGAGACACATTTTTTTTTATTTTTGCTTTTCAATAAACATGCATTTCTAGCATGAGGGAGTTTCATGGTGATATTTTATGCATGTACATAGCATACCCCCAGAATATTCCCATTGAAAAAATACATATCTTAAACAGAATAGAAAACTGTTGTTGTTCCCCCCCCATCCCACCTCCCTCGGTCTTGGGGCTAGAACTCTAGGCCTGGGCATTGTCTTTCAGCTCTTCAGCTCAAGGCTAGCACTCTACCACTTCAGCCACAGCACCACTTCCAGTTTTCTGTGTTGTTTATTGAAGATAAGAGTCTCATCGACTTTTCTGACCGGGCTGGCTTTGCACTGAGATCCTCCTATCTCAGCCTCCTGAATAGTTAGTATTATAGGCATGAGCCAGTGGTGCCTGGCAAACTACTATTTTTATTTTTTGTTTCAGAGGCCTGGACTAAACCAGAAAATTTTCTGAACTGTTAAATTGAGCTACCGATGGAAGTGGCGCTGTGGCTCAAGCGGTAGAGCAGTTGCCTTGAGCTGAAGAGTGCAAGGATAGCGCCCAAGCCCAGAGTTCAAGCCCACGACCAAAAAAAAAAAAAAAAAAAAATTGAGCTACTGAATTTCGTGATTAACCACACTGACAACAAAAAGGAGTTCATGGATTATCTTGGTTTGTTCAATGACTCAATCGCTTATATGTTATTATTATTATTATTTTGTCAGTCATGGGGCCTGAACTCTGGGCCTGGGCACTGTCCCTCAGCTCTTCAGCTCACAGCGAGCACTCTACCACTTGAGCCACAGAGCCACTTGTAGCTTTTTCTGCTTATGTGGTACGGAGGAATTGAACCCAGGGCCTCATGTATGCATGGCAAGAATTCTACCACTGAGCCACCTTCCCAGCCCAATTTTTTTTATATATATTTTTTATTTTAAAGATACTTTACAGAGGGGTTACAGTTACATAAGGTAATCAGTACATTTCCTATGGAGCATTGTTTCCTTTCCTTTGTTTTTGCTTTTTTTTAATTGTGAAAATACTGTACAAAAGGGTTACAATTACATGGGCAAGGTAATGAATTCATTTCTTATCAAGCATTGTT
>NW_012267273.1:11543758-11548169 GCF_000151885.1 Dipodomys ordii | reverse complement strand
CCACTTCCGGCTTTTTTCTTTTTGCTTACGTGGTGCTGAGGAATTGAACCCAGGGCCTCATGCATGCAAGGCAAGCGCTCTACCACTGAGCCACATTCCCAGCCCTCAAGCACTCTACTACTAAGCCACATTCTCAGCCTATCTGAAAGGTTTGATGACACATAGGCATGGGGTTAAGGGAGTGAGAAAAATAAGGGATGAGTCTACTTTGGATGACAGGATGAATGCTGGGAATACAAAGGAAGGATAGCAGTTCAATTGTGGGAGTTGAATTTATTTGGGACTTCAAAGACAACTATCTACCTATCAGGTACAGATTTTGTTGAATAATAACCATTTATTGAGGACATAGTGTGTCAGATACTGTATTAATTCTTATGGTTAATCCTTTTATCAATCCTGTTTTACATGAACTTTACACATGGTACAGATCAAAGCACATCTTCTATCCAAATTCACCTGACTAGCAAGTGGCAAAGCTGAGGTGTGAATCTGGGCTGATTCCAGTCTGCTCTCTTTTGTGGTGTTGTCTTTTTTGTTACTGTTGTTGTTGATGTTAGGTTTTTAAAAAGAAAGGTAGCTGAGTAAGAATTGCAGCACTCACGTGGTATTCAGGTAAGGGGTAGGTTTATTCAGTAGACCTGCTGGGACCAGGCAAGGTTGGCACTCCACGTGGCTGGGAAAGAGAGGAAAGAGCTAGAGCAGAGAAAGAGCAGAGAGAGCTAGAAAAGAAGAGCAAGAGCAAGAGCAAGAGAAGAGAGAGAGCAGAAAAGAAGAGCAAGAACAGAGAGAGTCTGGGCCTGGGCTAGGCCTTATGTAGGGTATGGGCGGGGAAAGGTGTGGCCACATCAAATTCAGATGTGACCTCAGCGGATGCAGATGTGACCTCTTCCAGGTGTCCCAGTTGCCTAGGTAACGCAGGTAATGGGTGGAGACTTTGCTGCGAGGAGGGTGGAGTCTGCTAGCCATCCAGGAGTGGACCTTACAGTTGACACAGGGTCTCATTGTGTATTGAAGCAGGCCTAAAAGTTGCAATCCTCCTGCCTCAGCCTCCAAATCCTGGGGTAACAGTCGAGAATCACCATACTTAGCTTTTTCTTTTTTGGTCGGTTGTGGGGCTTGAACTCTAGGCCTAGGCACTGTCTTTCAGCTTTTAAGCTAAAGGCTAGTACTCTACCACTTGAGCCACTTCCAGTTTTCTGAATGGTTTATTAAAGATAAGAGTTTCATGGACTTTTCTGCCTGGGCTGGCTTTGAACTGCAATCCTTCTATCTTGGCTTCCTGAGTAGCTAGGATTATAGGTGTGAGCCACCGGCACCGGGCTCATACATAGCTTCTTAACCATAGCATTCTACAGGTGCCATCTTCATGAGTCATAGTTGAAGCAACTATGTCTCATCTGAGACATTTCTTTCTTTTTTTTTTTTTTTGAATAGCATTTTTTTTTATTGTGAAAATACTGTACAGAGGGGTTACAATTACATGGGCAAGATAATGAGTACCTTTCTTATCAAGCATTGTAGCCTCCTCCTTTGTTTCCCCTTCCTGTCCCTTCTGACTCCCACCACCCCAATCCCTTCTCCCTCATCTGAGACATTTCAGAACAGGATTTGGAATGAGAAAAGTAATGGATGGAGGCTGGAAATGTTAGCCTGGGAAACCTTAGTCTCCAAGGTTAGTCATCATTACCACGGTCGTCATCATTTTGTGGACAAAGTGCATGTTGCCACAGAGGAATGAGAAAAATGAGAAAAGGATACTGTCTAGAAACTTAAGAGGAGAATTTCAGGAGAGAGGGTGAACAGTGGCAAACATGGCAGATAAATAAGGTAAGACAGGACTAGACAATGTCCACATTTCCAGATCATGGCAAACATAGGCATATAAGTGTCCCTTCAGTATCTCCAGCTTCTGACTTCCTTTCTTGTTGCTAGTATCACTGTCCTTATAGACATCCAGAATGCCTACTTCAGGATAATCTTTGAGATTCATGTCCTACGATGGAACTAATGGCCAAATCCTGGGAGCCCAGCTGGACAACATTTCTCTCACCTCCTTCCCTCTTCATGCTCTTCCTGACTCTCTCCGCCCCCCCCATTCTTTGTGTTTTGTTTTTCTGTTTTTACCTACAATTATACTTCTGACCCAATTTGCTGTCTTCTGTTTACCTTCTCTTCTAATCTACTTTACCCTGAATCTTCACCTTATCCCTGTTACCTTAGAAACCTTCATTGGGTAGGACATACATTCTAATTCTACTGAAGGCCATCTATGAAATGACTAGCTTAGTTTTTCCAACTGCCCTCTCTCTATTATGTACCCTTCGTCCTATTCTTCAGCCACACTGAACATATGTCTTGCTTCCTGTGTTTGCTTCATTGGATTCATTGTATCAGCCAATCCTTCCACCTCAGTGCAATTTTCTTTTATCTTTCAAGTCCAAATTCTACTCATCTTTCAAAGGTCATTTCAGATGTTATTTTCCCTAGGAAGTTTTTCTTGATATTTTCTTTCTTCTTCTTCTTTTTTTTTTTTACAGATGATATGATCTTGTATTTATTTATTTTTAATTTTTATTTATTTTTATTGCGAAAATACTGTACAGAGGGGTTACAATTACATGGGCAAGATAATGAGTACATTTTTTATCAAGCATTGTAGCCTCCTCCTTTGTTTTCCCTTCCCATCCCTTCCCATCCTTCCCCCCCCCCACCCAATTTCTTGATATTTTCTACTAGAAATAATATCAAATTTCTCTGAGGTCCCATTCATATACCACTTTATCTATACCTTTCAGGGAAACTAATGTTTCCTATCTGCCTTATTATTACTATTTGGTGTTTATGTCTTGACTTAGTTTTAGAAGACAAGGTACTCTGTGTGTGTGTGTGTGTGTTACTGAGGATTGAACTCAAGGCCTCATACTTAAAAGTCACAACTCTTTTTTTTTTTTTTTCCCAGTTATGGGGCTTGAACTCAGGGCCTGAGTACTGTCCCTGATCCTTTTCACTCAAGGCTAGTAATCTATCACATTGAGCTATAATGCTACTTCTATTTTTCTAGTGGTTAATTTGAGATCAGATTCTCGTAGACTTCTCTGCACTGTCCAGGCTGGCTTTGAACCATGATCCTCAGATCTTAGCCTCTTGACTAACTAGGATTACAGGCCTGAGCCTCCAGCTCCTGGCCTAAACCATAACTCTTGTCCTTTATGCTTTTAGGTTATTTTTCTGAATAAGGTCTCTTGCTTTTGTCAGCCCAGCCCCTGTCAAGGGCCTCTAGTAGTTCTTCTAGGACCTCCCAGGTAACTGGGATCACCAACCTGAGTCACTATTCTCAGCTATGGTCAATTGTTTTTACATACTTTATTTTGCTTTTCACATGCTGTTCTGAGATGTAGGGAGATGTTTGTCTGGGTATGTATTTAGTGAAGGAATGGATAGATATTTGAGGTTATTGTCAGGATCACTGTAGTCTCTGAGCTTTTCCTTCTTAGTCTTCTCTTTAGACTGAGCCTCCTTAATACCGTGGTCTCTCAGCTAGGTGGTGAAGATCCATAGCTAAAGTTTTGAGAAAAAAATTTTTGGGGAGCATTAATATCTGTGACAGAAGGGCTTAGGTAGGTGTTTAGTTCCTCAGGTATGCTCTAGGGAACTACCTTTTTCGATTTGGAGAAAAATCTGCAATTCTCTGGAGCATGTTCACATCCAGTCTAGGTATTCCTGAGATGTTTAATGTAGTTAACCTCTTCAGAAGCATTTAGAACATAAAGGTAAAAGAAAAAAGATGGTTGTCTTAGGGATAGAATCCTAGATCCCTTGGAAATATGTTCATGTTTAGTGACTGTATCACATTTCCAGGTCTCCCGTAACTCATGGATAGAACTGCTTAGGAAATGAGAAGCCAAAGCCAGGACACTGGATGCAGTTTGGTGCTGCTTGTGTCCTACTTGTGAAATTCAATCTAGAGTGTGGAGTTTCCATGGCGGAACCTTCTATCTTTGTTAGCCTTCCCTGGCCTCTAAGGGTATTTTCCTCCCTAGCCACAGGTGGATAAGCTCCTTGTTATGCAAAATGCAGTGGAATTCAAGGGAAGGATCAGTGGAAAGTATGTCATGGTATTACATTTATTTGGATTTCAATGTTAAGTTTAGACCTATAAATTTGAGCACATGGGCAGCTGGAGTTTCTCACCACTTTGGGCAAAGTTGCGCCTTCCGAATGGAAAAGAAGAATATTTAACTGCTATATTACTGCATAAGAAGGAAAAGAAGAATATTTAACTGCTGTATTACTGCATAAGAAGGATCCTGTGCTAGGCAGATAAGCAGTAAATTTAATTTCCCTTGGTCTTCTCTAGTGGAGATAGTCTTTTCAACTGCTTCTTCCCATTCTCTTTCTTTTTTTTTTT
>NW_012267273.1:11527366-11541253 GCF_000151885.1 Dipodomys ordii | reverse complement strand
TATATATATATATATCACATTTTCTTGATCCATTCATCTACTGAAGGGTATCCGTGTTGGCTCCATATCTTAGCTATGGTAAATAATGCTGTGATAAACATAGTTGTGCTGGTAGCTTTAGTATGGCCTTGTTTGTGATCATTTGGGTAAATGCCCAAAAGTGGGATTGCTGGGTCATAGGGGAGCTCTATGTATAGTCTTGAAGAACCTCCATACTGCTTTCCAAAATGGTTGAACAAATTTACACTCCCACAAAAATGCAGTAGGATTCCCTTTTGGCCACATCTCCTCCAGCACTATGTAATTTCCTTTTGTATGTTCTTCCCCCATGGTAGAACCCCTGTTTTCACTGTATCTGATTCCAGTGTACTCCATCTTATATATACATTCTTATAATTTGGAGAGGAGAAGGGATATAACAAAATGCTTAAATAAGGAAACAAATTGACCCATTGTAACAATGAGATGTACAAGACACTATGTTGAAAACAAACTTCACAATTTTGGGGGGTGGGGAGGAGGAGTTGGGGAGGTGGGGAGGGAAGGGATGAATGGTAGGGGAAAATAAAGGAGGGGGTAACAATGCTCAACAGGAAATGTACTCAGTACCCTAGTCATGTAACTGTAACCCCTCTGAACAGTATTTTTACAATGAAAATATATATGGAAAAAGACATCATTATTATAAAGTCAAGTAAAGAATGCATTTGTTTTTGGATAATGTCGCCCCTTCCCTCACCTCTCTGTTTTTCCTTCCCATCATGACTCACAAATCGCATAGTTCATTTTCAACATGGCGTCTGTGAGGACCACTGCTGCAATGAAGCAATATTTTTTATTGAAGCAATACTTTTGATAATGATGTAAATATCATGCTTGCAAAATAGGGCATTATTTAACGTAATAGTCTGTTCTTGATCAGTTCTGTAATTTAGGGGCATCTTTCTCATAGTTAACTTCTCTTTTGATTCCCTACTTGTTTGCAACTTTATCCTTCAAATGTCCGCTTTGAAACTTCCTATATTTGAATGAATAACCTTTGATATTCATGTTCTTAAAAATTACCCATATTCTTGTATTTATTTGCTTGTTTGTTTATGATTTTCATTTTGGTACCAGTCCTGGGGCTTAAACTCCGGTCCATGAACTTTTTTGCTCAACATTAGCATTCTACCATTTTAGCCACAGCTCCACTTCTGTCTTTTTTGATAGGTAATTGGAAATAAGAGTCTCATAAACTTTCCTTCCTGGGTTGGCTTCAAATTGGAGCCCTTAGATCTCAGTTGCCTGAGCTGCTAGAATTATAGGCATGAGCTGCTAGTGCCTGGCATGTTTATGAATTTTTGAGACAGGGTCTTTTGTTGTTGTTCTTAGGTGAGAGTTTATTGTTTTTTCAGTCTTACAAAAACATCCTACTATAAATATAGAACATCTCACTGTTTTTCCTCCTTTTACTATTCTTTTCTCTTTTTACCCTCCTCTCTTTTGAAAAAAATTTTGTTTTGTTGTAAAGGTGATGCACAGAGGAGTTAGTTATGTAAGCCATGTAATGAATACATTTCTTGTTACCCCCTCCCTGAGACAGTCTTACTGCATAGCTTCCAACTCGGAATTCTGCCTCAGCCTCCTGAGTGTTAGGATTACAGCTATAGGATTACAGCTGTGTGACAGCATTTTTTTTAAAATGCCCTGATCTTTAGATGTTTATGTTTGTGTCTGATGGGGGCCTGTTTCATGATTTATAAACAGCCCCTCTAACTACTGTCTCTTCACGTGGTGGGAGAGGCAAGAGGGTTTCTCTTAGGTGGCTTCTTCTTCTTCTTCTTCCTCCTCCTCTTCTTCCTCTTCATCCTCCTCCTCTTTCTTCCTCTTCCTCCTCTTCCTCCTTCTTCCTCTTCCTCTTCCTCCTTCTTTCTCCTTTTTCTTTGATGACTCAGGACTTTGCCTCACATCAGGACCCCCATTCTGAGTAGGAGGTGGAACTTACAGGTTGGAAGCTGAAGATGTAAGAGCAGGTGTTGGGCTCTGAGCATATGTGCTGGTCACAGGCAGAGATCAGACCTATAGTTCAGTTATCTGAGTGCCTAGGGATCCTTTCAGGGACTTGTGACTGAAGTTCCGCTTCAGAGCATCTGTCTTATTAGGGAGCCAGGCTGACTCTAATGTAGACAAGACATGTCTACATTAAATCCCCATGAATGAGTTTCTCATATGAATTTGGTTCTCTCCCCTTCCTTTTCTTCCTTCCTTTTCACTTCCTCCCTCTCTTTTTCATTTCCTATTTTCCCCTTTCTTTTCCTTGTGATCTTTCACAGTGACTTAGTCTCAGACTGTAATGTTGAGAAAAGGCCAAATAATTGAGGCTTCGATCAACTCTTTCCAAAGATCAGAGGGAATTACAAGTACAAGTCACTATCTTCCTGCCTTTCCTACAGGTAAGTGTGGCCCTTGTTGCAAGGGATCATATCTCTTGTGTGCCTGTCACAGCCACAATTCTTCCATGCTCATGCTCCAGGCATTAAAATCAAAATGCAGAAATAAGGATTCAGGATGACCATTGTAATAATGAGATGTACAAGACGATATGTTGAAAAGGAACTTTACAACTTTACAGGGGGGGTGGTGGTGGGGAGAGGAGGGACGAGTTGGGGTGGTGGGGAGGGAAGGGATCGTAGGGAAAAAACAAAGGAGGGTGTACCAATGCTGGATAGGAAATGGACTCATTATCTTTCTCATGTAACTGTAACCCCTCTGTACAGTATCTTTACAATAAAAAATATATATTAAAAAAATCCATAGTAGGTACCAGATTCCTTCTGATTGCAAACAAGAATCAGAAAAACGTGATTCAGGCCCAGATACGTGCCTTGCCATTCCTGTTGTCTTACTCCCTGTGAAGCCTTCACACAGTCTCTGCTTTTCTAGCTCAACTGCCCTTCACCACATCCTGGGAAGTCCTTGATGGGTAAAGCCTAAGCTCCTGCTGAGGAACCCTCTTCCAATCTGATCCTGCATTGCTTGCATGGCTTGCATGTGGTGAAGTCTGGCCCTTGGGAATCTCCAGACTTGGGCTTCTGTGCTTACACACTCACCTAGCTGATGCTCTTTTCATCTTGCTTTTCTAAAAAAGGAAATCCCGTTTTAGCTTCCTTTTGATTCAGCTCTCCAAGTTGCAGTTGGCTTAATATCTGGGACATCTCCCTTTCTGGCTCTGACATGTCAAGGCCCTGGAGGTGAGCTAATGTCCCAGTTAGACAGCTTCCTCCCTGGGGTTCTGAGGACAGGACTTGGACCCCTCATCATGCTGGATTCTTTGCAGGGTACATCCCCCACGCGGCATGAGTGTTTTTGTTTTTTTCTTTTATTGTGGTTGTCTTCCTGCCTTTTCTTGGATACCTGGATTCTTGGGTTTGAATCCTGCCTGCTGACTGTGAGCATGAGAAGAAATTTAAGCCCTCTCGGCCATCATTTCCTTAGATGTAAAATAAGGCCCATAAGGTGATTCTGAGGCTTAAATAAAAGGATACTTGAAATGAGTGTGTCTGGTTTGTGATTGTCTTACTTTTCTTGGACTTCTCCAACTTACATTATATCCATTCTGCAAGACTCAGCTAGTTCTCTGCCCACCCACAAAGATTTTTCTGTTCACTGAATGTCTGAGATTATTTCCTTTGATATTTAATGCTATTTCTATTATACTAGATGCTAAGTGATTTTATTCTTGGTGCCTTATGCACAGAAAAGTTCTAGATTACTGATAATAAGGAGTTTAGCTGGGCTCATGTGGCTCCTGTCTGTAATCCTAGAATTTGGGAGGAAGGGATCAGGAGGATGAAGATTTGAGGCCAGTCAGGGCAAAAAGTTTGTGAGACTCTCCTTTTTAATCAAAACAAACAAACAAACAGACAGACAGACAAATCTGGGCATAGTGGTACAAGCTTGTCACCCAAGCTATGTGGGAAACATAAATAGGAGGATTGAGGTCCGGGTCCACCTCAGCATAAATATGAGACACTCACTACTCAGAAGCAAAAAAGGGAATGGCTCAAATGACAAAATGCTTTACTGGTAAGCATATAATCCTGAGTGCAAACCCTGTCACTCCTCAAATAAGAGTAGTGACTTCTTTTAACTCTATTAATAGTAATGCTGTTTGTATTGGCTCTTCTTTCAGGGCACTTGATTATGAATATACACTAGGTAAACTCATTTGAGATAAACTGAGATAAATGGGCAACATAGAATTGCAAGTTACAACAGTCATTTGAGGTGTGTGTGTGTGTGTGTGTGTGTGTGTGTGTGTGTGTGTGTGTGTATGTGTATGTGTGAAGGTCCATTTCCAGGGAATAATGCACTTGCAGCTTTTAGTGCATCATAGGGGGTGACCTTGCCTTGACTCTGTCCCTTGGTGATTCTCAGCCTTAGATGTGCAACTGGATCTCCTGGAGAACTTAAAAATAATGTTGACACCCAGGCCACATTCAGTGCCACTTAAATCTAAACCTCAGTAGGTGGAGGCCAGGCAAAGGATTTTAAAAGCTTACCAGGTAGTTTTATTCTGAAGCTAAGAATCTTCCAGAGAACCTTCTCAGTCCTCTCATCTGGGGAATGGGCTTTAGTTTGAATTATCTACATTTAGCTGTTTTGTTTTTTTTTTCTGGGTGTATTGGCTGCAATTAGGTTTTAGGAATTAGCTTTTAAGAAAGCACAGGTGCTTTAAGGGTTCCAAGCCTGACTCAGTCAAGATAGTTTATTGCACCAGAATGCCTGTAGCCTATTCAAGCCAGCCTGCTTGTTGGCAACTCAGCATGCCCAGGAGTAGAAGTTTCCTTGCTCCTCTGGGTCACTGGGCGCCATTGCCGAGAACTGACAGAGTTCCTCAAGGTCCTAAAGTATTTATAACACTTACAGTATTTCAGCAAGGTGAGCTTTGCTGCCAGAGACCTGAACTGGCGCCACTAAGAGTCACTCAGAGTTGGGCACAGATACTGCAGGCTGCTAGGAAAATAGCTCTTAGGCAGAGAGGAACTCAGGTGATCTTCCTAGAGAACAGAAAGGAGGAAGGCTGGGGAGGAGACTCACTGAGGTTATTTGCTTCTCCTCATTTGTGGAATTTTGCAGTGAACTCCATAGAAACCTGTGAAAGACTGGGTTTCTTGAGATATAATTTACAAACCATAAACTTCATCTGGGTTAAGTGTACAACTTGATGAGTCTTAGCAAATATACAGAGCTCTGTAATCTGAATCCACTACCACAATGTGGTTTATATATATATATATATATATATATATTATCACCCTCAAAAGATCCCCCCTGCTTGTTTGCTTGTTTGCTTGTTTGCAGTCAGCACCTCCTTTAGCCCAGATCTAGATTCTAGATTCTGGAATCTCAGTTTCTATAATTCTGCCTTTTTAAGATATACATGGCCAGATGTTGGTGGCTCACACCTATAATTCTAGCTACTCAGGAGGCTAAGATCTGAGGATCACAGTTTAAAGCCAGCCCAGAGAGGAAAGTGTGTGAGACTTTTATCTCCAATTAACCACCAGAAAACTGGAAGTGGTGCTTTGGCTCATAGTGGTAGAACACTAGCCTTGAGCCAAACAAGCTCAGGGACAGCACCCAGGGCCTGAGTTCAAGCCTTATGACCAACAATAAAGAAAGAAAGAAAGCAGAAAGAAACAAGGAAAGTCATGTAGCATATAATCTTTTGTTCTGGTGTCTTTCACTTAATGTTTCTGAGTTTCATCTGTGTTGGTTCATCAGGATTTTGTTACTTATGGTTTTGCTGTGTGGGTGTGCCACATTTTACCTATCTGTTTATAAGCTAATGAACGTTTAGATTGTTTCCACTTTTTGTCTATTATGAATAATATTGCTGTGGATAACTTTGTGTGTAATGTGTAATACTTTCATTTCTCTTGAGTAAATAGCCAGGAGTGGACTTGCTGGGCTGTATGGTAAGGGTAATTTTCTAAGAAACAGTCAAATCATTTTCTTTGTGGAGCCTGAACTCTGGGCCTGGGCACCATCCCTCAGCTCTTCAGCTTAAGGCTAGTGCTCTACCACTTGAGCTACAGTGCCACTTCCGGTTTCCTAATGGTTTATTGGAGATAAGAATCTCATGGACTTTCCTGCCCAGGCTGGCTTTGAACTGAGATCCTCAGATCTCAGCCTCCTGAGTAGCTAGGATTACAAGCGTGGCCACCGGCACCTGGCTAGATTTTCTTTTACAAATGTTTACTTCTTAAATTTAGGGATGTGATTAATTTTGAGTTAAATTTTATGTATGATTTAAGTGAGACTTCAATATTTTTGCATGTGGGTATTCTTTATTAATTTTTATTTTTCAAAGTAAAGGGTTTGCAGGTTCTCTACTGCTAAGCCATGCCTCCAGTCCTTTCTGTTTTTTATTGGTCGTGGGGCCTGAACTTTGGCCCTAGGCACTGTTCTTCAGCTCTTCAGCTCAAGGCTGGCTCTCTACCACTTGAGCCACAGTGCCACTTACAGCTTTTTCTGCTGATGTGGTGCTGAGGAATTGAACCCAGGGCCTCATGCATGCAAGGCAAGCACTCTACCACTGAGCCAACTTCCCAGCCTTGCTTTGGTTATTTTTGAGATTAGAGTGTTGATTTTTGTTTATGCTAACCTAAACTTTGATCTTCCTATCTATACTCCCTACTGAAGGTGGGATGACAAGTGTGTACCATCATGCCCGGCCATACTGGTAGAAATAGGGCTTGAAAACTTTTTTTTCTGAGTAGCCTCAAATTGTGATCTTCTTGATATCTACCTCCTGAGTGGTTAGGATAATAGGTATAAGCAACTGCTACCTGTTACAGTAACACTTATTGAAAAGACTGTTTTCTCCTTGTTAGATTGTTTGGTACATTTTTTTTTTTTTTTTTTGCCGGTCATGGGGTCTGAACTCTGGGTCTGGGTGCTGTCCCTCAACTCTTCAGCTCAAGGCTAGTGCTCTACCACTGGAGCCACAGCGCCACTTCTGGCTTTTTCTGTTTATGTGGTGCTGAGGAATCGAACCCAGGGCCTCATGCTTGCAAGGCATGCACTCTACCGCTGAGCTACCTTCCCAGCCCCTGTTTGGTACATTTGTTGAAAATCAACTGATCCGGCTGGGAATGTGGCTTAGTGGTAGAGTACTTTTCTAGCATGCATGAAGACCTGGGTTTGATTCCTCAGTACCACATAAACAGAAAAAGCCAGAAGTGGTATTGTGGCTCAAGTGGTAGAGTGCTTGCCTTGAGCAAAAGAAGCTTAAGGACAGTACCCAGGCCCTGAGTTCAAGACCCAGGACTGCAAAAACAAAACAAAACAAAAACCAAAGAAAAGAAAATCAATTGATCATAAATATAAGGGGATTGTTTTTGGAATTTCACTTTTGTTCCATCAGGGTAAGTGTTTATTTTTATGGTCAGTGCCACACTATCTGATTATTGTAGCTTTATGATAAATCCTGCAAGTAGAAAATATGAATTCTCCAACTATTTTTTTCCTTCAGAATTGTTTTGGCTACCCTTTGCATTTCCAGATAAATATTAATATATCAGCTTTTCAATTTCTGCAAAATAGCTTGCTTTAAAATATGTATATTTTTGAATTTATAGATTAATTTAGAAAGCATTTCCCATGGTAACCATATTGAACTTTGGAATTTAGAAATATGGAATGTTCCTTCATTAATTCAGATCTTCTTTAATTTCTTTCAGCAATGATTTGTTGTTTGTGGCATTCAAGTCTTACAATCAATACCTTTTGAGAGTTTGTACAGCCCTCAAAGAACACAACTTCCTTCCTCCCTCCCTCCCTCCTTCCCTCCCTCCCTCCCTCCTTTCCTTCCTCCCTTCCTCCCTTCCTTCCTTCCTTCCTTCCTTCCTTCCTTCCTTCCTTCCTTCCTTCCTTCCTTCCTTCCTTCCTTCTTTCTCTCTTTCCTTTCTCTCTCTTTCTTTCTCTCTCACCAATAAGGGCAAGGGGAAGGAGCTGTTGGAGATAGAGCTATGCTCTGATCTTGCCACTTGCCCTCTTAGTTTGCTAATCTCTGAAGTGAGTGTATTACAGCTAACAGCTTCAAGGTTGTGGCATTAGAGTTAATGTATGGAAGGGATAGAGAGTTGGTATTCACAGCTTGGTGACATTGTTGGTATCTGTGATGACTAGAGTTACCACAGTCTAGATTTCAGACTATATTGAGAACTTACCAGGATTTAAATTTTTTCTTCCAATGTGGAAGACTAGTTTAGATCTCTAGGAAATCCTATATTATGGGGAGTATATAAGCTTCACAATTAGTTAGTTTGTTCCATTGTTTACTAGCTTTGTGAAGCCAGGAAATGTATTTAACGTGTCTGAAACTCTGCTCGTGTAAAATGGTAAAAACAACTATCATCAGGATCAAAGGAGATGATGCCCATTAATTGATTAGTACAAGATATATAATGATACAAACACAACCTTTTCTGCCTGTTAAATTATCTAACTGTGGAAAGAATATTAACTTTTGTAACAAACAGCCATCAAAGCTGTGTTAAAAACACATGTAGAGAGGGAAAAGCTGGGAGAAAATGAGGGAGAGATTGTCACTGTTCAAAAAGAAGTGTACTCATTACCTAACTTATGTAACCCCTTTACAAAATAAATCATGTGTGTTTATTTCCCCATCATGTCACCCATGAGGTGCCTGACACATGGCTTTTCTGGGATGGGTCTGCTCTTTGTATCTTTTCATTCCACCATGCCAGTTGGAGACATTTGTTGTTTTCATGGTGGTGTGTATGCCTGTGGTGGGGGAGAGGGGGAGAAAGAGGGGGAAGGGGAAAACTCCAGAGAATTGGAGTCCATTCTTTCAGAGTGTTTAAACTTGCTGCTTGGCTATGGTGTACATTCCACCTACTCATATCCTATGGCCAGACTCAAAGTCAGCTCGTGTGGAAGTATGCTTTGCCTAAAGGCAAGTTCAGTATGGTAGGGCCTTGCAAGTGAGTGATACAATCTACCTTAACATAGTCAATGGAGGAAGTTCCTGGTAATCCAGGACTAATTATTGTGTACATGAAATCCTTGAGCCGTTTTGCTTTTCTTTTTCTTTGTCTATGGCCATTTATCTGATCTCAGCATTAAAAATTTTTTTTAAACACAGCTGATAATTGATGATGATAATTGATTAATGTCTGAAAATATATTTCTTATTTTTTTTCTCTTATTTTCAGTCACTGGTGATTCATCCTTTATTTTTTGCCAGTCCTGGGGTTTGAACTCAGGGCCAGGGCACTGTGCCTGAGTTTCTTTTGCTCAAGGCTAGCACTCTACCACTTGAGCCACAGTGTCACTTTCAGCCTTTTCTGTTTATGTGGTACTGAGGAATTGAACCCAGGGTTTCATGCATGCTAGGCAAGCATGCTACCAGTAAGCCACCTTCCCAGCCTGATTTATTCTTCTTTACTCATTGAAATTTGGACATTCTCAGGCTTTTTAGGCCCTTTTCTCTTCTACTGTTTTCTACAGGTGATCTCAATATAACTGTGGCTTCAGTTAGCTAGTCTCTAATGATTCATATTTCCTCACAATCAGATGCCTCTGAGCCCAAGACCACATAGCCAGTCACCTACCCAAGCCTGCAACAATATCCAGATAAATCCAATATAATAAACCTACGTCCCCTCTAGAACATGCCATCCAGACAGTTATGCCCATGGGACACCAAAATTTCATTGTTAAATCTCCATTCTCTAGCAGTCTCTCATTCTGTCTAGCTGCAGATTCTCTTCTCTGCACATCCTCTGCGTCTCTAGGATCTACCACTTCTCTCTGTACTGACTGTCACAATGCTCCTTTTTTTTTTTTTTTGCTGGTCCTGGGGCTTGAACTCAGGGTGTAAGTACTATCCCTGAGCCTCTTTGTGCTCAAGACTAGTGCTCTACCACTTGAGCCACAGTGCCATTTCCAGCTTTTTTCTGAATACTTTATTAGAGATAAGAGTCTCATGGGAACTTTTCTGCCTGTGTTGGCTTTGAACCATGATCCTCAGGCTTCTGAGTAGCTAAGGATTATAGGCATGAGTCACTGGTGCTCCGCACAATCCTTTTTTACTCAGACCTTGCAACATCCTCCTATATCCTTTTTTTTCTTTTTTCTTTTCTTTCTTTCTTTTTTTTTCTTTTTTTGCTTGGTCCTGGGGCTTGACTCTGGGCCTGGGCGCTGTCCCTCAGCTCTTCAGCTCAAGGCTAGTGCTCTTCCACTTGAGCCACAGCACCAATTCTGGTTTTCTGAGTAGTTTATTGGAGATGAGAATCTCATGGACTTTTCCTGCCCAGTCTGGCTTTGAACCGTGATCCTCAGGTCTCAGCCTCCTGAGTAGCTAGGATTACAGGCGTGAGCTACTGGTGCACGGCTCCTTTCTTTCCTTTACTAAAGCTACAGCTAGAATAATTTTCTTTTTAAATCTAAATTATGGTTATATTCTACCTTGGCTTAATACTCTTTAATGACTTTCTATGGTTTCCCTCCTCTTCCCTCCCCTCCCCTTCCCTCCCCTCCCCTTCCCTCCCCTTCCCTTCTCCAATAAAGACCATAATCTTTTCTATGACACACAGGGCCCTGCAAAATCTGACCTTTTTTATTTTTTAAATTATCATTGTTATCTTTAAGTGGTCGTACAAAGAGGTTTCAATTCAGCAGTTCAGTTTATAAGCAGAATGCATCTTGATCTACTCCTTCCATCATTCTTTCCATCTTTATCAATTCCAGCCATACTCTCAAGTTACATGATTTGATTTTCACATATGTGCATTGAATATAATGCCTGTATTTCCTGCCCTTCTTTCTCCACTCATCTGTCCTCTCCTCCCCTCTCCTTGCCTCCCCATCACAGGCATCCTTGAATTTTCTAGTATTCACTTTGTTAAACTGTTTGCTAGTTGTTCAGACGAGTTACACCGTTAGAATCTCTCCCTGAATAGGACATACTTTAGGCAATTTGTGTACATGTGCATATGACCTTGTATGTTTTCATATTGTAAGGCCTGTCCCTGGCCATGCAGTCCCTGGCCTCCCCACCTCCTGCATCAGTCTCCACCCAGCACCTGCTGTTACCTAGGTAACTGGAAGCAGTCCCCTCCCCCTTCCCTGCCCCCTCCCCCCATGCCTCCATCCAACCAGGGGAAGATCCCAGGCCTTGAGGTCACATCCACATCCAGAGCAGCCGCACCTTCCCACACCTGGCTACACTTCCTCTCCACCCCTTTCCTACTTAAACACAAACAGGACATCCCCTTTCAGCCTGTGCACACCCACCACGCACGGCAGGGCAGCAGGTATTCTTTTCATCGGCTACCTAAATAAACCTACCTATTTAATTTACCTTACACATATATGTTTATAATTTAGACCTAACCTCCGCATAATGAGAGAAAAGATACACTGAAAATTGGAGAGTGATCTAGGCTTTGGCTGTCCCTCTTATTTTGCACCACACTTCTTATTGCCTGAGTTATAGTTACCAGGCTCTCTCCTTTCAACCCTTGAATGTGTCACCCTCCACCGCACCTTGGGACACTCACATGCTTCCCTCTGTTTGGAAAGTCCTGACCTAGCTGCCACCTTGAAACTCAGCTTAGATGTCATCTTCCCAATGGAGCACCTTCTGCTTTGCCAAGCCGAAGTGAGTTGTTTTCTCGGGTCTAATAAAGCAGGATAGATGTTTATGTATACAGTGTGCATCTTACAATGCTGTGCATTCCTTAAAGTGATTCTGCCCATACTGAAAGGCCTGGGGCAGGGTTCTATTTCGTTCTCCAAATAACTTCTCTTAGCCTCATTAAAACTTTGTTTTTGAATTTTTGAATCATTATATTTAAATAGTTATACAAAGGAGCTGCCATTTAACAAAGCAGTTTGTTTTTTATTATTTATTAATTATACCAGTCCTGGGGCTTGAACTCAGGGCCTAGGCACAGTCCCTGAGCTCCTTTTGCTCAAGACTAGCACTCTACCACTTAAGCCACAGCACCACTTTTGCTTTTTCTGTGTATGTGGTACTGAGGAGTCCAAAATCCAACCCAGGGCTTCATGAATGCTAGGCAAGCACTATACCACTAAGCCACATTCCCAGCCCAACAAAGCAGTTTATGAATACAATATATCTTGATCAATGTCACCCTTTTCAACATTCTTACCCATCCCCCCTCTACCCACTCCTCCTCTCACTCTTCTTAATTTTGTAGGCTATACGTTGGATTTTTTGTCTGCATTTCCTCCTTCTTCTCTTCATCTACTTCTTTCCCCTTGACCCCACCTTACCCCTTTGGATTACCTGCTTCCTGGTGTTTTGTTTTGCTGAACTTTGCTTTTGACTTTCTAAGGAATTACACTATTTTAGTTCTCCCTTGAATCTACTGTATTTCTATAAATACATTTAATTTTTTTTGGGGGGGTCCGGTTGTGGGGCCTGAACTCTGGGCCAGGGCGCTGTCCCTCAGCTTTTCAGCTCAAGGCTAGTGCTCTACCACTTGAGCCACAGTGCCACTTCTGGCTTTTTTCTTTTTGCTTATGTGGTGCTGAGGAATCAAACCCAGGGCCTCAGGCATGCAAGGCAAGCGCTCTACCATCTTCCCAGCCCCATTAATACATTTGTATAAATTTGCATACCACCCAACATATTTATGAGTTTGTAAGCTAAATCTAGCTTCCACATATAAGGGAAAACATTAATCTGTTATCTCTCTGGACCTGATTTACTTCACTTAGCAGTCCCCCCCCCCCAGTTTTTGTTTCTTTACAGATGGTACAATATCATTCTTTTTAATGAGTGAGTAAAATTTCCTTGTGTATATATACCACATTTTCTTGATCCATTCACTCACTGAGGTGCATACCTTGTCTATCCTCTAAAAGAACTTTTGTTTTTTCTTTGAGACTAGTATGTAGCCCAGACTGGCTTTGAACTTGGAATCCTCCTGCTTCAGCTTCTTGAATGTTAGGATTACATGTGTGCATTAGCATGAACATGTAGCCACTAAAAATAATTGAAAATAATAATTGTACAAATTTATGGGAGTGCAATGTAATATATTAATACATATATACTATGCGTAATAATCAGAAAGAAAATTAGCATATCTATCTCTCATACTGAGTAATAAAAAATTTTTGATCTTATTGAGGGTGGTGATACATTCCTAGAATCCCAGATATCAGGAGGCTGATGTAAGAGGATCACAATTTAAGGACAGCCTGGCCTATATATCAAGTCTATCTCAAAGGAAAAAAAAATTCTGTTAGTAAGGCTTGAATCTCAGGGTCAAGGTGATGCCCCTTCATTTTTTTTTCCCAAGACAGGCATTCTACCACTTGAGCCATACCTCCATTTCTGGCTTTTTGCTGGTTGATTGGAGATAAGTGTTTATGGATACTCTTGCCTGCCTGACTTCAAACCATAATTCTCAGATCTCAACTTCCTGAATAGCTAGGATTATAGATGAGAACCACTTGCATCCAGCTTGAAAAGATTTTGATCAGAAACAAAATGGTTTAAAAATTCATTTAAGATTTAGAGTTCATTTCAATAAGCATCATTTAACATGGTCATATCTGCATTGAGCTATTACAATCCTCTGCTAAGAATATCCTAGACATATTCTAGTTATTACTAATAAGGAAGACCATGCAGCCCATGTTTTTTGGGATTTGGCTTACTTTGTTTACTGTAATTTAATGTAATGTTTAATGTAATTTTCAAAGTCTTTCCACTTCCTTACAAATGGGGCAATGCCATTCTTTCTGATGATATGGATATGAGCAAATAAAATGATGCTTATCAAAATTAGCTCCAAGAAATGGAAGCAACAGGTTTTGTTTTTTATTGTACTGTTT
>NW_012267273.1:11470899-11527253 GCF_000151885.1 Dipodomys ordii | reverse complement strand
CTCCTCCTCTTCCTCTGTCATCATGGGGCTTGAAATCTGGGCCTGGACGCAGTCCCTGAGCTCTTCAGCTCAAGGTTAGCACTCTACCATTTGAACCACAGTGCCATTTGCAGTTTTCTGGTGGTTTATTAGAGATAAGAGTCTCACAGACTTTCTTGCCCAGGCTGGGTTTGAACAGTGATTGTTAGATCTCAGCCTCCTGAGTAGTTAAGATTACAGGTGTGAGCCACTGGTGCCTGGCTTATAGTTATTTCTTTTTTCTTTCTTCCCCCACCTCCTTTGGTTTATTCCCTTTTGTCACTGTTTTTTTTTTAATTTCTGTACCCTTTGTGTTGTATTTAAATTTGTCTGATTTGAGAAAGAGAAGGAGAATCACAGAAACAGTGGGACAAAGGGTAAACTAATGCAACAATGATACTAGACACTGTATTGGAAATGAACTTTACAACTGGAGTGGGGGGAAAGGGGGGGTAGGAAAAAATGAGGGAGGGGTAACACTATTCAAAAAGAAATTTATTCATTACTTACATATGTAACTGTAACCCCTCTGTACATCACCTTTACAATAAAATTAAAAAAGAAAGACTTAGAGAAACCAAAATTCTCTACTTGAAGAACTTTTGCGGACCAAGCCTCTTATTCACCAGCATAAAAATTAGGAGAAGGAAGGGATATTGAGCTTGCATCTATAATGTTCATCTAGAGTAATGAATAGTTGCTTGATTGAAGTCATGCAGCTGGTAGAGGTGAAGGAAGATAAAGAATCTGAGTTTTATGGTGGCTTATGTGCTCCCCTAAACCACTATTTCTGAGGACTTACTTTGGGTCAAGGATTTTATCAAGTCATTTGTATAATAGAATCTCTCAATTTTAACACTATAAACCAAGTTTAATTCCACCGTTACCTTGTGGGAAAATGAATATGAAGGATTACAATGTGTTCAAGGCTTCTACGGCCCATGAAGAAATGTAATTACTGTACTAGCAATACTGGATTATTGTGGTACAATTCTCTTTGTTAGACAAAGATGAAGGGTTAAGACTAGATCAGTCTAAGGAGATTTTCCATAGAAATTGGTAATCCCTGAGAATCTTCTTATAGGGGACTTGCCAGGTTCAATCTCCAGTAATATAAAGTTGGTATGGGCAGTAGTTCAGTGAGCCATGATTCAGGGAGTGTTAAAGAGCGTCTTCCCTTTGCCCCGCACTAGGCCAAGTTCAGTGGACATGAACAACTATCACAACCATGGGTGATTTCTAAGGAAGGCCAGGCCAGCTTGATTGGAAAAGGGCCTAAAGTCACTTAAATGTGTGAACTCATAAGTTCTATACCTGCCAGCATTGCTCTTTAAAGTCATATTCTTGACATACATGATTTGCCTGCTTATGAAACCAGCCAGCCTGTACCCTTTCCTAATGCTACTTGTCACACACCTAGCAGAGCCCTCCAGTTTCCCAATTTTGTGGTTCCTCTGTCAGCTTTGCTATTACCAGAGCTGGTTGCTTGTGCTCCATCCCCACCATCTGGCTTCTTGCAAAGACCAAGTAATCCTTTTAAGGTCTTAATAGTAATGGATGATTTGTCTGGCCTTGTTTTCTAATGTTAGCTTTTAGATACCTTGTGCCAAACCCACAGGTTTTAAACTTGAATCAGCTCACGACAGCAGTTAGAAACAGGAAGGAGCTGAGAATTAGGATCCTTCAAAATCAGAATTGGAGCCCTTCCCTTGCTCATTTCCCTGACATGAAAGTGTTTTCTGTACAGACAGGGAGAGCAAGTGAGTAGAAAAAACATGAAATGTGGTAACAGAAATATGGGTTGCTAAATATCTCAACTCTGCCTCATACCAAGCAAAGCATGATAAGAAGTGCTTTACCACTTGAGCCCCTGGTCCATTAGCTTTTTCCTCCCCTTTTGTTTTTGTCTATTGACTTTTGCCCAGTCTGGTCTTTAAATTTTCCTGCTTCTGAGTAGATGTGCACCACCCAACTCTCCTTTGCTCTACTTCCAGTTTTCTAGGGGTTAATTGTAGGTACGAATCTCATGGACATTCTTGTCCAGGCTGGCTTTGTACTGCAATCCTGAGATCTTAACTTCCTGAGTAGCTAGGATTACAGGCATGAGCCACCAATGCCTGGCTGTGATTATTTTTTTAAGCAATGAGACTGGTTGGATCCATCTCTGTATTTTCTTTCCTTTCCTTTTTTAAAATTTTTTAAGTATTATCTTTAAATAGTTGTGTGGAGGAGCTACCATTTAACAAAAGCAGTTTATAAATATATCTTGATCAATATCACCCCTTTTAACATCCTCGGACATCCCATTAGTTTTCTTATAGAGTGGGACTAGTAACCTTTCCAGCCTGGGAAGTAGAAGAATTAAGTGCTGTCTAAATGGAGCCCAGCTTCTTTTTCAGGTAGGCCCTGATGTCAGAGGAAGCCTGAGGGCCACAGGGCTGGCATATGCTGTCATATCCCTGTGTACCTTCCTGGTATGGCCTTGATTCTTTCTCTAACATAATTTCTCCTTATTGCTTATATCTAGGCTTTAGAACATGTAGATTTTGTTGTTTAAAAAGCCTTCTTTTAATCTATTTACTTTTTGCCATTTTTGTCTGGGTTAATCCTGTTCTAGCCTTCAACCCAGATTAGAAGTTTTTTCCTTTGCTAAGACTTGCAGCTTCCCTTGTACCTACTGTGTGATGGATCCTACCCTTGTGTTCCCTTAGAAATCCTATGTGTTGGGGCTGAGAAGGTGGCTCAGCGGTAGAGGCTTGCCTTGCATGCATGAGGCCCTGGGTTCGATTCCACAGCACCACATAAGCAAAAAGAAAAAAGCCAGAAGTGGCGCTTTGGCTCAAGCGCTAGAGCGCTAGCCTTGAGCTGAAGAGCTGAGGAACAGAGCCCAGGCCCAGAGTTCAGGCCCCACGACCGGACCCCCCCCCCAAAAAAAAAAAAGAAGAAATCCTGTGTGTTATCTTGAATGGTTACTGTGTATCTCTGGACCTCTGGAACATGAGAGCAACAATGCCTACCAGATTTGGTAGCTATGAGCATTTACCTAATGAGAAACTGTTACAAAGCTAGATGGAATGCCAGAAAGCTGGTAAGGCTTTGGTAAATGGTAGTCAGATCTCCTCACCACCAGTGTTTTATGTCTTAGTCATACTTCCTAACTTTGGCAATCATCTCTGTATGCCTCAACCTGTTTTGTCTAAATAGAGTGAATCCTTGCTTATGTGGCTAAATGTTTCCTAGGAAGGAAGCTTTGCATAGAAGAGCTGGATTGGGTGGGTGGAGAGCTGTGCTACTAATCAATTGGGCTACTAGGGTCAGTTTAATCTGTCTAGGCTTCAGCTTTCCTTCCTTTCCTTTCCCTTCCCTACTCCCACTGAGTTTTTCTTCCCTCCCTCCCTTATTCTTTCCCTCCTTTCCACCATTTCTCCCTCTTCTTCCTTCCTCCTTCCCTTCTTTCCTTCTTTCCTTTGGACCTCACACATACTAGGCAAACACTCTACCACTTGAGCTACGCCCCTAGGCCAGGCCTCAACCTTTCACTGTTAAACTATATTAATATTATATGATCATTGGTGTGTGAAGATGCCCGTGGACACATGTGTTAATCTTGGCTTCTCCTTCAAATTGTTTGCTTTTTGAGAAAGCTCTTAAATTTAGTGTTTCTTGCATCCTTTACTCAAGCACTTAGTTTGACTATCTAGTAGGTGCCCAGTAAAAAATAGTGGATTTGTTTTAGGGTGGGCCTTCTCAGCATTGGGAAGAAGCTAACTACTTTTCTATACTTCCTTCTACCCCATGGTGTTGAGTTTAAAAAGGTATCTTTAGGCTAGTGGAGCAGAAGGGGCCAACCTCTGAAATGACCATAAAACATTTTATTTATTTTACTGAGTGTCTACAATCTCTAAGACAGGGGAGGGCAGGAAAGAAAGCAAGAAGGCCAGAGATGACATAACAAGTTATTTATTGACCTCTGGCTTAAATCAGCTGAGGGAACCCACCAGAGGCAGAACTAGTCCTGGAATAAAAAATCCTCCTGGTGACTTCCACCCTATTTCCAGCCTCGTCTTCAGACTCATCCTCACTTGCCTTGCGGCTGGCATGCTGGTAGAGCACAGCACACACACCTGTGAGCCAGGCGGCCACAGTGCCAGCGGCGAAGATGCAGAAGCCGATGAGCAGCAGAAAGATGTAGTCCTGGCGGTCCAGGTGCGTGATGCACATGTACCGGAGTGGGTTCCCCACCTGTGTGATGGGCCACCCTGTCAGCTCTGAGGGCTCCATGCACGTGGCATTCTGATCATCTATGAAGAAGAACACAGCAGGCAGTGTGCTGAAACAGCAGAATTCCCAGGATCCTAAAGCCAAGAGGAGACTTGGGAGAGAAGTGGCCCTCTGGAATCCTAATGTTCAAAGTGTGCTCTGTGGCCAGCAGCATTAGACCCAGTTGGGCTGCCTGGGAATGCAGAACCTTTGGCTCCTTGCCTGGCCTGCTGGGTCATGTCTCAGCCCCCTATCACTGGGGGAGGGGCTGTGGTATAATTTGGTGGCACATTGAAATTTGAAAAGGGCTGGGCCTCAGCTACTTCTTTCTCTGAGCTGGACCTGCATTTTGGTCATGAAAGTCAAATTTGCTTTGTAAGGATTGTTACAGAAGGAAAAAAAACCACAGCAGGAGTCAGTAGGTTGGAAACTCAAGTAAGATACAGTGGAGGCCTGGGACTCCTCAGATGTCCGGCAAGGCTCTACACCTTCTCCTTCCTTTCTCCCTTTTCTTTTCTTTTTCTTTTTGAGTCTGGTTGTGGGGACTGAACTCTGGGCCTGGGCGCTGTCCCTCAGCTCTTTAGCTCAAGGCTAATGCTCTACTACTTGAGCCAAAGCGCCACTTCCGGCTTTTTTCTTTTTGCTTATGTGGTGCTGAGGAATCGAACCCAGGGCCTCATGCATGCAAGGCAAGCGAGCCACCTTCCAGCCCCCCTTTCTCCCTTTTCTTGACCCAACCTTTTCTCTTTCTCTGTGCCTGTGCCTGTGTCCAGCAAGGGACCATCCTATGGTTTGGATTCGAAATGTCCCTGCAAAGGATCATGTGGTAAAGGCTTGGTTGCCATTGAGAGATGAGTGGATCATGATGGTGTTAACCTCATTAATATCCCCAGATTAATCCATGGATTAATCCCCATTCAGTGGGTTGAATGAGCTGACTGTAACTAGTGGGGTGGATCCTTATTGGAGGAAGTCTTATCATTGGGGCATTCCTTTGAAGGGCTTCTCTTATCCCAAGAATAGCCCCACTCCTTTCCTGGCCACATGAGGTGAGCAGCTTTGTTCCATGATGTGCTTCCTGCCATGACATTCTGCTTTAACACAGGCTCAAAGTGATGAGGCCAAGCAACCATAGACTCAAAACTCCAAAACTATAAGCCAAAGTAAATACAGACCATTAGTGCCACCCAAGAGCATCACAAACCATTTGCTTCAACTCTGGGAGGCATGAGATTCCATGGAGATGTTTCTGGTGCATTCTCTCTGTAGGAGAAATCAGGAGATCTCAGGGCAAAGAAGTCACCAGAAGAAGCAATTCTGCTTCTCAGGGGTGGTACTGGCATTCACTGGCTGATCACATGGACCATATGAGTCTTTGGTCACTTTTAGCAGCTGACTCAGCTCCCTGGCTTCTCTGATCACCTTCCTATTTCTAACACCATGGACTTCAGTACATAGTGGAAAGAAAAGAGAGCTCAGGAGCCAGACAGATTAGAGGTCCAATCTAGATTGTTACTAGCTACTCTTGCAAACTTCAACAAGAGACCTGGTTTTCTCTTTGAATTCTACTCCTTCCTTTTACAAGTGCACAGAATAATACCTATTCTAAGGGTAAAATAATACCAGTCCTCAGGGCAGCAGACAGGATTGATAGACACAGGTGAGAAGAGAGGCTAGCGAGCCAGATGTGCAGAGTATTTGGTGCCTCATTCTTGGCCTTGCATTTGTTTTTTTTTTTTGCCTTTACTTAAGCCACCATCCTGATGCCTGCTCAGTCCTGCACTAGATTGTTGAGGTCAAGCTAGTGTTGAGACCAGGGCTTGAGAGAATCACTACAATCCTAAGCTTTGACTATGCACTGATTTACAAATTTTATCTCAGGAATAGCTAGAGGTGGGGGTGGGGGAGTGGATGCCTAGAGAAATTTCATAAGAGGATTTTGGGTGGAGGGAGGAAGCAGTTGAGTTTGGGTGAGCAGAAAGGCTGTGGAAAGTCTGTTCCACTGGATGCCATTGCTGATCCTTGCTTCTGTGTCAGAGCTCCTATAGGAAAAGCACATCCCGGACGACACCTTGTGGAATATAATAGTGTGGCTGGCAGACTGGCAGGGGAGACTGGGACCCTGGAGGCTAAGCTAGCACAGGGGCTGTCAAATCACTATTAGCAACAATTACTGAGGAAAGGTGAGGAAGAAGGACCCTATAGACTGATTATAGAAGGGTGGAGGGGGGCAACCCTGCTCCAAGGGAGAGCATTGAACTGGAGGGATTGGGGATGTGAAGAAGAAGAAACAAAATTAGGCATGTAGACCTCTTTCTGGTCAGTGTGGCTACAAGTCTTTGGGAGCTTTCCCAAAGGAGGCTCAAGAATGTAGCTGGGGCCAAAATTATTGGGTCACAAAAGCAAAAAGTGCCAGAGACACAGGAAAGAAAGAAAGAAAGAAAGAAAGACAAAGAGAAAGAAAGAAAGGAAGAAAGAGAGAAAGAAAGAGAGAGAAAGAAAAGGAAGGAAGGAAGAAAAGGAAGGAAGGAGGAAAGAAAGAAAGAAAGAAAGGAAAAGAAAGAAAGAAAAGAAAAAGAAAGAAAGAAAGGTGTATTTGAGAAAAGAAAACTGGGATTTTGAGGGTCTAAGCAGTGTGTGGGGGAGGGGTTAGTCTCATCCTATTTTTAAAAAGATTTAGCTTTTAAATTGGGGCTCTGGCGGCAGATCTGAGACTAAACATTAAACACACACTTCCCCATTTTGGAGCATTAACTTTGAAAGGAGCAATTAGGTAGTGATTTAAATGCATTGTTCGACTGCTGGGAAGTGAGGGCTGTGGGTGGCTCTGTTGGGAGGGAGGCCTGGGTTTTCTAGCACAGCGTTCCCCCTCTCCCTCCCCCTATTTCCAATGCCATCACGGTTTGGATTCTCCCCTCCCAACCTTCCTGCTCCATGATTCCAAGTTTCCCAGCTCTGGCCGTTTCACACATTCCTGATTATCTTCCCTGCCTGAATGAATACCTCCCAAAGTCTAGCTTTCCCTAGATTTGCCCTGGCTCCAAACCCTCCCGCAATTCCCTGGTGGGCCTTAGAATAACACTCAGCCCACATGGCCTGTGAGACAGAGCCTCTCAGCATCTCCTTGCCAACCCTTCCCATGGCACTGACTGGCCTTCCCAGTGTCCCCCCCCCCACCCACAATCCCCCCTTATTCCAGTCCAATCAAACGACACATTCTGCTGTCGGTACATCTGGCTCTGGCCCCACTTTAGCTACCTTTGCTACACCACTGCTTTTGCATCAATTGCTTGTTGGTCCAGTTTTCCCAAGAGCAATTTCTTCATCATCCTTTACTCCAAGGAGCAACAGTAGGATACTCTATCCCCCAGCAGTGGCTCAGAGGATGTAATTGTTGCTACTCCTGAACTCATCCAAAGCATTTCCTTGAATGCTTAGTGGTGACCTGCCATGTCCTACACAGTTGTTATTGTCCTGAACATCTTTTCTCCTCATCAAGGCATCAGCTCAACTCTTGAAGGCATCAGCTATGTTGGATAATAATAATTATTATTAATAAGGGCAGTTATTTGATGACACTAATCTGAGATTAACTCTACTGTGGTTGAAAACATACTGTCAATTCTGATCCTCTGACTCTCTGTGAGATTTTGCTTTATGGCTGCAGAAGGTCAATTTTAGTAAGTGTCCATGTATTCTGCAAAAGTAAACTCTTCTGAGTTATTGAGTACTTCGTTCTGTATATGTTCATTAGGTTATGGTTAGATCTTCTAACCATTTCCTTTATTTTTTGTTGGTATTGGGTTTGAACTCAAGACCTTTAGTTTGTTAGACAGGTGTTCTACCACTTGTGCCATTCACCACTCTTTGCTTTTAGATTAACTTTTGGAAAGGTCTAATCTTTTTGCTTGGGGCTTGCCTCAGATCACAATCCTCCTACTTATGACAGGTAGACACCACCATACCCAGTTTGTCTGGATGAAATGGGCGTCTCCCTAAAATTTTGTCAGGCTGGCCTCAAACCATGATTCTTCTAATCTCTAATTTTTATAAGAAGTCAGGATCACACATATGAGCCCTCATGCTTGCCTTTTCTAACCATTATTGACTTTTTAATCTACAAACATCTGTCGTCTCTCACTTACTTTAAGTTCCTATGAAGACATCACCAGTTATGATATGAATGTGTATTTGTATAATCCATTTAGTTCTATCAAGTTTTACTTAATGTTTTTTGAAACTATGCTATTAGATGCATAGAAAGTTGTAAGTGAAGTTTTGCCCTTCTATTGTTGAGGAATAGTTCTCATTTCTAGAAATGTGTCTTAAAGTATATTTTGTTGCTGGGTGCAGTGGTTTATACCTGTAATCTAGATACTCAGGATTGTATCTATCTATACATAAATGTACATGTTCATACACATATATTTTTTTTGGTCTAGCTTCCATAGATGAATATATATATATATATATGTGTGTATATATACACATACACACAAACATATACAAACATATATATATATATATATGTTTTTTGAGCTTTGTTTGTCTTGCTTGATATGATGTCATCCAATTGCATTCAGTTTTCAGCCAATGGCATGATTTTTTTTTTTTTTGGTTGGTCATAGGGTTTGAAATCTGGGCTTGGGCACTGTCCCTGCGCTCTTCAGCACAAGGCGAGCACTCTACCACTTGAGCCACAGCGCCACTTCCGGTTTTCTAGTGGTTATTGGAGATGAGTCTCAGAGACTTTCCTGCCGGGGCTGGCTTTGAACTGCGATCCTTAGATCTCAGCCTCCTGAGTAGCTAGGATTACAGGCATGAGCCACTGGTGCCCAACTGGCATGATTTTATTTTTGTTTATGGCTATGCAATATTCCACAGTGTGGGTGCATCTATCTATCTATCCATCTATCTAGCTATCTATCTTCTTTTTCACTCAGGGTGCTGGGCACCTTGGCTGATTTCTTCTTCTGACTATTGTGAACAACACTGCAATAAACTCTCCTTTTGGCTTTCTTCTTCTAATTTCATTTCCTTTTATTTAGCCTATTAGTCATACATTCTTCTATTATTCTGGTATGATGACTTTGAAGACTAAATACCCATCTACTGATCCTGGCATACTTAATGCATGATAATATCACATGAACCCATTTATACAATTCAGTTTTTAGCCCTACTGTGGACCATCCACAGGTAGTTTGAAATAATCCCATGCTATAACAGTTCTCTCTGTCTTGTTGGTCTCCTTACCTCTCACACAGGGATTTCAGGTACTGCTGTGAATGCTGTGTACTATACAACTCCAGAGAGCTCCATTCACATTAGAGACAGGCCTTACAACCCTGTGAGATCTATTCCCTCAGCCTCCCTCCAGAGGGCTGAGGGCATCTGAGCCCCAGTTAAAGCTTCCAGGTACGATTACAGACGTTATTAATGTTTAACTTCTTGCAAATGGTTTCTGAAGAAACACAAACCTCTCCCTTGTTTCTTTCTGTACCAAGCATATAGTTCACAGGCATAAATGTCTTCTAGAACCAGATGCGTGGAGGAACCAAGTTTCTGTTAGTGCAAGAGCTCAGGGGGTTACAGTCTTGAAATCAGAGGTTCTGGAAAGAACTACTGTTTTCTTTGGTGTGCAGACGGGACCATAGTTTTATGAAGGTTCCTAGTGATATGGGGTGTAAAGAAGGTAGGCCCTGTGCAAAGTTCTCTGAGTTCCTGCCCTGATGACTGCTCAGGAACCATGATGACTACTAGGGTGGAGGATGGAAAACCTCAAAGGGAATGGCAGTATACAATGAGAGGAAGGGACTTCTCCAAATGGCAGAACACATTTCTCCTCATTAGGCCCTTGCCTACCTCAACATGATTTGTTTATGCATGTGGTCTTGTTTTCTTCCATCTAAATTAGGTCTTTATCAAGGAAAGCAGCTTCTCCTTGCTTGATCATAAACTATGGAGGGGTGAAGTTTTGTCGGTTCTGATTTCTGGGAGCATCCTCCACACGTATAACGAATGAATCCTAACAGACTGGAGCTCACAGTCTTTACATTGAATGATCACATTAAGTGTTATTTGTCAGCACCAAATCTTAGGGTCATCGTCCTTGACATGATACTCAGAGCTGGGCACGAGAGGAACATGGATGACTTAGCCAACCTTCATAACAGTCTACTAGCTGAATACTACCCCATGAGGGCCTGAGCAGGATTCAGTGAGCTGAGGGGAATGAAGTCCCTACAAGGCAGGAATGGATGGTCTGCATGTCCAAGTAGGAAGGTCAGTCATGACCTGTGAAGTGTACTTCTCTGGTCCCAGAGGACAGAGGAGGTGAGTCGTAGGCGAGAACTTCAGGCTAAATGCTGTAGGCATGATATCAGATGTTATCTCCAAGCACTGTTGGAGATCAGAGACCCTATTTCCCCCCCTCCCCACTTTATATCCTAGTGCCTGGCACATAGTAGATAATCAGTAAACGTCTGCTGAATGTATACATAAAAGAATGGATTACTCTCTTATAGTACTGCCTAAACTACATGTTTTTTGTCTGCTGTTTCAGACAGATTACACAACTGGAATTTGAAAGGATCGCTACTCTATTCTGTGGTCCAGAGATGATCCCCTAGAAAGGAAACTAGACTGAGCTTTAGTCTTTTGTATGACTTGTTGCATATAATCATGACGTATAGGCAGAAATTTTTCTTTTCTCCAAAATACCTTCTTGTGTGCTTGCCAGGACCTAGAATTCTGTCAGCAGGAGATAAAAACCTTTCATTTCGCCAATAAAACAAGACAAAGTGTAAAGTCTTCTGATAACTGAATTTCTTCACAGAGGTGAGCCTCTGCTGCAGGCTTCTAGAGTAGGTATGAGAGATAGGGAGTGAGCTGCCATGGGACAGCATGGGGAGACGGTATGAGGAGGTTCTTGAGAGCTAAAGGCAAATTCTAGTTTCTAGTGAGAGCTTGACCTTGAGATGGATAGGCTAATAACTACTCATAAGCCCAGAAAAATCAGATACTGGATATTTGTCCTCATGGATAACAATCAGTTAAAAAGTCCAGAAGGTTGGGCTGGGAAGGTGGCTCAGTGGTAGAGCGCTTGCCTTGCATGCATGAGGCCCTGGGTTTGATTCCTCCGCACCACATAAGCAAAAAGAAAAAAGAAAAAAGCCGGAAGTGGCGCTGTAGCTCAAGTGGTAGAGTGCTAGCCTTGAGCTGAAGAGCTGAGGGACAGCACCCAGGCCCAGAGTTCAGGCCCCACGACTGGACCCCGCCCCCCAAAAAAAGTTCCAGAAGGTGAAGGCCAGGCAGACACCTGGGAGTCCTCCTTGCTGCTTCTCCTCGGTCACATATTCACACCACATGCACACACCGTCAGTGCTATCCTCCAAATATATCCTTGTTCTTAACTATTCTCACCATGTTTACCTAACCCTGGTTACAGCCACCATCCTCCCTTGCTTGAACCATGTGACCCTCCTGACTCACGCCTCTCCTTGATATAGCAGTGGGAGCAATCTGTCAGTCACACAATCTGTCACTTCCAGGGCCTCTCATCATACTTAGAATAAAATCAAAAGTGCACTATGGCTTATTACCCTATGTGATCTGGTCTCTGGTTAATTTTCTCCCTTATTCTTTTCCTTCCTCCCACTTCTTCCTTCTGCTCTAGATATTCTCTCTGTATAGGGAGATACTCCTCTACCTCATGTCATATTCCCTGGCATGCTCCTGTCTTTCTTTGTTCTCTGCTCAAATGTCACCTCCTTGGGACCACCTGATTTAATGTATGTGCATTGTTCCTCATCCCAGGTGCCTAACATGTACTTAATTTTTCCTTTGGTACTTGTTATTGCCCGAATTAATGCCATATGATTATGTTCTTCCTTGCCTATTAGTTAGGTTCCACAGCAGCAGGTCTGCTCACAGGCCCTGGCACCTAGGAAGTGCTAAGTAACTATCAATGAATGAAGGCACTCAGGTGCAGGCTGGATTCCCTAACCCTCATAATTGTCAAGTGGGGATAATTACATCCAACCTCAAATGCTGTGGCCAAGGGTTTATCTAATTTGACTTTAAGTTGGACCTTAACCATGTTTAAATTGTATGCATCATATGTAGTAGACCTTTCTTTTGTTAGGTGGAGGGGAAGGCCAAATCTATTCTGGGATATAAAAAGATGTTGCTGTGTATGGGCCACTCATTGTTAGGTGCTGTCTACATTATGTTATTTTGAAAGATTTAACTCCTCCTCCAATGCTGTGACACTCCCCACACCCCATGTCAGTCTACTTCCTGTGGATGATGGCCCCTGCTTTTTGTCTTGAAGCCCTACTGCTCTACCATTGTCTGCATCCCACGGGCACTTAGAATCACCCCCAGGCCACTGAACTCTTCACTTTACGACATTGTCAGCATTTTGGCGGTGTTCTCCATGTAAGTTATTTTATTTTGTTTTCATCACAACTCATGGGAGTAGGTATTTTCTGGACAGGACATCTGTTTCATGGTGGTTTTCCTCATGGTCAAATGGTTGGGAAGTGAGAGATGTAGGACTAAAAACCAGGTAGTCCAGGGTTGGAGGTGTAGCTTGATGGCAGAGTATTTGCCTGGAACATGAGGTTCTGGATTTGATCTCCAGCATTGGAAAATAACAACAGCTACAATAACAAATGGCAGCAGAATACAAACTCATAAGTCTGAATCTAGACTTAGTTTGCCTTCTCAATGAAGATGTAAGCATCTTAAGTACAGAGGCATATTTTATTATTGCCTGATAGGACTGATACTATAGAAGCATCACAGATAAATCGGTGATACTATATACTTTGGCAGAAAGCCATTTTTTGTTAGTGAGGCTCTCAAATGGGTGCATCAATCATACTGGTCCCACAGTTGTCACACTTGTCTCTGTCTAGGCTTATCCTCACTTCTTTCTCTGCAGTCCTTGAGGAAAGAGATGTACATTGCCTCTCAAGGCCTTCTCTTTATATTTTTAAGAAAAACTATTTATTCATTTATTTATTCTTGATCGTATTTTGTATATTTTTATTTAAATAGTTGTACAAAGGAGTTGCCATTCAACAAAGCAGTTAATGAATACAACGCATCTTGGTCAATGTTATCCCTTTGAATATTCTCATTCTCCCTCCTAAACAGACTTGTACTCAGGCCTGGGAACTGTCCCTGAGCTGCTTTGTTCAATGCTAGTGCCTACCACTTGAGCCGCAATTCCACTTCCAGATGTTTTTAGCAATTAATTGGAGATAAGAGTCTCAACAAATTTTCCTGCTTGGGCTGACTTTGAACATGATCCTCCAATCTCAGCTTCCTGAGTAGCTAGGATTTCATATGTGAGCCACTGGTGCCTAGCCTGCATTGGATTTTTTTTTACTGCATTCCCCCCCCCCCTTTTCTTGTCTTCATTTGTCTAACCCATTCCTTTGCCTATACCACCCTGCCCTTTTCAAATATCCATGTCCTGGGATCAAGGCCTCCTCTCACTTCACTTATTCTCTAATCCCTCTTGTATTTTCTCCCTTTTTCTTTCTATCAGCAGATAAACAAATCGTTGAGATCTACTTCCTCCTAAAATATACTCTTGCTTAACTTCAGCTATCATTCTACCACCATCCGTCCATAGCCATACGTCCTGTAAAGGCAACATATTATTTACTCCTTCACTTGCTTGCACTACCCCAAGGTAACTCTTCTGAGATACAGTTTTTGGTGCTTCCTGACCTGCTTCTGTTGTTTGAATCTTGGCCTCCATGCAGTTCCTGTTTTCTTATTTCTTTTACCTATCAATATGATGGCATTCCCCAGAGTTTCTGGGTGTGGCCATTCCACTTTCATATTCTAAAGTCTCTCTCTTTTTTTATTGTGAAAATACTGTACAGAGGGGTTACAATTACATGGGCAAGATAATGAGTACATTTCTTATCAAGCATTGTAGCCTCTTCCTTTGTTTCCCCTTCTCATCCCTTCCTATCCTCCCCCACCCACTCCCCCCCAAGCAGAAAAGATCAGATAAGGTGATGTTAAGGAAATGAACCCTAAGATATGTATGCAAATGTTTTTTTTCTTTCATGCGATTGTTTCTAACACATTTATAAGATTATTTCTAAAGTCTCTCTTTTGGCTGACCTCATCTTACGTTTGGTTACAGTGGTCACTAGAGACAGAGTGATTTCCATGACAGTGATATGTCATGCCTTATTCTCTATTCTGAATTTCAGGCTGGAACATCCAAATGCCACTAGCTTCAGAGGAACCTGCTACTCAGTAAGTTCAACATAAGCCTTGGTTTCTCCCTAACTTCTACTGCCCCTTCTTCAAGAGCACTGCTAGATTTTGGATGTTGAATGTTCCACACAGGTCTCTATGTTGAGGCTTTGTCCCCAGGGGTAGCATTATTGGAAGATCTTCAGGTTACTGGGATACAATTTCAAAGGGGATTTGGGGCCCTGGCCCCTTCCTCTTTTTCTTTGCTCCCTGACTTATGATATAAGCAGTTTTGCCTTACCATGTTCTCCTGTCACGATGTGCTGTCTTGCCACAAGCCTAAAAATAGGGCCAATAATTGTGGAATAAAATCTTGAAAACTGTGAGCCAAAATACCCCTTTTCTCTTTGTACGCTAGTTATCTAGCTGATACAAGTCTCTTCCTCAGAGAGGCATCCACAGTGGTTCAAATCAAAGTCTTTACAGGTATTGTTCATTTTTCCCTTGCTTTTCATTTTCCACATCTCATTTAGTAAATTCATTTAGTAAATAGTTACTGAGCATTTTCTCTTGTGCTAGTTTCTGAAGATTCACGTATAAAGTCACAGAGCTTCTAGTTTATCAAGAAAGACAGAAATGAAACTAGCAAAAATTTACTAATTACTAAAAAAATTGTTCCAGAGGCTTCTTAGGGAGTATAAGGAGCAAGGAGAGGGTCTAGTTCAGTTCTCAGTCTCGTTTCTCAATTTCAGATGTTTCCTCTCACCTGTCTTCACACCTCCATCCCCACTGATGCTTTAGGCCCCCATATTCTGTCACCTAGATGCCTACAGGAGCTTTTTCCCCTAGCACTGCCTTAAAACTTCCTCATGTCTCAGAGCTTTGAAGGTCCTTCATAACTGAACTCCTGTTTCTCTCGCTGCATCCACTTTGCTTGATTCCTCCAGGATGCAGAGCTCTTTACTTCTAGAGATAAGAAAAGTGAGGTTGGTTGCTTGACAAGACTTGTACGGCCGGCCGTGTTTCAGAGGCCTGAATGATTCTGGGGGAGCTATGAGGCCGTGAGAAAGGCTCTGGTGTTTCTGAGGTTGAAAGAGCCTTAGATCAAATACTCTCAGGGATCCCACCTGGGCCAAGTTAAGGAGGCTATCAGAATCATCTAGAACCCTGCCCAATGCACACATGCTGGCCTCTTACATTCCTGCTTGGATCTTTTTTTTTTTTGGACCACTGATTCAGATGACCTCTCATTGTCCTCTACCAGCTACTCTACCAGAAGCTACTACTTTAGGCCAGAGGAGTTTGTTGTAAGGTAAGTAAGTCAGGCTGACAGAGCAGTTTATAGGTTTGGGACTATCTGGTACCTAGCCACTTGATTTTTTTTTTTTTTGTCTTCATTTCAATTTCCCTGATTGAGGAGGAGGGTTAGGGTTAATAGCAGATTAGGATGAGGACCTGAATTCATTCTGGAAATCTGCGTTTTGGCAGGTGACTTTGTACTTGGTGAGTTGAAATGGGGCCATTATCCTATTAAAGCCATCTTAACACAGGAAGAAATGGCCTTGAAATGAAACTAACATATTCTTTGCTCGAAATGCCCTCAGAATGACTTGGCCCCGAAGCTGCGCATGACCCAAGCCATCTGCTTCCTGTGGATGTCCCAGGATGCCGTTGTCTACACGCCTCTGCAGTTCTCTTGCCCAGACTCCTCCTTGATGTTTAGGCCCACATCATTGAGTTCAGTTAGGACTAAGGACTGTAATTTAACAGCTGACACAGAGGGACCTTCTGTTCTCAAACTGCCCCATTCCTACTCCCTGGTAGCCAGTCTTGTTCTGAATTCTGATACTGTGTTTATTGTCAAATTGTAAGTGCCCCTTAAAGGAGATAGTTCAGAAAACATTATTAGCCATTAATCTCAGAGAAAATCGGCTTATTCAGCAGTTGAAGCAGCCCTGGAAGGACCAGAATACAGGACATTGCCATAGGCTTTCTGAAAAGTGGTTTACAGACAAATAGGCTGGCAGCTCAGTGAATCAGAATCGCAGAATGTAAGGCCTGGGTTGCTTTGAGGTCCTCTTTTTGAGTAGTAGGAGGAAAGTAAAGAGAAGAGACTGTTGAGATAGAGACATTGTTCTAGCTAAGTTGAATTTAGTGAAGACAGGAAGTGTGAGAGTGTAGGAGGAAGAAGGCTGGATGTGGTGGTGCATGCTTGCACTTCTAGTTTCTCAGGAGGCATCGGTAGGAGGATTGAAATCTAAGGCCAGCTCCAGGCAATGCTTGATACTCTATCTACAAATAGTGGAAGGACAAAAGGCTGGAAGTGTGGCCAAATGGTAGTGCCCCTGCCTAATAAGCACAAGGCAGTAAGTACCTTCCTGTACTCCTCCCCACCTCCCCCGCCCCCCCAAAAAATTACAGGAGTTAAGAGGCTGTCTGCTTCTTTAATTGCTTTTCCTAATTAGGTGGCCTCAACATTTTCACTAGGAACGCCTTTATCTCAGTGCTCTTACCCATCATGTACTTACTCAGCAGGTAGTCTGTTTAATAAAACTGTTCACCAATTGTGAGTGTCTTACCTTCCTATTTAGGTCTGCAGTCTGCCAGCTAGAAGAGACCTTTGAGAGCTTCAAATCCTGCTCCCTTGTTCTAGGCAAGTGCTCTATCAGTGAGCCATAGCCCCGTTTAATTTAATTTCTTTATTTGTCAGCCATTGGGCTTGAACTCTGAGCCTGGGCACTGTCCCTCAGCTCTTCAGCTCAAGGCTAGCACTCTACCAATTGAGCCACAGTGCCACTTCTGGCCTTTTCTGTTTATGTGGTGCAGAGGAATTAAACCCAGGACCTCATGCATGTGAGGCAAGCACTTTACCACTGAGCCACCTTCCCAGACCTGCTCCTTTATTTTAAACTCAAGAAAAGTGAGAGACTCAAAGTGGGGAAGTAAAGATCTCAAAAATCTCAGTAGGATTGTTATGACCAGGACAGGTCTTCTTGGCTTTTAACTCTATTCGTGTCTCTTGTATTCCTAGGACAACTTATTAAATACAGGAAATAAATAAAACTATACAACATTCTATTATGATGTTGGCACATATGAGCATATAGTAAACGTTATAGAGTGACATACAGTGATGTGCTTTACATCAAGGAAATATAACTGATGAAAAATACTGAACTTGGATGTCAGGATATCTCTGTGCTGGGTTTGAGCAGAAATCACCTGCCAATGAAGATACTTATTATGGTCAAATATGAAATCTCCCCAAGTATCTCATGTGTCTTGGTCTACAATGAAATGTTCACACGTGGTTGTATGGGAAAGTGATTTCATCATGACCTAATGAGTGGATTTATCTGTTGATAGACTCACAATTTAATGACATTTATTGGGAGGTGATAGAAATGAGTTACATGGAGGAAGCTGATGGCTGGGGGCATGTCCCTGAAAGGTACACTGTGTCTTAAATCCCTCGCATTTCCTCTTTCTGCTTCTTGGCCACCCAAGGTGATCAGCTTTGCTTCAGCGCACTCTTCTGCCATGATGATCTGCCTTATCACAGACCATCAACCAATGGAGCTATCCAACCTATGGACCCAAAGCTCTGAAACTGTAGGTGAAGATAAATATTTGCCACAATAACAACAACAACAAAAAATGGACTAATAGATACAACTTTGGATTCTAAAGTTCTAGCTTAAGCATCCTGAATTAATAGGCTGCCCTGACCAAGATGCTAGCACTTTCCCTGTGTGACACAGTGTCTCACGTGGATAGTAGCTACTGTACTGGATACCACATATATAAACAGTTTCCACCATTGATGTCCAAACTTCTTTTGGACAGCACTGAACCACTGGCTGTGGAGAGGAAGCCAAGTTCCTCATGTTCAGGAGCTTAGCACTCTTGAGTTTTTGAGAGCACCTTGGGAGGCATTCAACCCTGTCCTGCTAGAGGAAAAAAAATCTCCTAAGAATTCAATTGCCACTCTCACCTTCAAATAGAATTGATGACTGGAAAAATTATAGCTTAAGCCAAGGATTCGTTCATCTACTTGCTAACCTGGGCTAAAATAAAATGGAATGCATGTGTCTGTTTTAACCCTGTACTGACCATAGAGCAGTGTGGTAACTGACAGATAATATACCTCCTATTTCTGCTATTTATTTCTTGCATTTGGAAAGGGAGTATGTGAACTCTTTGAAGACTGAATACTTTCCATTACACATGGTTGGTATGCTAGTGGGGAGTTCCTTTTGAGTTAGACCTTAATAGTAGCACTGACTATCCTGTTAGGTTGAAAAAGTTTCAACATTTCCAGCATAAACATTTGTCTCCCTCTGTACCCCTCCATGGGCAGACTCTGATACAAAATGAATTAAGGAAATGGAAGGAGATATTATTACCTTCCCATCCTTTTTTCTAACTCTCTTCCATTTCCTTTCAGGACTTCTGTTTCCTTCAAAGTTCCCTACCACTACAGAATTAACCTTGCTCAATTTTCTGAGAACTCATTACTCCCCTGATATGAGAGCTGGTAAAGGCATAAAGCACATGTATCATTCTTTCCAGAAGTTCAAATAGTTTTTCAAGGTCCTCTTTAAGCTTATGACATTTGGGGAGGGGGACAATTTCGTCTCACAAGTACGGGGGCAGATTGGGAGATATTGGCACAATATCTCCCAATCTTAGTACTCTTAAATCACAAAAGTGTACTGTTTCTTCTTTTTCCAAGGCCTGTTGACCCACAGTTGGACTGAATTCTTAGTCTTCATCTATATGTATAACACTATTTATCTGTACCTGTCTCTCAAAATGTGACTTCCATTGGGAAGTGCTGTAAACTCCAGATTCAGGTGACTCAGGAGCAGACACCTTGCTGATGTTGGTTTAGTCTTGAGACTTACAGCTCAGACTGATACCAAGCCCTGGTTTGGTTTCCAGTTTGTTCTCCGGGGTCTGGATTCCTGAATTTATAACTTATGAAGTACTAACACCTGCTACTCATCTTTCCTATATATTGTGTATAATCCACCCTGCCTACATCTTTCCAGTCCTGTCTTCTAGAGAGAATAATGCCTTGTCTTAGAGTTCCACATGAGCCTTTCTGAAGTCTGCTCCTTGATTAGAGGACTGCTTGACTTCCGACTGCTACTTTCTATTTAGTATCTTAGATTTTTCTTACATCTACCAGTCACTTGTTTATTGAGTGCTTATGGTGTGTCAAGCCTGATGTTAATAACAGTTCATAAATGTTCTCATTTTATCATTATGACAGCTGTAGGTGGGTTGGTTCTATTATTATCCCTGTCTTAAAGATAAGGAAGTTGAAGTTCAGAGAGGTTAAAGAACTTATCTGGGCTGGGTGCTGGTGGCTCACGCCTGTAATCCTAGCTACTCAGGAGGCTGAGATCTGAGGATCACAGTTCAAAGCCAGCCTAGGCAGGAAAGTTTATGAAACTCTTATCTCCAACTAACCACTAGAAAACTGGAAACGGTACTGTGGCTCAAGTGGTAGAGCTCTCGCCTTGAGCTGAAGAGCTCAGGGACAGGGCCCAGGCCCAGAGTTTTAAAAAAAAAAAAAGAACTTATCTGGTATCCTACAGAGAGTAAATGGAAGGGCTAAGATCATAACCCTAGCCTCTTTCACTCCAAAACCTGAGTTCTTAACACTGTCCCTGTTGCCTGCATGGCACCTGTCATCCATCATTGGTAGCTGTGGCTGACCTGAGTGCATTTCTAGGCAGTATTGGCTTCTTTTTCTTTTGTTTAGCTTTGTTGTACCTGACTAGATGCAGATGACCTGGAATCATCCATACACTCTCTCCACATATAGTCCTGGGGTTCTGGGTTAGTTATATCTATCAGTACTTGTTTGGTACATTAAAAAGGATGAAAGATAAACTGAATGGTAGCATGGGAGTCCATTATTTCACTCCCTTGCTTTATAAGAAATGTGTACATACCGGCATCCAGCTGTCACATTGCCCTTTAGTGCTAAAATTTTCCAGGGCTAAAGTATGGTATCTTTTTGGGTCTAATGTGAGCCTGTTTTTAAACTGGATTCTGCTTTGCAAACAACCATGTTGCTCTGCTTATTTCATAGAAATTCTTTCTCTATTCAGAAATGTGGGTACATGTGGAGAGATGTGTAGGCTGCATTCTAGACCATGCCAAGATCATCTTTTTAGCAAATGCGGTAGAGATAGGTGGTATTAGGTTCAAAGATATTAATGATCAACGTCAATAGTGTTCAATGTCAATAGTGATATTTCCAGCCAACAGAATCATTATAGGAGGATGATGAAATGAAATATCTTCTTTTACATTGAAGTCTGGCTGAAGGACAAGGGAAGCATCTAGTGAGTTTTGCTGTGTGTTCAGCTGTGTGTGTTTATATACAAGTTATATCTTTACATTTATATGCATATGTATATTGTGTATAGATAATTTGTAAGCAGATATGTATGTATATTTGTATACATGTGCCTATGGTGCATGTATATGTATACCTCTGTATTTATTTACATGTGTGTATTCAAATGGTTTGTATGTGTATACTTGCATGTGTGTTTATGTGCATACTTGTGATTATGCATATGTGTATGTGTGTATGCATGAATAAAGGCTCTAGTGAGAGCAAAAATGGAGGGCTAGAGTCATAGGTAGATTATGGTGAAACCTGGGTTTGCAAGGGAATATCCTAATGAGTTTATGATGGATAGTGCATTATTCAAGGAAAATTATCTTGGGTGAGTTCCATGTGGTAGCCAGGTTAGAAATAAAGCTGAATTGTAGATGCTATGGCCATGACTTTGTTGGTGGGAGTGTAAACTTGTTCACCCACTTTGGAAAGTAGTATGGGGGTTCCTCAAAAGACTCCACATAGAGCTCCCCTGTGACCCAGCAATCCCACTTTTGGGCATTTACCCAAATGATCACAAACAAGGCCACACTAAAGCTACCAGCACGACTGTGTTTATTGCAGCATTATTTACCATAGCTAATATATGGAACCAACCCAGATGCCCCTCAGTAGATGAATGGATCAAGAAAATGTGGTATATATATATATATGTATATATATATATACACACACACACACACACACACACTGGAATTCTATGCCTCCATCAGAAAGAATGACATTGCCCCATTTGTTAGGAAATGGAAAGACCTGGAAAAAATTGTACTAAATGAAGTAAGCCAGGCCCAAAGAAACATAGATCCCATGGTTTTCCTTATTTGCAATATCTAGTATATGTCTGAGTCAAGCAGAAAAGGTCAGATAAGGTGATGTTAGGGAAATGAACCCTAAGATATGTATTCAAATGTTTTTTCTCTCATGCAATTGTTTCTAACACATTTATAAGATTATTTCTTTGTTGCTTTGTATGATAACCCCTGCTTTCACTGTATTTGATGTCGGTATAATTTGTGGAGGGGAAGGTGAAAAACAAATGTCTAAATAGGGATACAGGTGGACCCATTGCAACAATGAGATGTTCAAGTTGTTATGTCGAAAACGAACCTTACAACTTTGGAGGGTGGGGAGGATGGGAAGGGATGGGAAGGGGAAACAAAGGAGGAGGCTACAATGCTTGATAAGAAATGTACTCATTATCTTGCCCATGTAATTGTAACCCCTCTGTACAGTATTTTCACAATAAAAAAATAAAAATAAAAAAATCAATCTTATCCTCTTTCACAGGCTGAATTTAAGAATTTGTATATATGAGAGAGAGAAAGAGAGAGAGAGAGAAAGGGCACGTATGAAAATAGTCATAGCTGTAAAGTTCTATAGAATATAAATGAGCTTGGGATCATTCAAATTTTAGAATAGATAACAATAGTGAACTAGAATAATGAGACCATGTTTCTGCCTGAATTGGCCAAGCAGGTTTCCCCAGGCTACCAAACAGCAAAGAGATGAGCAGATTAGCAGTTGTGGGGTATATGTGTAGGGGCTTACTGGTCAGTGGATGGAAGCTTTGCCTATCTCAAATATCAGTATTCATTCATGAGAAATTTATGAGCTTGATAAGGTAGATACTCCCCTCTAATGTCTTTGAAAAACATGCAGTGAAACAGAGCTGGTTTATAATACTTTCCATCATGGATTAAACTTAAGAGTCAAGGAGTCCAAAGTAGTCAGCCTGACAATTCTGAGAAGATGCAATTGTACAAGCAGAAAACTGACTATGGGAAAGTACATAGGGAGGAAGTGGTAGGCTCAGGGGCTATGGGAGAAGCCAAACAACTTCACCCTTCAGCTAGGGCAGGAGGCTGCCATAGCAAAATCATGGACACTGTTCAAGGAAAATTCGCATGTAAGTCTGGTATGGTGGTACATCTACCAAAGCTAGTTCCTTTGGTTTGTAACAACTAAGTCTGAACTGTCTGGCATCAGGGTCAGCTGCCTAGGGCATAGAATTTAAGGAGGCACTCATTCTCAGTACATTCATTCTCAGTGCCTCCTTAAATCTTGCATCCTAGGATTCTCAGGCTTCACTCTAGTCCAGGCCCTACCTAGAAAATCTTTTAAGGTATGCCCACTGGGAGGCCAGGAGAGGCATTTTTACTTGGCATTATCACAGCTTCCTTTACACCAGTTCTTGAAGTCCATCATTTTGGCCAGGAGTATTCCTAAAATATTTCCTCAGTGGAACTAACTTCGTCAGTGCTCTGGGATTTCTCTGAGGAGCTACTTCTTATTTGTCTGAAGTTCCCACTTGGCTGGGTTGCAATGCTGTAAGTGCAGAAGAAGCATGGAGGATAGGTAGGATGGGGAAGTCGGGATGGGGACAGTAGACAGAGGGACAGTAACCAGCTAGGAATCTCTCAGGTGAGATCTGAAAATTTGCCAGTAACATTGGAATCTCCCTGCTCAGCACTGTGGCCTGTTTCCACAGATTCATGCTATTTATTCCCTGCTTCCTTATGAGATCAGTACTGTGAAACTAAATCTGTTATCAAAAAAACATTTCTTCTTCTTCCTCTCCTCCCTCTCAGTCCAGGCAGTTTCTGTGCCTCTCCTTCCATCTTGCTGAACTTTCCCTTCTATACATCATACTCCTATTGGATCCTCGACTGCTTATAAAAGGCTGAATTTACTTTTCAACTCTGGAAAAAAATTCAATTACTACATTAATCAGATTAAAACAAGTTAATGCAATACACAGTATCCTTGTATTACTTTATCACTGTGCAATAATAGTACTTTATCATTTCCACACCATACATCATGTTGTTTGGCACACCATATATTGGATAATATTAATGTCCTAACTTTATGGGTCAGGAAACTGAGGGGCAGAGAAATGGTGGGTTTTCCAAAGGCAGATAACTTACAGGAGGCAGATTTGGACCAGAACTCAGGTCTTTGGATTCCTATTCTTGACTCTTTCCACCAAGCGTATTGCTGCTCCAGTCAACTCAGAATGATTTTAACCAGCTCAACCCAACCTTTTCTCCAAGTCTAACCCCCCATCCCTCCTTTTTGGCTTTGCCTTTTCTGAAACCAATTCCTCCTACTCCATTATATTTCCCCCTCACCCCCATCCAATCAATCCCTCACCTGGGTGGTCCAGATGGGACACTAGTAAATAGATGGCGAAGTCCAGGAAAGAACAGTTGCACTTCCAGGGGTTTCCACTCAGATACAGGGTCTGGAGCACCACAAGGTGATGGAAAGCAGTGCGATCCAAGGTCTGCAAGCCGGTATTTCTGAGGTCTAGGTACCTCAAAGAGCTGGTGTTGGCAAAGGTGTACTTGTCAAGAAATAACAGGTGAGGGTTGTTGGCAATGTTCAGCTGCACCAAGTTGCTGAGCACTGAGAAACTGAATGGGGAGATGGAGGTCAGGTTGTTGGAGCTGAGGTCAAGATAGATGAGTCTGAAGACCCCGATGAAGGTATAATCCAGCACTTCTCGAATCCGGTTGTTGTGACAGTCCAAGTAAACAAGGTCACTGAGGAGGCCTAGTTCCATAGCTGGCAAACTAGTGATCCTGTTGTCCTGCAGGGACAGCCGCCGAGTGTTCAGAGGGATGTCCAGGGGGTATTCCGAGAGCTGCATCCCTATGCAGGCCACTTCTTGGTCTTGACACTGGCAGTTATTTGGACACTTTGACCCTGATACCAGCCCCATCCCAAAGGAAAACAGTAACCAGCCGGGGCCAGGGCCTGAAGTAAGGGGCATAGTAAGCCAGGATTCCCCTCCTTCTACCTTGCTGCTGCAGGCAGTCCGTTGTCCCTCTGACTCAAAGTCTGCTGAGGGGTGGGGCGGGGCGGGGGAGGGACACTGGAAAGAACTGTAACACTTTAGCTTTGTGCAAAGCAATTTTCCATTACAGGAGAACTGAACAGAAGTTGAAACGCGAGGCCTGGTGCCCTGCCGCCAGCTTGGTAGCTGTGTGGCTTGCTCGCTCAGTCCCAGACTGCTGCTGGAAGCTTGCCTGCTTGGCAGCTTTGAAAGGTCTCACCCTTCCCCTGCCTTTGCAAGTGAAGGGGAGCCAGGGGAGAGCCACATGACAATGAGGTTGCCAGTTGACACCTTTGTGATGTCAGCAGCTTCAGGGGACTGCCTGGTTGAAGGGAAGTGAGTTCTCATCTCTCCTTCTGAGTGGTGTGTGTGTGGGGGGGTATGGTATATCACGGTAAGCTCTCTGTACCTGGGGGAGTCAGGGATTCCTGGATAGGGTCTTGTAGCCTGTGGATGTGGCCAGAGCCGGGGAGAGGGGCACACATGAGTTCACTTGGGGGAGGATTTCTGTGCCAGTGTGTGCTCAGAGTGTTGATACTGGCCCCTCCTTGAGGTAGTAGAGGGAAAAAGGCTACCCTAGACTTGTAAGTAGGCAGGTCCCAGAGGGGATATGAGAGGTCCCTAGCCACACTGCCCTATCCACTGATGAGCAGTGAAGGACAGCTGAAGGTCAGCTCCCACAGTGGTCCTCCTCTGAGTTCTGAGTTTGGAGAGGTGCCCATTATTTGCCATCCAGAAAAGCTGGGAAAGCAAGTTCCTCCTTTATAATGAGACAAGAGGCAAGGATTACCTCTGATGAGGTGACAGTCTCTTAAGATTTTATTCCTAGATTGTGTACACATCTCTGTATGCATTTAGAATGTACATGTGTACTTGTTTTTGTTTTTTCTTTCTTTCTTTCTTTCTTTCTGTGTGTGTGTGTGTGTGTGTGTGTGTGTGTGTGTGTGTTTCTTTGTGCCAGTACTGGGGTTTGAACTCAGGGCTTAGGAGCTAGCCCTTAACTTTTTTTTTTTTTTTTGCTCAAGGCTGATACTCTACCATTTGAGCCATATTTCTGGTGTTTTGGTGGTTAATTGGAAATAAGAGTCTCACTGACATTCTTGCCTGGGTTGGTTTTGAACTTCAATCCTCAGATCTTAGCCTCTTTAGTAGCTAGGATTACAGACATGAGTTATCAGCACTTTACATGTATTAGTGTTTTGGTGTTTTTTTTTTTGTGTGCTGGTCCTGGGACTTGAACTCAGGGTCTGGGCACTATCCCTGAGCTTCTTTGCTCAATGCTAGTGTTCTACCACTTGAGCCACAGCTCCACTTCCAGCTTTATTGGTGGTTTATTGGAGGTAAGAGTCTCATAGACTTTCCTGCCCAGCCTAGCTTTGAACCACGATCCTCAGATATCAGATTCCTGAGTAGCTAGGATTACAGATATGAGCCACTGGCACCTGGGCTATATTAGTATTAAAAAAACTTTTTATAAACTACTCCCCTTAAAACAAAACCTCAAATGTACATATGAAACAGAGTGCAGTAATATGAACTATTTCTTAGCATTTGTATTGTCTTGGGACTTTTAAACTAGTGAGTGCATCTGGGGCTCTACTGTGAGTTTCTATTCATTAACTACTTGACAGATGACAGGAGTCGTTTGCAGGAGGAATGGTGTCTGGCAGCTTAGGAGAGGAGCTGGGATGTCTCACTCAGTGGAGAAAGACACAGGGACAGAAATGAACATAAAGGCTCTAGGGGGTACATTTCCGAGAAAATGGAACTTTCTCTTTAAAACATTCAAATGTAACTTGTGTGAATATTAATAACACAACGAAACCTATATTTAGCTTAGCCTAGTGCCAGGCACCTGGTATGTAATAAATATTTATTGAATGAATGATGCGTGAACATCTCTGATGGTTTGCTTCCTTTTCTTGCTTTTCTGCCAAGAGAGAAATTAATAAAGTCAAGTGGATTTGTGGCTAGTTAGCTAATGCTTGATTATGTTTACTTACTCAGCATTCCTTGGGTGATGGCTGTGAATTAAGATGATGACAGGATTGTTTACCAAATTGAAAGTGACCTTATTTAAGATGAAATTGCAAACACTCAAAGTAATGACCTAAATGATAAGCTGTACTAATTGAAGCAGGATATAATTGATAAGGGAGCCACCCTTTCTTTATAATTAAAATAATTCTAATAAGATAATAAGTCTCCGTTAGATCTTATATGATTGCCCAGGAGAGAAATTGGGAACATGAATTCTACAGAAGAGAATTAATTTTCGAAGTGGCTATTTTCCCTGGGAGATGTGTAAGGGCATACTGTGTAGATAGGGTCTCGTCAGAGTCTTGGGTAGGAGTGGGGTTGTACACCATCTCCTTCATTTCCATGAGAGATGGCTACCGAACTGACCCACCAAGGCTTCCAGAGTGATTTTGATGACTTTCCAACTTTTACACCATTCTCCCCCTTTTTGACTTTTTCTGGGAGCTCAGGTCTCCAGGTTGTTTTGTTTCCAGCCTTCTGATCTAGAATAATTTTTCTAGGACACCAGCCTAAGGCTTGACTTACGTGTTTGGTCACATGATTATAAGTTAGATAAATAGGTCCTACTACAACTTATTGAGACAGAAGCTAGTCAGCCATGTTATTTGAGTATTATTATTTTATTGAAGCATCATGAGCCACAGGGAATATTCTTTTGCTTGAGATATCAATGTCATTTTTGGTTCTGAAGCCTGAACACTCATGGGCTCAGCGAACTTTGCCAGGCTAGACTAGATCCCTAAAGCATGTTCACCATTTTGAGACTGAATGTTTAATACACCATATCGACCTAACAGGGGGATTTACCATGCAGTATTTCATAAACTTCATTTCAGAACCTTAAATATGTTTTTTCCCAAGTCATATCTTGTGTGATTATCATTTCTGAGATCTTGCTCTGGATTAGTCTTGTTCACCCTTAGTTGAGTCGCTTCATTTCAATGGACTTAATTTTTCTCATCTAACTATTGCTGGAGCTAGGCTAGATACTTTCCAAGTCTTCTTAGGCCTTTCAGGTCCCTTCATGATGGAAAGGGTGCAGGTAATATCTAGAAAACCAGTAGGGGAAACATTGTAGAGCCAAAGAGAAGAGTTTCTCTGCTCCCTAGGAGCATTCCATGTGGTCCTACTTGTCTGCAGCAGAGATCCCTTACCCAGTGAGCAGGCTTACCCTTAACTTCACACAGTGATCTCATCAGCCCACTGCTGCCCTTCAGGTGGCCCTGCACCCATTCTTACAGGAGAACAGGTTGGGGTGGGAGTGGGGCAAGTGAGCACTCCTATCCTTAGAATCTCAGCAGCTGAGTCCAGTCATGGGACTGCTTATAGCTACGTCAGGTTGAACACTGTTCTGCTTTCCCAGATTAAGCGTCCCTCCCTGGTACCAGCACACCTCCAGACAGCTCTCTGACTGCTCAAAAGATAGATAGGCACAGCCCCTGATACAGTAAAAGGAAAGGATAGCACAGGGCAAAGCAGTACACCTGAGACACTGAAGTTCTCTCACCGTGTGACTTTGTGGCCTTCTGGGGCATCATCTTCCTTTTTGGAAATAAAAGTAACAAAGGGCTATAGGAGTTAGAAAATTACATCAGGATGCATCTGTGATAGGAGAGGGCAGATGCTTGAAACTAAGACCAAGCAAAAGACACAGGCACACAAATGATGACCCAGTGTTAGGCACAGTGTAAGCAGTTCCCAAATTGGTGTTAGTGAGTACAATATTCAGATGCTAAAGGACATTTGATTTTGGCATATGCTATTTACTCTGGAGAAAAAGCAGCAAGCAACACATACTTCATGAGGTCAGCAGCCTAGGGACATGCAAGCCGTTGTGCTAATTTGTTTCACAGGTAGGGAATATCATGGGTTCAGGTCTAAAGAAAAAAAAATTCCAGGACTTGGTATAGGAGCAGATAATGGTATCTAGTTCACCACAGACTCTGACAGTGTCCAGGCCTTCTTTAGTAAAGACATTCTCAGCAAGTGTTGCAGAACAAGTCACATGGAAAACTGATGAAACCAACAAGGATAGTCTGGAAGAGAAAGAAGTTCCCAAACATGCCAAGTGCCAAAGTACCAAATAAATGCATATAAATGTATGTTTTTATCTATATATGATCCTGGGGTCTGGTTTTTTTGTGTGTTACTTGCTATAAATTATTTTTATTTTTTCCCTTCAGGCTGTAGGAATCCCCACTTGGGATGTTTGATTCTTGCAGGGTAAAGGCTGAGGAAACCGCTCCAATTTGCTGTTTTCCTCAGTGAAGCCTTTATTAGAGGTATCATCTATACTGTGCACTTCTGCCACACTCACTCAGACGTATCAGGGGAAGCCTCTAGGATGCATGTCAGGCTTAAGGGAGGAAATAGATCCCACTTTTGATGGATAAAAATGGCCAGGTTTATTCATGCCTAAAATGGAGGTGGGGACTTTTCCAACAATGGCAAAAAATGGAAGCCTCTGATGTGGGCAATGATGCCCTCTTTATGGATGCTGGGTAGATTTCAGTGTGGGAGAGACAGCTGTGTCTTAGAACTCTGGAAGGTGAAGGCATATGATCTCTTAGCCACCCAGTGGATTACATAGTGGGAACCCATCTTACCAATGAAACAATGAGATCCAAGAAGTGTCAGTGTTCAGTTACAGAGTAGGTGGATTATAAAGCCTGAGTGGCTCTAGAAACAGACCATGCACTATACTTCATACAAGTACCTCAGGATCTTCCTCTCTTCCTCCCTCCCTCCCTTCTTCCCTTCCTTCCTCGCTCCTCCCTCCTTCCCTCTTTCCCTCCTTCCCTCCATCTTCCTCCCCTCTCTTTCCATAAATTCTGTGGAATAAATTATTCTTTCCTAGTACAAAATGGTACCTTGACTTCAGATTGTCTCAAGCTACTGCTGTGTGTGTGTGTGTGTGTGTGTGTGTGTGTGTGTGTATTTTTTTTTTTTTTGGGTCTGGTCGTGGGGCCTGAACTCTGGGCCTGGGCGCTGTCCCTCAGCTCTTCAGCTCAAGGCTAGCGCTCTACCACTTGAGCCACAGCACCACTTCCGGCTTTTTCTTTTTGCTTATGTGGTGCTGAGGAATCGAACCCAGGGTCTCAGGCATGCAAGGCAAGCGTTCTACCACTGAGCCACCTTCCCAGCCCATGTGTGTATATTTTTTTAAAAGACAGTTTTACTGTGTAGCCCAGGTGGGTCTTGAACTTAATAATCTTACTGTCTCAGCCTTCTAGTGTTAGGATTATAGGCCTGTAATGCCAGGCCCAGCTTAAGCCACTGTTTTTGATGTAATCTACTTGCATATTGGGATCCCTTGTCTTTCAGAGGGCTTACGATACTTTATAGCCTCAATAGTATTTGTATTTTTATATTATCACTTTTTTTTGATGTGTTACCTGGGGAGGTACTGAGATTTGAACTCAATGCCTTATGTTTGCTAGGCAGACACTCTACCACTTGAGCCACACATTTAGATGTTCCTCTTCCTCTTCCTCCTCTTCCTTCTTCTTCCCTCCTCCTCCTTCCTCCTCCTTCTTCCCTCCTCCTCCTCCTCCTCCTTCTTCTTCTTCTTCTTCTTCTTCTTCTTCTTCTTCTTCTTCTTCTTCTTCTTCTTCTTCTTCTTCTTCTTCTTGTACAAGCCCTCACTATATAGCTCAGAATGACCTGGGATTGCCTAGTATAAATTTCCTCATTTGGTGTGTGTGTGTGAAGGGGAACAAAGTCAGCAATGGTTTCCCTGTGGCTAAAGTGATAGCTTTTCTACTCCTGTAGAGAAGGAATTCCTTCCAAGATCATCTGTACAGATTGTATCCACTGGGCAAACCAGTGCCTACACAATAAAGTCCTGCTAATGATATAATCTCTCTCTAACCAGGAGTGGCTGCTCCCTCCCCACCTTGCTCAAAGCAATACTTGAGACTAAAATTCAAAGGCAGTGAAAACCTTTGTGTGGTCCTTTAGATGGGATCTATACCTCATATAAATCTGTATGCTCATAGCTCAAGGCTGAAGGAGACTGAGTCCTGTCTCCTTCTGAATTCTTCAGAAAAGTTTCTCAAGAAAATATGCAATAAAGAAGACGAATGTTCCAGAAACAAGCGCAGCAGAGAGGAAAATGCTTATATGGCTGATACAGGAGTGAGCTGGGAATCTGGGTTGGAAGATGGGACAGGAGAGCATGTATCTTCCCCGAGGCTGGGGAGAAAGGCTCAAGTCTAACCATAAGTTTTACTAGTATCTTTGAAAGGTTGATCCTTTTCTTGTTGGACTGGCTATCAGAGATTAAGTCAAATGACAGTGCTATCTTTTCTTTATGTCCCCTAAAATACCAAAGGGGACATGTGGTGAGCTTGAGGGGCTCATCATACCAAGACTTCTTCTACCATGAGCTTTTCAAAGAACATCATTGTTTTCCTTCTAGTGCTCAGAGTCCTGTCCCATGAGTCAGCTCTTGCCACAATTCCATCCCTGGGCAGGCTGAAAACAATTACTTTTACCTAGCTATTCTAGTGAGACCAAAATGAAGGAAAGCTGAGTGAATGGCAGGCTTTCCATCAGGATTCTTCTCCATAAGAGCAGCTGGGAAACATGAGGAAAGGCGTTTTCCACTTCTGGTTAGAAGTATCCTGTCCTGCCAGGCTTAGGTGGTGCACACCTGTGATCCTAACTATGCAGCATGCGGAGATCTTGAGGATCATGGCTTGAAGGCAGCCTGGTAGGAGGAAAACCTGATAGGAGAGTCTGAGATTCTCTGTCTTAAAAAAATAACCAGTAAGGTCTGAGAATGTGGCTTGGTGGTAAAGTGCTTGCCTAGCATACATGAAGCCCTGGGTTCAATTCCTCAGTACTGCATAAACAGAAAAAGCTGGAAGCGGCACTGTGGCTCAAGTGGTAGAGTTCTAGCCTTGAGCAAAAAGAAGCTCAGGGATAGTGCCCATGTCCTGAGTTCAAGCCCCAGAACTGGCAAAGAAAAAAAAACCAGTAAGAAATTGGGCTGGATTCAAGTGGCAGAATATCAGTTGATTAAGCAAGCATGAGGCCATGTGTTCAAACTCCAGCACCCTGCCCCAAAATATCAGGGTAGGATTCTAGATCTTTTAAGCTTCAATTCCATGGATTTTACTGCCTTCTTTCCTGGAAACTCAGCTTCAAATGTGTCTACTCCCCACTTCACAGAGGCAAGGGAAATGCTTGTGTGAAGTCCTGATTCATACATCCTGTTGCATCACTCAGCTACTTACCTTCAACCTATTTCCTCAACTTGACCCTCCATGCTACCCTTCTAGAAACAGGCTATATTGGATTCTCCCAGAGATAGGTTCTTTTTCTGTTGTCTTAGTAACAGACTTATTCAACTCAGTTCCAGCCTCAGGAGTATATGTGCCTGATGAGGTAAACCTGTCTGTCACATCTCACCTTTCTTTTCTTCTCACGCCCACTCTGTCTTCAGGACCTTTGTCCTTCACACCTGGATTGATGTCTTTTCCCTTCCATGGCCTTTGTGCCTTCTGCTCACCCTCTTTTTTTTTTCAGGTAAGGGGTAGGTTTATTCATTGTTCCTGCTGGCACCAGGCCATCTTGGCCCTCCATGCGGCGGGGAAAGGCCTGGGAAAGAGAGCTGGGAGAGCTGGGTAAGCAAGAGAGCTGGGAAAAAGAGCTAGGAAAGAGCTAGAAAAGAGAGCTAGAAAAGAGCTAGAAAAAAGACTCTGGCCACTCTCTTTAAGGGACCTTTCTCAGGTTCATTTAGATTCCCCATCAACCAGGCCTTCAAAGTTTCCCATGATTTCCTCAAACAACTTTAGGCAGAGCAGGCTATGACTGAAGAGTAGTGATAGGAGACAGCCAAGAGGAATTAGAGAGGAGAGTCTGGGTGATGGGTAATAATCTAGTTTAATGCTTAAATCAATAGGCTTTAGACAGACATCTATAAAACCTCAGTGTTACATTGTTGGTGGGAGTGTAAACTTGTTCAACCACTTTGGAAAGTAGTATGGAGGTTCCTCAAAAGACTCCACATAGAGCTCCCCTATGACCCAGCAATCCCACTTTTGGGCATTTACCCAAATGATCACAAACAAGACCATACTAAAGCTACCAGCACAACTATGTTTATTGAAGAATTATTTACTATAGCTAAGATATGGAACCAACCCAGATGCCCCTCAGTAGATGAATGGCTCAAGAAAATGTGGTATATATACACAATGGAATTCTATGCCTCCATCAGAAAGAATGACATTGCCCCACTTGTTAAGAAATGGAAAGACTTGGAGAAAATTATATTAAGTGAAGTAAGCTAGGCCCAAAAAACATAGGTGCCATGGTTTCCCTTATTTGCAATAACTAGTATATGTCTGGGACAAGCAGAAATGGTCAGATAAGTTGATGTTAAGCGAAATGAACCCCAAGATAGGGACACAGTGGTTTTTTTCTTCCTTGCTATGGTTTCTAACGTATTTATAAGGTACCATGTGATTTTTTTGTTGCTTTGTATGTCCCTCCCCCATGGTATAACCCTGTTTTCACTGTGTTTGGTGTTGGTATAATTTGGGGAGGGGAAGGGAAAAAAACAAAATGTTTAAATAGGGATACAGATTGACCCATTGCAACAATGAGATGTACAAGATGCTATGTCAAAAAACGAACTTTACAATTTAGGTGGGGGTGGGGGAAGGTAGGAGGGATGGGATGGTAGGGGAAAAACAAAGGAGGAGGCAACAGTGCTGGATAAGAAATGTACTCATTATCTTGCTCATGTAACTGTAACTCCTCTGTACACAACTGAAGAACCTAATCTTTGAAAGTGCTTGGCTTAGCATATTTGAACATAGAAATGCACCAAAATGTTAGCTGTAATGATGGTGAGGACAGAAGAAAGCAGGAGGATGGTGGTGGATAGAAACTGTTAGGTTTTTAAAAAGAGGTAGCCGAGTAAGAACTGCACCAGGCACGTGGTACTCAGGTAAGGGGTAGGTTTATTCAGTAGATCTGCTGGGACCAGGCAAGGTTGGCACTCCATGTGGCTGGGAAAAGCCTGGGAAAGAGAGAGAGCTGGGAAAGAGAGAGGAAAGAGAGAGAAAAGAGCTAGAAAAGAGTAGAGAGAGCAGAAAAGAGAGCATCTGGGAAAGGTGGGAAAGAGTTGAGAAAAGAGCTAGAAAAGAGCAGAAAGAGAGCGGAGAGAGAGCAGAGAGCAGAGAGAGCTAGAAAAGAGTGGGAGAGAGAGCGTCTGGGCCTGGGCTAGGCCTTATCTAGGGTATGGGCGGAGAAAGGTATGGCCACATCAAATTCAGATGTGACCTCATCGGATGCAGATGTGATCTCTTCCAGGTGTCCCAGTTGCCTAGGTAACACAGGTACTGGGTGGAGACTTTGCTGCGAGGAGGGTGGAGTCTGCTAGCCATCCAGAAGCGGACCTTACAGAACCACACAGATGGAGAATCTAGGTGCAGACCAATCAGGTTTCAAGAGCAAATGATTTGGTTTGGCAGTTTATAATTTGTGTCACAGCTCATTTCTATTGATGTTCACAGTATGTTGTGCAGTACACTGAGCACTTTCCATTGCTCTCTTTCTCCAGCAGCACCCTATAGTCTTGAGGGATAGTAGTCCCTTGCAAGGTTGAGTAGCGAGCTAATAGTTACTAAGGGTCAGAGCTGGGATTTGAACCTGGCTGTGAATCTGGACAGGTGATATACTTTCTTGTCACACACACTGCTTCTGGAGTTATTAAAATTTTTTTGGGGGGGCTAAGATGGTCTTTGGGGAAATAATAGTCTGCTTTGACTTCCTGCCAAGGTAGTCCTCTGCCACTCTTTAGAGTTCACATATATAATTTGGTTTTAATATGCACTGACTTCTTTTGTGATGCATGTCCTCTACACCTTGTGCTCTGACTCAAGAGTCTCGTGCTCATCTCAATACTTTTCTTCTTTTCAAATCCTCTTGGTGGGACTGTTGATTGTGGAATGAATGAGCTTCTCTGAATCTTGGTGTGTGTGTGTGTGTGTGTGTGTGTTCCTTTAAACAATTACTGTAGCTACAGAATTTTAAGTATCAAGAGATAGATCTCATTGAGAAGGGCCCCTGATGACTTCTCTTGGCATTCATAGTGCCAGGCCAGTGTCTGGTGATGATAGAATAAGAAGATGACAATAGAATGCATTGGTGGTATCTGTCATGCAAGTTTTGCCTCATTTGTGTGACTCATGAGTGTTTTCTATTTTAGTTGCTTTGCTATCTTAGCCCTCTAGGATAATATACTTTGGGGATGACTTTACAACAAATTGGGATTAGGTATGTCACAATGGTAGAACTGGACTATGGTGCTGGTTCTGGGTGGTTGGAGCATGTATATATAGGCATGAAGGGGTGGTAGGAGCCACAAGATGTAGGCTGGGTGGCCTTTCTAGCAGATGTTTTTTGTAATTATAAAGATGCTCTAAAATATTTTCTGTACTTAACAGAATCCAGGGGTATTATGGAAGTCTCTGTTCTTTTAATAACAATGCTTCAAAACAAACAACTTCATAAATATCTTCCTCCTATCATTCCAGGTACGTACACTTCCAATAACCTGAATATGGATTTCAGTGCTATTTAATTAAGCCCTAAACCTATAAAATGAACATTCAATACTCAGAGTAAACCCTTGGTTTGTTCACTCTGAAGATAAACAGGTGAGATATCTTTTTGAGCTCTGTATGCTGAGATAATTAAGATTAGTTGCCATAGAGAGAAGGAGAGAGAGAGAGAGAGAAACACATTAAAATGTATCATACCTTTTGTATTTAGGAAATTCACTTAAATATTCAGAACCATCAAATCTACCTAGACCCAGATACCTATTCATCTGTTAGGTACAGGGCCTCCAAAGAGACTCAGGAAAGCTTTTTGATTATTCTATTTCTCTGCTCAGAACACCAATACTTGTTTAGGTTTGGTTTTACTGTTGAATTTCCTCCCCTTTCCTCTCCACAAGCTAGCCCACAACTCAAAATTCTGCTGAAGGTTGAGATTTCATGCTTGTGCTAACATGCTGTCTGATCAGTACTTTTTTTTTTGTCAGTCGTGGGGCTTGAACTCTGGGCCTGGGCGCTGTCCCTGAGCTCTTCAGCCCCAGGAGAGCACTCTACCACTTGAGCCACCGTGCCACTTCTGGTTTTCTGGTGGTTTATTGGGCATAAGAGTCTGGTGGACTTTCCTGCCAGGGCTGAACCGTGATACTCAGATCTCAGCCTCCTCAGTAGCTAGGATTACAGGCATGAGCCACCGGCCCCCTGCTCAGTACTTTCAAAGGTTCACTATTGTCATGTAAAATGATATCTAATCTTCTTAACATGTGATAGTCTAGGCCTTTTAAGATCTAGACACAGACTTCTCTCTCAACCTTATTATTTTCTACATACACACACAATTGCTTCCTCATTCCCATTGACCTCTGTAATCACTGCTTGGATCTCTCTCTCTCTCTTGTGCTCCGTTGGCTTTGAAAGTTCCTGCTCACCCTGTAAGACTCCTGTCAAAATCTGTGTCTAGCCAAGTTTGTGCTTGTAGCACATACCTATAATTCTAGCTACTCAGGAGCTACTGAGATCTAAGGATTGTGGTTTGAAGCCTGCACAGACAAATCAGTGAAAGTCTGATCTCCAATTAACCAGCAAAAAGCTGAAAGTAGTGCTATGGCTTAAGAGGTAGAGTTCCAGCCTAGGAGGCAAATGCTAAGCAAAAGTGTGAGGTCCTGAGCTCAAATGTGAGTCCTTGGATTCCTCTAGACAGAATTACTGTAAGCTAAGATTTTATATTTTTATAACAATGCTCATCACAATGTGCTGCAACTATAAATTTCTCCCAGTGGATTGTAAGGTCCTGAGGTGACAGCTACTTTATTTGTATTGTTATATAATATGCATAGCTCATGTAGTTACTAAATTGCTCCTGTGGAAGAAAATTAAGTTGATGGCATCATATTGCTAGTTAATAATATGCGTTATAACATCACAAAGACTTTTTAGGGAAATGAATGATCTAATCTCATATGTGGTGGAGCATGCAAAAGCTCCATAATTTGTGGACTGTGGCTGTGGCTCAGGGATCAAGTGCTTGCCTGGTATGTATGAGCTGGATTCAATCCCAAGCACTGTAAAAAAAATAGAAATAAAAGTTTCACAATTTGGGGGCTGTAGCTGTAGCTTAGGGATTGAGTGTTTGTTTGGCATGTGCCAAATAAAAGTTCCACAATTTCCTATTGAGAGACAATTTTACATGCCTGGCAGCAGTAGCATAAAGCTAGATCTGTGGTTTATTGTTACCTGAAAGCTCAAAAAGCAGCCTAGTCAAAAATTCTCTTCATGATATCTATAGCATCGTGCTGTAAAAACTTAGTAATGAGAGACCATTAGAATGTGATGGAAGTAGCTACTTTGTGTGACTTTATAATAGTTATAAGATTTTCATAAAATGTAGCAATACAAAATAATAACAAAATAATGTGTGTTTCCCTGAAGAAATGACAATTGCAGATCTTTTTTTTTTTGGAGTCCAGCCGTGGGGCCTGAACTCTGGGCCTGGCCACTGTCCCTCAGCTCTTCAGCTCAAAGCTAGCGCTCTACCACTTGTGCCACAGCGCCACTTCTGGCTTTTCTCTTTTTGCTTATGTGGTGCTGAGGAATCGAACCCAGGGCCTCATGCATGCAAGACAAGCGCTCTACCACTGAGCCACCTTCCCAGCCCCCCTAAAGTATTTCTTGGCTAATGCCATTCCTCAGAGAGCAGCAGATCAGGTATCTGTGGTTCTAAGCACAGCAAAACCAGCTGATGAGATTTCTAGGTCAAACATTTGGAATCTGTGTCCAGAGGACCCTCCACAATGGATATGCCTGGGACACAGCTGTGTGGATCCCGATGCTCAGCCCTGCAGCACACACTGTGTGCACCCTTATGGTAGACAACCAAAGGCTCCCCCATTGGCTATGAAATACTTGATAATGAACTTCACTGGAGGTGTTTCCAGACACTGAAATCTGATTTTTTCCCTATTTTACATGTTGTTCCTAAATCTTAGCATGCATGTTGATGGGGATTGAGTATAAATTTGATGAATACATCAATTAAAGATCAAATTTGAGCCAGGCATTGGTGGCTCATGCCTGTAATTCTAGCTACTCAGGAGGCTGAGATCTGAGGATCGCGTTTCAAAGCCAGCCCAGGCAGGAAAGTCTGTGAGAGTCTTATCTCTAATAAACCAATAGAAAACTGGAAGTGGCACTGTGACTCAAGTGGTAGAGTGCTTGCCTTGAGCTGAAGAGCACAGGGACAGTGCCCAAGCCAAGTTTAAACCCCACAACCGACAAAAAAAAAAAATCAAATCTATGTCTTAAATATTCTCTACAGTCATGTCTTACAGCTGCTTTATTTTATCATATAATCTCTGCTTTTGTTATTACCAACTTTCTTCCTTTCTCTCTCTCATTATTTCCCTCCCTCCCTCCCTTCCCCTTCCTTCCTTCCTTCCTTCCTTCCTTCTTCCTTCCTTCCTTCCTTCCTTTTTTTCTTTCTTTCTTTCTTTCTTTCTTTCTTTCTTTCTTTCTTTCTTGCAATTAAGATCATAGGCTTCTACAATGGTCTTAAAGTACAACTCTGTTTTGAAGATGGGAGGGAAATTGTGTATGTATTAAAACCATCAAGAATCTGAGGAAATTACTAGGATATCTATAAAATTCCAGGAGTGCTTATGTGTGGCCCTTTAGCCTATATGAAGTCTAGGAGAGGCCCCTGCGCCTTAGAGACTTCATGCCCCCGTCTTCCCTATCTTGCTTCATTTGGAAAGTGAGGATGTTCCAGGACGTGAGTTTTAGTCTGGGTGCTTTTAGAGGCTGAAGAACCTTGAAGAGGTAATTTCATCTGTAGCTTCTGCCTCATCTGTGAGACAAGACACAAATGCTTTTTGGTTTCAGGTTCTGTGCAGCCAAGCCAGAGACAAGCAGTGGTGTGGGAAATGTTTCCCTGCTGAAAGGTACAGTCCAGGTGTCCTTTACAAATGGTATCCATGTGCGTCCAACCCTTGCGAATGAGATTGGTACAACTTGGAATTGGCCACTGGAAGGTCTTGATCAACCAGTAGCATCTGGGAAAGAGGAGACACGAGCAAAAGTCTTAGCTTCTTTGGGAGGGGAGGGGAATGGAATCTTTCCACAGAAACGGCACAGTTCCTGGAGAACATCAGAATGGCAGAGATACATGGCCTTGGGAGGAGGATGGAAGAGTCCAAATGCCGGTGTTATTTATTTATTTAATTGTGAGGATACCATACAGAGGAGTTACAATTACATGGGCAAGATAACGAGTACATTTCTAGTCAAGCATTGTTGCCTTCTCTTTGTTTCCCCTTCCCATCCCTTCCCATACTCCCCCCACCTCCCCTGTTTTTTTTTTAATACTTTTTTTCGTAACAATACTATACAAAGAGGTTACAGTTACGTGAGCAAGGTAATGAGTACATTTCCTATCAAGTATTGTTATCTCCTCCTTTGTTTTTCCCCTACCCTCCTTTCCCTCCCACCTCCACAACTACACTTCACCCTCACTCCCCCACCTCTGCCTAAATTGTAAAGTTCATTTTTCAACATAGTATCTTGTGAATCTCATTGTTACAATGGGTCGACCTGTATCCCTATTTAAGCATTTTGTTTTTTCTCTTTCCCTCCCCAAATTAGAGAAGTCTATATACAAGATGCAGGGCACCGACATCAAATACAATGAAAACAGGGTTATACAGGGGGAGGAACATACAAAGAAACCCAAAAATCACATGGTACATTATAAATACATTTGAAATAATAGCAAGGAAGAAAAGAACACTTGTGTCCCTATCTTGGGATACATTTTGCTTAATATCATCTTATCTGGTCATATATACATAGCTTTTGACCTTTTCTGCTTGTCCCAGACATATATTAGTTATTGCAAATAAGAGAAACCATGGAATCTATGTTTCTTTGGGCCTGGCTTACTTCACTTAATGGAGAACTTCCTCCCAATAAATAAATTACAATACAAAAATCCAACATAATGTAATGGTCCTCATTGTGAGAAGCAGAAAAATTTAAGGATGCTGGTGGACAATTGAGGGAAATTGAGGATTTTCACCAATGAACAATTGGGGTTAGTCAGTTGGGCCAATTAGAACTGCACTAGGGATGAGATAGGAATTTTTTTAACTAAAAAGAAAACTCACATTCATGGAAATAATTGAAATGGTACAACAAATTGCCATGGAAAATTATATTTCCCTCATACTTTCCCCCATTGCTCTCCATTACCAGAGGCACTCAGCTTTGATAATTTCTTATGTATGTTTTCAAAAGTATTCTAGGCCTCATCTGAATTTTGCTTTTTTACATAGCAGTGTATTTTGGAGATTGTTCTATAACAGTGCACATCTTCATTAATCATTTCAACAACTATTTGAGTACCTCTTGTGAGCCAGGCACTGACTGTTCTAGGCAGAGGGAAAAACAAGACAAGATCTCAGCTCTCCTTCACATTCTAGTAACAATAGCAGAAAATAAATAAGTAAATGGTGATTATGTAACATCACCTCAGGTAGTGATTACTACTGCAAAGTATGAGGGCAGAGTTCTAGGGCTCTCAATAAGGAAGCCAGGGAAGACTGGCCTAGGGAGATGACAGAAGAGAAAAGCCCATGCTAAGGGCAGGGTAGACCAGCTTCCTAGACGGAGGAAATAACATAGACATAACTCCTGGGTGATGTGTTAGTGGGACAGGAAGGCGGCCAGTATGGATGAGACAGAATGAGATAAGGATGTGATTGGAGAGGAACTCATAGGGGAAGGCAGGGTCAGAGCCCATGAACCCTTATAGCTATGCTAAGGAGCTTGGCTTTTATTCACAGTGAATATGAAGCCACTAAATCGTTTAGGCTGTGTGGTAAAAAGACTGTCAGAGACCAAGAGTTGACTAGAGACTTGTCATCATTGCCAGAATCAGGAAACAGGTGACAGTGGCTCAGTTCAGGATGTAACATAGATTTAAATCTGAGAACTAGAGCTTTCAGAATGTGAGGGCCATGAGAAAGAAATCACAATGATTCCAAGGGTTCAGGCTCAAGCTTCTGGGTAGATGATTTGCTTTTATTGAAATAGGCCCCATTGGCGCTATGGTGGCAATTGGCATTTTTGGTCTGATTGTAAAACCCCAGGACACCTGTTTCATGTCTCAATGCTTACATTCAGAAGCAATAGGATATCTAGATTAAAGCACATGGCTTAGGTCAGGACTGCAGATACAATTTTTTTGGAAGGATGGTGGAGAACGTTTTCTTTTTCTGCTAAGGGATATTTATATATTTATGACCAGTACGGGTCATTACAAAGTTTTCAATATAGGCAAATGGGCCTCCAGCAGCTGACAAGAAGCATCACATGTCTGTCCTGTTAGGCCTTGAATGGCTTGTTGGCTAGATATTCTGCACCCCATGATATGGGCCTACAGAAGATTATCAGAGATTGAATATAGAGAGAAAATGGAGAAGATTATCAGGGACTGAATATAGAGGAAAAAATGGAGAAGATTATCAGGGATTGAATATAGAAAGAAGGCATCCAGGAGTGATTCCTGAGTCATTTTCACAGTTAGAGGTTGGGAAGGAAAAGAAGAAAACTAAAGAGGATTGAGCAAGGAGGATAGCAGATGAGATAGGAAGAAATCAGACAGCCTCCCTTAGAAGGTATTAGATAACTAAGCCCCCACATTGTTTCCTACATGAGCATGGTATCCCACTGTACTGTGTGCCATGGCTAACTTAGTCCAATATTCATCAGTGTTTGTATTGTCATCAGTCTTCTGTGGTTGGCCTTACCAGTAGCTCTGACTGAGAATACCTCTTTTTATCACTGAAGCAGAATGACTTGAGTTACTTAGAATGGAGCATGACATTAATGGTGGCTTACAGAGACACTATTTATGATATTGTGAGAGTCAGAGGTTAAGGGCAGGAAAGTCCCTTTGAAACCACTAGCCACTGTGTCTGTGAGCAAGAAAACACACTGCCCAAAGTTGTATGGCATCTTGACATGGCCGATGTTAGAAGGCAGGGCTCTGGATTCTCAGCCTACTCTTGGCAGAGATCCACATTGTACCTAAAGGCAACTCTACTTCCCTAAATTTGCTGACCTTTAGAATCTATATCCTGATTGAAGATAGCCTGGTATACATGAAAAAGCAAAGATTAGAGGTCAAACAGATCTGGAATATAAATTCTGCCTCCAGCTCTTAACCAGTGTGTAGCAATGTGGTGTTTAATTTTCAGTTTTTTTGAAGAGTGTTGATAGACAATATCAAAGATCACAGGTATCTCAATTCTTTGAAACCCCTCCTTCTGGCCTATATGGCTCAATCCTGCCTCCTTTACTTCCCCCTCAATGTAATCTAAACAATGGGAGAGAAGTTGGGAACTTTCTCTTGAAGAGATCGATGCTCTCAGAGTGAACCAAAGACAAAATCTCCCTCCCTCCTCCTCCTGTCCCTTTCCTCTTTTTCTTTTTCTTCCTCTCCCTCTTCCTCCTGCTCCCTCTTTCCCCCTCCTTCTTCCCCTCCTCCCTCTCCATCCTTATTCCTCTCTCTCCCCTTTCCAATTTCCCCTCTCTCCCCCCTTCTTTCTCCTCTTTCTTTTTTTTGGGGGGGTCTGGTTGTGGGGCCTGAACTCTGGGCCTAGGTGCTGTCCCTCAGCTCTTCAGCTCAAGGCTAGCGCTCTACCACTTGAGCCACGGCACCACTTCCAGCTTTTTTCCTTATGTGGTGCTGAGGAATCGAACCCAGGGCCTCAGGCATGCAAGGCAAGCGCTCTACTACTGAGCCACCTTCCCAGCCCTCCTCTTCTCTTTCTTCCTCTTCCTTTTTCTCTCCTTAGCTTAAAGCTTTGCCCTGCTCTGGCAGTAATGTTCTTACACAAAAGTCAGTAAGGAAACTATGACTAAATAATAACAGTCAGTCTCAAACACCAGGTATTGATGGGAGTATCAGAAACTAAGAAAAACAGAACTCTCTGAATAGTCATTTAAAATTTTAAAAAATACTCCTTTTCTGAGTATTGGCTATTTTACTAATTATTGTGCTACTTACAAAAACATGGAAAACACAAAAAAGTACAAAATAAAAATAATGCAGAATTCCATGACTATTTATATTTGAATGCATGTCCAGGCTTGTTGCTCTATAGAAGAAAATGTGGGATGCACTCAGATCCCATTCAAGAGACCCCTTTCCCTTCAGCTATTCATTCTTTTGGGACTGACTTCATCATCTAGGCTAAGTAATGACCCTAGTTGAGGACTGGGCAAGTTGTGCCACAAGAGCCTGACCATTTCCCTCCCTAGCACGGGACTCTTCTATAGGGAAATCTTCCCTACACTGCTTCCTGGGCTGGCAAAGATTTTTCACATCTACTTTGTGGTTTGAGGACACGATCCTGCCCTTTCTTTTGTTTCATAGCTATTATTATCGGCTCAGTTTTATCTCTGACTCCTAAATGAATCTTCTCTGAATGTGTACAGATTTTTTTCTTGTTCCTATTTCTTAAGTGATAGTACAGCACAACAATTTAGCATTTATACTGATTTAAGTTCTACAAGTTACGTGGATGTGATTTTATATACAGAGGATGTGCATAGGCTATATGCAAATACTGTGGCATTTTATTCAAGGGACTTGAGTATCCACAGAGGTTGGTATCTGGGGGGACTATATTGTGGGAACAAAAATACTTGTTTGGTGTAGTCTTGTCTCAACTCATGAAAACAATTCCAATCAATTTCCTTGATCCTAACAAGCCCAAGGCTGCTTGGACTGACAGGAGGATTTACTACACCACCCATGAGTTAAAAATGTAGGCTATTTATAGTAGCTACAGTTCAAGGGCACATATGTTGGAGAGGAACAAATGCAGATCCTGAGTTGGGGTTGGGGGTGGTGATGAGGGAAAGGGGCCAAAAGCCTTTCATGAGGAGACAAGATATGATGAGAGGAAGGTCTTACTCTTCTCTGAAGTCCTGAGAGATCACAGAGAGGGTGGGATTTTAGGGATTACTGAAATGATAGGAGACACATGGCTTGGCATGTTGAGAGAGAGGGTTTTCCAGGCATCCTGTGTTTTTTTAGAGACTCCTCAGAGGCTGGACCAAAGCATACTCAGAAGGGTGAGCTGGACTTCTTAATCTCAGCCCTCCACAATGTCAACTCTTCATTCAGAGAAGACAAGAGACATCTTTGTTCTTGTTTGAGAGAGATTCAAACAATGTTTTCTGGCAGGTAGAGCAGACTTGTGGTGACTAGTGAGCAGATAATAGCTAAAATAAAACAAGATCTAACACTATAGAGAAGGTCCTTCAAACTGAAATGCTTCACTGCCAAAGTAGTTCAAGGTGGTAGGGTTTTGTGACTGGAGTCTCCTGCTAGCCAGTAGTGCTCCAATAAAGACTTCAAATTCTGCCTTTTAAGTAGTGGCTTCTCTGTTCTTGTGACTGGTTCTACCATACAACATCTGTCTTTTTTCTCTCTCTTGTAATCTATCAGCATGATTAGCAAAAGAGGACTACAGAAAGTCTAGAGTTTGATGGAAAGTCTAATAGAATACAGTTTTAAGAAATGGAAGAAGAGCAGGGAATTATGGGAAAAATGACACTACTTTATTTGAAGTTAGGAATTCTATTGCCTTCAATTTTTTTAAATTGCCTTTAATTTTTTTGGTGTGTGCAACCATCCTGGGGCTTGAACTCAGAGCTTGTGGACTGTCCCTTAGCTTTTTTTTTTAATTGTGAAAATACTGTACAGAAGGGTTACAATTACATGGGCAAGATAGTGAGTACATTTCTTATCAAGCATTGTAGCCTCCTCCTTTGTTTACCCTTCCCATCCCTGCCCAGCCTCCCTCCCCCCCCCACCCTCCCTTAGCTTTTTTAACTTAAGGCTGAAACTCTACCACTTGATCCACAGCTCCACTTCTGGCTTTTTGGTGGTTAATTAGAGATAAAAGAAAGTATCACAGACTTTCCTGCCCAAGCTACCTTTGAACTGCAATGAGTGTCCTGTGTAGCTAGGACTATAGGTGTGAGCCTCTGGTGCTGAGCCATTTTTTTAAATATATATTTTTATTGTAAAGATACTATACAGAGGGGTTACAGTTATATGAGTAAGGTAATAAGTACATTTCTTATAGAGCATTGTTACCCCCTCCTTTGTTTTTACCCTACCATCCCTTCCCTCCCTACCTCCTCAACCTCTCCCCCACCCACAGGTTATAAAGTTCATTTTCTTTTTTTGAATCAATTTATTTTTAATTTTATTGTCAAGGTGTTGTGCAGAGGAGTTACAGTTACCTTACATATAGGTAGTGAGTACATTTGTTGTTGAACTTGTTACCCCTTCTCTCATTTTTCTCCCGCTTTCCCTCCCCTAGCCCCTTCCCCCATTGTACAGATCATTTCCAACATATTGAGTATCACTGTTACATTGGTTCCAAGTCTTTCCATTTCCTAACACATGGGGCAGTCTCATTCTTTCTGATGGAGGCATAGAATTCCATTGTGTGTGTGTATGTATATGTATGTGTGTATGTATATGTATGTGTAGATAGATAGATATGCATTTTCTTGATCCATTCATCTACTGAGGGGCATCTGGGTTGGTTCCATATCTTAGCTATAGTGAATAATGCTGTGATAAACATAGTTGTGCTTGTAGCTTTAGTATGGCCTTGTTTGTGATCATTTGGGTAAATGCTCCAAAGTGGAATTGCTGGGTCATAGGGGAGTTCTATTTGTAGTTTTTTGAGGAACCTCTATACTTCTTTCCAGAGTGGTTGAACAAGTTTACATTTCCACCAACAACACAGTAGGGTTTCCTTTTGGCCACATCCCCTCCAGAATCTGTTGTTATTAGATTTCTTGATTATAACCATTCTAATTGCAATGAGGTGGAATCTCAATGTTGTTTTGATTTGCATTTCCTTAATGGCCAGAAAAGCTGAGTATTTTTTCATGTGTCTATTGACCATTTTTATTTCCTCTTCAGAGAAGTGTCTCTTTAAGCCTTTAGCCCACTTATTAATTGGGTGGTTGTTTCTTTGAGGATTTGTTGGGGGATTTAATTTTTTGAGTTCTAAGTATATTTTAGATATGAGACCCTTGTCCATTGTATGGCTAGTGAAGATCTTCTCTCAATCCATGGGCTTTCTATTGATCTTGCCTAGCCAATTTTTTAAAGAAAAATTATATGGAATATACATTTAGTTGGGTGCTGGTAGTCATGTCTATAATCCTAGATACTCAGGAGGTTGAGATCTGAGAAACATGAAAATTGTGGTTTAAAGTCATACTCACTAGACACTATGTTGAAAATAAACTTTACAACTTGAGGGAAGAGGGAAGTAGGGGTGGGAGGAAGCAGAGAAAATGAAGGAGGCGGTAACAATGTTTAACAAGAAGTATACTCATTACCTTACTTGTGTAACTGTAATCCCTCTGTACATCACCTTGACCAAAAAAAAATAAAAGTCAGCCTGGGCAGGAAAGTTGGTGATAGTCTTAATTCAAGTAACCAGCCAAAAGCCAGAAGTAGGGGTGCAGCTCAAGTGGCAGAGTGCCAGCCTTGAACAAAAAAGCTAAAGTGTCTAAGCCCCAAGTTCAAGCCTCAGTACCAGTGTCTCCATTGTCCCTCCTCCCCTACCAAAAAAAAGAGAGAATCAAATTGGCTAGTGATTCTAGAGATTGGTAAATTCAAGAGCATGGTGCTAGCATATTCTGGACCTCTGAGGAGGGTCTCAAGCTTCACCATAACATGACAGAGGGCATCATCTAGAGAGATGGACTAGGCATTCTAGCTCAGTTCTCTCTACCCCTGCTTATTACACCACTGATACCTTTATGGGGGACCATTTTCACTACCTCATCTAATCCTAGTTCCCCCCCCCCCAGGGCTCCTCCTCCTCCAAAGTCATTTAATATACATACTTAAGAATCAATTTTCCAGCACATGAACCATTATTGCCTTTATTTTTAAGAGACGGAGGAAGTTAAGCATGTACTGAGCGCACATTTTATATTGATGGTGGAAAGGGTCAAGCACAGACTAGCCTATGGTTAGCCAGGAGTTAACTGGTGCTGTTGAAGGGTAATTGGTAGTGGCCAAGTTATAAAAATACTGAGCATTCCCCAGTTAAGTGTGTATTTCGCATTCAGGACATGGATTTGATGGGATTCTTAAAGGTAGGTGACTTAGACAGTTTCTTTCGATTCAGGCAGTTCTTTTTTTACTAGGGAGAGCGAGGAAGATAATATCCCATTATTTCCTATCATAGGGTTTTGTCCTAGTCAGGCAAGTCTACTCATCAATCTCTAAATTTAAATAAACTACCAATCTGCTCCAAGCCTTTGTTGATGATGTGCTTCAAAAGCCCGTGCCCTCCCCTCTCCCTTCACTGAGATCTGCAGTTTAAGACTCAGTGCTGGTTGTTTTGGTAAAGCTGCCTTCAAAGCCCCTCCAAGTCTCCTTTTCCCAAGTCACTCAGTCTGACTTCCTTTGACCAGTGTTGTCTGTGACTTGTTTGACATTTACATGCTGTGTTGTAAATTTACTTTATGTTTTATATGCAGATGGCATATTTAAATTTCTATCAAAACCATATATTTAATTTTTTAAAAAATTTTTAATTGAAAAGATACTGTACAGAGTGGTTACAGTTATATGAGTAAGGCAGTGAGTACATTTCCTATGGAGCATTGTTACCCCCTTCTTTGTTTTCCCCCTACCATCCCTTCCCTCCCTACCTCCTCAACTCCTCCCTCCCCACCCCCCCAAGTTGTAAAGTTCATTTTCAACATAGTGTCTTGTAAGTTTCATTGTTACAATGGTCAAAACCATATATTTCTCTGATCTGTTTTTTTATTTCCATCTAGGGTCATATTTCCTTATTGCCAATTCCTCCATGGTGCTTTGTACAAATCTTGCCTCCCATCAGATGCCCAAGGATGATTTGAAAGGTTATTTGAAGATTTCAGAATTCAGACGATTATCTCCAGGTAAATCGTGGCATCTTACTCTCTTTGTGATGCTAACAAGGCAGGAACAAAGACACTCTTAGTGAGGCAAGCTGACAGCACTCTCAAGGGAAACAAAATAGTGGCTGGGAGTTGGCAAGCGGCTGCTGTATTCTGTAGAAAACTGGCTCCATGTGAGCCAAGTCAATTGAGGCACGGCCTGGTCCTCTTTTCTCAGGCTTAGTATGGTAAACAAAAAGGATACTTACAACAATAAGAGAGCATGAAAATACCATGACACAGGCACATATAAGAGGTAATGCAAGAAAAGGGGCTAGGTTAGGAGCTAGGGAGGACTTCCTGGAGTTGTTAGGTGCTTGTGGAGAAGGAGCAAAAGATTTTGTTGACCATCAGAGTCTGAGTTAGAAATGTTTGGAGAAATTTAGAAGGGGAACTTTTCTTTTTCTCAGGTCTTTTTTATTTTTTATTTTTTTATTGTGAAAATACTGTACAGAGGGATTACAATTACATGGGCAAGATAATGAGTACATTTCTTATCAAGCATTATAGCCTCCTCCTTTGTTAGACGGGGAACTTTTCTAAGAGAATTATTTTACAAAGAAGCATTGGAAAATCAAGGAGATTTAATTACAACTGCTTCATGAGCATGATTTGAAAAGGAGTGGGAGGCTCATGGAAACCTTAATTGCTGAGAAAAGTTAAGAGGAGAAATATGACAGAAGTAATGGGTCTGTATGTATGTCATGTCTGATTTGTCATTTTTCTAGACAGGCACTCTGCCTCCTGCTTTCTTCTAGAATACAAGGGGGAACAATCCTTCAGCCACTTGCTCAGGAGAATGTACCATCCAGTTGCAGAAATGGGATCCGGAAATACCCTTTACCCCTTTTAGGGAAGAAAGGTTTGTCCTGAGTTACCTCATTGTTAAGAGTAATCATAAACATTTGTTCAGCATCAACGATGTGTGAGGTGGCTGAAAGAGCCCCAAATCAGGCTAAATAATTCCTTCCTTCCTTTAGTAAATAGAAAACAGCTTGCCTGATTTCTCTTCCAATTTAATCTTATGGCTGTCCATTGCATCGGAATCCAGGAGGATGCTTATTTTGTAAGCTTTTGGGCAACAACCCTTTTATATTCACAAGAATGTACTTGTATGCATTAGGCTGGCTTTTTAAGATTAATGCAACATGCAGGAAAATGTGATAAATGATACATCACTAGCAACTTTTAGCTTGTCAAAGTGGCTGCCTGTTGAAGGCATGTGGAAATACTGAAAATCACTGTGCAATCAGAGCATTACCAACAGATGCCAACACCAAGCAGTAGCCAATTGTGAAAGATAGAACCAGATCCAACCTTCTGTGCTGTCTGTTAGGGTAAAGGCAGGACTTAAATGTGATGTCTTTTATAATTGTGTAATTATGTCTTTATTACTGAATATAGAGATACTGGAAGAAACAAACCTGTTAGTACAGACAAAAATAATATGGCTGAGGAAAGAAGTTTCACTCTCAGGTAGAATGACACACTAGATGATTTTCAAGGTCCTGTCAGAGAGGATTTTTATTTATTTATTTATTTATTTTTGGGGGGGTCCGGTCGTGGGGCCTGAACTCTGGGCCTGGGCACTGTCCCTCAGCTCTTCAGCTCAAGACTAGCGCTCTACCACTTGAGCCACAGTGCCACTTCCGGCTTTTTTCTTTTTGCTTATGTGGTGCTGAGGAATTGAACCCAGGGCCTCATGCATGCAAGGCAAGTGCTCTACCACTGAGCCACCTTCCCAGCTCCGGATTTTTATTTTTTTAAATATATTTTTTAATTGTAAAGATACTGTACAGAGGGTTTACAGTTACATGGTAAGGCAATGAGTTTATTTCCCATTGAGCATTGTTACCCCCTCCTTTGTTTTCCCCTTATACCATTGCTTCCCTTCCCACCTCTCCACAAGTTGTAAAGTTGGTTTTCAACATAGTTTCTTGTACATCTCATTGTTACAATGGGTCAACCTTTATCCTTGTTTTAGCAAATTAGAAAGAATGTATGTACAAGAAACAGGGCATGGAAATCAAATACAGTGACAAACAGGCGTTATACCATGGGGGAAGAACATACAAAATAAAAAAAATCACATAGAACATTAAAAACAACAACAACAAAGATAAAACCTCTTGTGTCCCTATCTTGGGGTTCATTTGACTTGGCATCATCTTATATGGTCATATGTATATAGCTTTTGACCTTTTCTGCTTGTCTGGTAAGATTATCCTAGATGTACACTAGTTACTGCAAATAAGGGAAACCACGGGCTCTATGTTTGTTTGGGCCTGCCTGGCTTCACTTAATATAATTTTTTCCAAGTCTTTCCATTTCCTAACACATGGGGCAGTGTCATTCTTTCTGATGGAGGCATAGAATTCCATTTGTGTGTGTGTGTGTGTGTGTGTGTATCACATTTTCTTGATCCATTATCTTCTGAGGGGCATCTGGGTTGGTTCCATGTCTTAGATATGGTGAATAATGCTTGTGCTGGTAGCTTTAGTATGGCCTTGTTTATGGTTGTTTCGGTAAATGCCCCAAAGTGGGATTGCTGGGTCATAGGGGATCTCTATTTGTAGTCTTTTAAGGAACCTCTATATTTCTTTCCAGAGTGGTTGAACAACTTTACACTCCTACCAACAGCATCCCCTCCAGCATCTGTTGTTATTAGATTTCTTGATTATAGCCATTCTAAGTGGGGTGAAGTGGAATTTCAATGTTGTTTTGATTTGCATTTCTTTTATGGCTAGAGAAGTTGAGCATTTCTCTATGTATCTATTGGCCATTCTTATTTCCTCTTCAGAGAAGTCCAGAGATAATTTTTAAAATTAATTATTTTTAATTTATCTTTAAGTAGTTTAAATTCAGTATATCAGTTTATGAGTACAATACACCAAAGAAGATTTAATGAGATACATCATAGGCTATAATATATCATAAGCCAAAGGAGTCCTTGAATCTCTATCTATCTATCTATCTATCTATCTATCTATCTATCTATCTATCTATCTATCTCATCTATCTGTCAGTCATTCTGGCATCCATATCCCCTTCTGAGCTGTTTATGGTTGGCATTTGTATATTATAGTTTATGGGAGCATACACACATACCTTACTGGTTATTGGTATCTAAAAGCCAGGAATGTTTAGTAGTATACAGAGGTAACTAGGTAACTTTGCTGATCTTGGCTAGATTTGCTTCTTATCTGGCAGTGGAGATTGCCTGGCCATCAGTTGATTTGGGATGGCCTTGACTGAATTGACTTGTGTGACTCAGCTCTAATCAAGCAGAAACAAGCAAGGTCTCATACACTGGTCAAAGCAAGTCACATGGAAAATTCAGCAGCAATGTGTGATGTTGAAGGAATTGCTATCACCTCAAAGAAGAGTGTAGATGAAATGAAAGGAAAATAATTGATGCAGTAATCTCAACCTACCATACAGACCCAGTTATAACAATGATATATGTTAGACTTCTTGCCAGAAACTATACAAACAAGGGGACAATGGAATGGCATTCCCTTTTTCTTTCACATTTTTTTTTTTTTGGGTCCGGTCCTGGGGCCTGAACTCTGGGCCTGGGCGCTGTCCCTCAGCTCTTCAGCTCAAGACTAGCGCTCTACCACTTGAGCCACAGCGCCACTTCCGGCTTTTTTCTTTTTGTTTATGTGGTGCTGAGGAATCGAACCCAGGGCCTCATGCATGCAAGGCAAGCGCTCTACCACTGAGCCACCTTCCCAACCCCTTCTTTCACATTTTTAAAGTTATCTTTCAGTAGTTAGTTGTACAAAAGTTTCCATTTTACAAAGAATTTTGTGAATATATATCTTTTTTTTTTTTGGTCGGTCATGGGGCTTGAACTCTGGGCTTGGGCACTGATTTATTGGGGATAAGAGTCTTGGACTTTCCTGCCTGGGCTGGCTCAGCCTCCTGAGTAGCTAGGATTACAGGCGTGAGCCTGTATATAATATATCTTGATCAATGTCACTCCTTTCAACATTTTCACCCATCCCTCTCTTACCTACTCTTTCCCTCACTCAATTTTATAGGGGATACATTGGGTTCTTTTTTTTGTTGTTGTTGGTTGTGGGGCTTGAACTCTAAGGGACAGCCTGGGCGCTGTCCTGAGCTCTTCAGCTCAAGGTGAGCACTCTACTAGAGCCACAGCATTACTTCTGGTTTTCTGGTGGTTAATTGGAGATAAGAGTCTCAAGGACTTTTCTGACCAGCTGGCTTTGAACTGCAATCCCCAGATCTCAGCCTCCTGAGTAGCTAGGATTACAGGCATGAGCCACCAGCACCTGGCTTACATTGGGTTCTTGACTGTATTCTCTCCTTCTCCCCTGCATTCTACCCTTTCCCCTTGACCTCACCCCACTCCTTTCAAATACCTTCTTCCTGGTATTTTATTTTGCTGAACTTGAACTTTTCTCCCTTGAATCTACTGTATGTCAGTTAATACATTTATATATACTTGCATACCACCCAATGTATTTATAAGTTTATATGCTAAATCTAGCTTCCACATATAAGAGAAAACATGCATCCTTTGTTTCTCTGGGCATGACTTACCTTTATTTAGCATAATTTTTTCCAGGTCTTTCTATTTCTTTACAAATGATGGAATATCATTCTTTCTAATGGATGAGTAAAATTCCATTGTGTATATATACCACATTTTCTCGATCCATTTGTCCATTGAGGGGCATCTGGGCTGATTTTGTACCTTGGCTATGGTGAAGTGCTGCAATAAAGATCATTGTGCTTATGGCTTTACTATATTCTGGTTTGAAATCTTGGAATGGCATTCTAAAGTACAGAAAGAAAAATGTTGGTCAGAATTCCATGCCCAGCAAAAACACTTCAAGTATCAGGGAAAAATACCTGACTTATAAGATAAAAAGTGAAAGAATTTATTGCCAGTAGACTTGTGTAACATACAATGTTCAAGAATATTCTTCAGGCAGACAAAAGTGATAAGTCAAATCTTAACTCCACAAAAGAAATAAACAGTACTGAAAATGTTAAATGAACATACATTTAAATACATTATTTTTTCTTTTCTTTTCTTTCTTTCTTTTTTTTTTTTACCTTTGTCTCTTCTCCTGAGATTTCAACTATATGTCTATTAGACTAAAATTTCCCCACACTGGGTTGTCGTGTGTGTGTGTGTGTGTGTGTGTGTGTGTGTGTGTGTGTGTATCCTGGGCTCAAAGCCTGGGAATGGTAAGTTTTTGTGTTCAAGGGTAGTTCTGAACCAACTGAGCCACAGTTCCACTTCTGGCTTTTAAAAAGTAGTTTACTGAAGAGAAAGTAGTTTACTGAAGATTAAGTCTCACAGACTTTCATGGCAGGGCTAGCTTTGAACCATAATCCTTAGATCTCAAGCCTCTTGAGTAGCTACGATTATAGGTATAAGCCATCTGTACCTGGCAAGGGTTCTGTGTTTTGACATACATTTTGCTATTCTTTTTCCCTTTTGTGTTTCAATTTGGTAATTTCTATCTATAAATTCACTTATTCTTTCCTTGGCTGTTTCAAGTCTACTACTGTGTGTATTGAAAGTGTTAGCTATGCTGTTGTTGAAATTCATCTGTTCATTTCTAGCATTTCCATAGTTTCCACTCATCTGTGGAAATTATCTCTCAAGTAGTATGTTAAATTCCCCCTTTGATAACTCTGACATCTATTTCATAACTGAGTTGGTTCTGCAACTTGCTTTACCTCTTGACACTGTTTTTATTTAAAATTTTTCCGCTGATACTGGTATTTGAACTCAGGGCTTCATTCTCTTGCTCAGCTGTTTTACTCATATCTGGCATTCTAGCACTCGAGCAACACCTCTACTTCTAGCTTTTTTTTAGTTATTTGTAGATAAAAGTCTCATGGATTTATCTTCCTGGGCAAGCTCAAACCTGTGATTTTCAAATCTCAGCCTCCTACGTAGCTAGAATTATAGTCATGAACCACCAACACCTAGCTACTTTGTTGTTGTTGTTGTTTTAAACTTTACTTTTTTCCCCCCTTTTGTGTAGGAGAATAGGGACCTGGTAAAATAATCATTAATCCTGGTTATGCAACAGAGGACTGAAACAAGTTCTTTCTGACACTTTCCCACCTTCTTGTGTCATCCATTAGGACTTTTTGCTCCCTTTAAATTCAAACCAGAATTACTCTCCTCTAAGGTGGGTTATAGAAACTAGAATTCTTCTTCTCAAAGCAAACCATAATACCCTAGTCACTCACTGGTCTTCTCCCTTCTCCCCAAAGATCCATATCTGTTTTGCCCTCTGCCTGGAGGACAGGCCAGGAAAATGTGAACCTAGAGGACTTGCTGAGTTTCCCCTCTCAGTCTATTATCAGCTAGTTCACACCCTATTTATCCAATCATAGTTTTGCATGGCTGCCCCCCCCTTTTTTGTGGTTGTTGTGGGGCCTGGGTGCTGTCCTTGAGCTCTTCAGCTCAAAGCGAGCTCTCTACCACTTGAGCCACAGCACCACTTCTAGTTTTTCTGGTGGTTAACTGGAGATCAGAATCACAGACTTTATGCCCTGGTTGGCTTTGAACTGTAATCCCCAGATCTCGGCCTCCTGAGTAGCTTGGATTACAGGCATGAGCCACTGGCACCTAGCGTGGCTGCCCATGCCCATACCCTAAGCCTAAGATTATTCCTGGGTCTTCAGATCTTCATATCTGAGGCTTTCATGACATGCAAAATTTCAGTGTTAAATGAACCTAGTGTGCTTTCTGTTTGTTAGCCTGTCCTTTGTTATAGGTGTACCTGTGTGGACCCTTGTGATTGAAAAGATGTTTTACCCTTTTTACCCAACAGCAGTGAAAATTTATTAGCACTTATGATGCATCAGGGTAGGGTAAGAAAAAAGAATTGTTTCTCTCTATCCTTTTAGGTTCTTTGGCTGGACAATAGATTAAATTGATACAAAACAGATTAACAGGAGAAAACCATTTTAATGATGTATGAATGTATGGAGTGCCACAAAAAATAAGAGACCCAAAGAAATGGCTGGATGACTAACGACTGTTTAACATCCAGAGTTATAGAAAGGTATAGGTTGGTGCTATTGAATTTAGGGGCCGGAAACAAGTTATGTGAGGGTGAGAGAAAGAAGTATCTATTGAATAAAGTAGGCCTTGTTAGGTAGATAAAAGTCTTTCAAGTGGTGAAGACTATCTTCAAGTAACTTTCCTTGTAAAGATCACTTTACTTATGAAAATTGCCTGTATAGGTGTACATTTCCTCTATAAAAAGCTATCTTTGCAGGGCTGTTTCTGTATCTGCAATTTCTCAAAACAGTCAACAATCCATTTTGAGGGGGTACATTTTGGTGCCCTGCAGTCATATTTTGGGGTAGTAATTTTGGCCCCAACACTAGGTACTTTTTACCAAAAAAAAAAGAGTACTCTGATGTCAAATCTATGACATAGACACTATTATCATTCTCTTTATAACTAATAAAGCTAGGTCTTAAAGAGGGTAATTAACTTGACCAAGGTTATACAACCACTATGTAGCAGAATTAGAATTTGAACTCTGATGGTTTAATTCTAATCCAAAGACCTTTCTAAAATGAAGATATAATTTGCATATGATAAAGTCCATCTTTCAAAGTGTATAATTTAGTGGTTCTGTGTGTGTGTGTGTGTGTGTGTGTGTGTGTGTATTCACAAGGTTGTACATCCTGTAGCACTATGTAGTTCTACACATCAGGCCATCACTTTAAAAGAAACCCTAGTACCCTTACCAGTTGCTCCTGATTTCTCTCTTTCTAGACCCTGGCAACCACTAGTTAGCTGACTTTCTGTCTCTATGCATGTGTCTACTCAGGTCATTTTTATGTAAATGCAATTATATGATATGGCCTTTTGTGTCTGGGTTTTCTTTTTCATTTTATAAACCCAATGACCTTAACCACTATATTAGAAAATCAGAAATGAGAATTTTATCTGCTTAGACAAAAGCAGTAACACCTTTCTGCTTAGTCATGCAGGAGACAGGATAACAGTAAGAAACAAATACAAGAATTCCATTTCTGGCTGGGTACCAGTGGCTCATGCCTATAATCCTAGTTATTCAGGAGGTTAAGATCTCAGTTTAAAGCCAGCCCATGCAAAAAGCCGGAAATGGAAGTGTGACTAAAAGCTAAGGGACAACACTAGGCCCTGAATTCAAGCCCCAGTATGGACACACACACACACACACACACACACACACACACACACACACACGAATTCCATTTCCTATAACAAAGACTTATTGAGTGTCCTATGGGCAAAACCTAGAGCCAGACACTGCTCGCAGCTTTGGTGCTTATCAAAATTAGCTGAAAAATAAGGTAAATTCAGATTAAGTTTTCCTTTCTGGAGATTGTGATTCTAGAGTCTGTTTTTTTTTTTTTTTTTTTTTTTTTTTGGGTCCGG
>NW_012267273.1:11468367-11470239 GCF_000151885.1 Dipodomys ordii | reverse complement strand
CCACTTCCGGCTTTTTTCTTTTTGCTTATGTGGTGCTGAGGAATGGAACCCAGGGCCTCAGGTATGCAAGGCAAGCGCTCTACCACTGAGCCACCTTCCCAGCCCATGGCTTTTTTTTTAAAATCAACTTTTAATGTGAATATATATTACCTAATCTTGTTAAACACTAAAATCTAATGTACTCAGCACTTCTGGGGTGGGGCAGACAGTATATACTTCTGAGATGTTCTCAAGTGGTACTGTTTGTTATTCTGGGGACCATCTTTTGAGGGGAAAATGTATAAAGGATACAAGGTCAAGGATAGAAAAGCCCTAGTTTTTACTTAAGGAGATTACTGTCAAGTGCAGAGATCTGCATGCAGCTAAGTCCAGTCAAAGCGGGCTAATGATCCTAATAAATACCCAGATATGATATGGATGGGGCTCTTCAGTCCCCTGCACCTAATTGCATGTTGATAATGAGACAGAAAAAAATTATACATGTACTATTTGTTATGCTGTTCGGCAGGACAGGAAAATAGATTACATATTTGGCATATGTATTTCCATATCAAGTGGTTAATATTGTTAAAAAAATATTCAAGCTAAAGAGGTAAGCCCTAATTTTCCAGAAAATTCACTGATGTGGAAAACTTCATTTCCTGATAATGCTGGGTAAATCTGTGTTTTGTAGGGAGCTCCATATGTTGTCAGTGCTCATGAATTGTTCAGTTTTATTATCCTCATTAACAGGGATAATGGTTGCTTTATAACAATCATGATCACCATCTGGAGCCTGGAAAAACCATAGTCTGAGGCTCAGGTAGAAGGAGAAGACAGTCCTGCCTGGGTCCCAGCCATTTCCCCACTGCCCAGCCTTGTGTTGGCTTGTATGCCAGATACACAAGAGCCACAGGGACAGATGTGATGTCAATTCTGGTTCAGAAGAAGAACCAAAGCAAAATAGAACAAAATTTAGCACAGAGAACACATTGACTTTGTATTTGCTGTTTAATTGCATTCTAATCTTAAATACTTACCCAAAATGACTTTCCACATGTTCCCCTCACCACCTTGGTGACCTCTGACTTCCTGTTGGCATTGTGACAAGCAAGCAATATGACTAAGTCCCAGCTCTTCTGACTCTTAGGTGGATTGGCATTGAGCACCAGCATGCCTTTTCTGTGAAGCAAAGGGAAGGGTTTCTTTGTGGAGAGGAGGCAACTAGAGCACCATACTATCAGGTAGCCATAGCAACCCTGTAGCCAATCTACCCTAGTGGCTTCTTCAAGGCTCCTCACAGCCCTTTCCCAGACCTATCTTTTCCAACTGTCCTTACCTGTAAGAAACAGCATTTGATATCAGCTTTGTCCTAACAAGCAAGAGTAATTGAATGCAGCCTGATAGAACTTCTTCTATCTAAACACAGGAAAGAACAGGGAATGTGAGGAGGACACTGCCCTCAAAAATGAAATAAAAAACCAGCTTTTAATGAACTTAAACAAGAGGCACTACAGTGCTAACATTCAAGAATGCACAGAACACACTGCAAGGAGTTGCATCTACATGTGTACTGGAGAGATGCCCATTGGTTAGAAACCATAGCAAGGAAGAAGAAAACCACTTGTGTCCCTATCTTGGGGTTCATTTCACTTAACATCATCTTATCTGACCATTTCTGCTTGTCTCAGACATATACTAGTTATTGCAAATAAAGGAACTATGGGACCTATGTTTCCTTGAGGCTGGCTAACTTCACTTAATATAATTTTTTCCAAGTCTTTCCATTTCCTAACAAGTGGGGCAATGTCATTCTTTCTGATGGAGGCATAGAATTCCATTGTGTATATATACCACATTTTCTTGATCCATTCATCTACTGAGGGGCATCTG
>NW_012267273.1:11456742-11467992 GCF_000151885.1 Dipodomys ordii | reverse complement strand
TTTTTTTTTATTGTGAAAATACTGTACAGAAGGGTTACAATTACATGGGCAAGATAATGAGTACATTTCTTATCAAGCATTGTTGCCTCCTCCTTTGTTTCCCCTTCTTTTATGGCTAGAGCATTTCTTCATGTGTCTATTGGCCATTCTTATTTCCTCTTCAGAGAAGTTTCTCTTTAAGTCTTTAGCCCACTTATTTATCAGGCAGTTGGTTCTTTGAGGATTTGTTGGGGGATTTAATTTTTTGAGTTCCAAGTATATTTTAGATATGGGACCGTTGTCCATTGTATGGCTAGTGAAGATCTTCTCCCAATCCATGGGCTTTCTATTGATCTAGCTAGCTATGTCCTTTGCCATGCAGAAGCTCTCCAGCTTCATGCAATCCCATTTGTCCAACCTTTCTTTGATTTATTGTGTTTCTGGGTCTCTATTAAGAAAATTTCAGCTTATGCCAAGGAGACCTAGGATTTCTCCTATTCTGTCCTGTAAAGTTTTCAGGGTGTCTGCTTTGACTCCAAGGTCTTTGATCCATTTGGAGTTGATTCTGGTACAGGGTGATATATAAGGATCTCACTTTAGTCTTCTACAGGTAGTTAACCAATTTTGCCAGCACCATTTACTGAAGAGGCTGTCTTTCTTTCATTCTAATTTTTTAGCTCCCTTATCGAAGATTAGGTGGCTATAAGTCTGTGGGTTCATTTCTGGGTTTTCAATTCTAATCCATTGGTCCTGAGGTCTCTTCTTATGCCAGTCTCAAGCTGTTTTGATTACTATGGTTTTGTAGTAGAGTTTGAAATTTGGTATTGATATTCCATTCCTCTAGCATTGTTCTTTCTGTTAAGGATCGTTTTGCTATTCAGGGTCTTTTATTGTTCCATATGAATTTTTGGATTGCCTCTTCTATTATCTTGAAGAATGAGGTTGGAATATTGATAGGTATCACATTGAATTTGTAGATAGCCTTGAGAAGTATTGCCATTTTCACGATGTTGATCCTTCCAATCCAGGAGCATGGGAGGTTTTTCCACTTTCTAAGTTCTGTTTTGACTTCCTTTTTCAGGTTTTTTAAAGTTTTCATCATAGAGGTCCTTCACTTCTTTGGTTAAGTTAATTCCTATGTATTTTATTTTTTGTGGGGCTATTATGAATGGAGTTGCTTTCCTGATTTCAGCTACGCTCTTCTCATTGTTGGCATACAGAAAAGGCATTGATTTTGCGGGTTAATTTTATACCCTGCTACTTTGCCAAAGTTTTGAATCAGCTCGAGTAATTTGGGAGTGGAGTCCGTGGGATTCTTTAAATACAAGATCATGGCATCTGCAAAGAGGGAGAGTTTTACTTCAGCTTTCCCGATTTGGATCCCCTTTATGTTTGCATCTTGTCTTATTGCTACAGCTAGGCCTTCTAATACTAGATTGAAGAGAAGTGGAAAGAGTGGACACCCTTGTCTCGTTCCTGAGTTAAGAGGAAATGGCTTTAGTTTTTCACCATTAAGTATAATGCTGGCTGTAGGTTTGTCATATACAGCCTTTATTGTATTGAGGAATGTTCCATGGATTCCTAGTTTTTCCAGACCCTTCATCATAAAGGGGTGTTGGATCTTGTCAAATGCTTTTTCTGTATCTATTGAGATAACCATGTGGTTCTTATCCTTGCTCTTATTGATGTGATGGATTATATTAATTGATTTGCATATATTGAACCAGCTTTGCATCCCTTAAATGAATCCTGTTTGATTGTGGTGTATGATTTTTTGGATGAGTTGTTGAAGTCGATTGGCCAAAATTTTGTTGAGAAGTTTTGCATCGATGTTCATCAAAGAAATGGGTCTATAGTTCTCTTTCTTTGATGAGTCCCTGCCTGGTTTTGGGATGAGGGTTATGATGGCTTCATAGAGAGAGTTCAGTAGTGAACTTTCTCTTTCAATTTTATTGAAGAGTTGGAGGAGTATTGGTGTGAGTTCTGCATTGAAGGCCTTGTAGAATTCCACTGTAAATCCATCCAGTCCTGGGCTTTTCTTAAACGGGAGTCTCTTATTGCTGTTTCTATTTCAATGTTTGATATGGGCCTGTTAAGTTGGTTTAACTCCTATTATTATTATTATTTGGTCAGTTGTGGGGCTTGAACTCTGGCCTTGGGTGCTGTCCCTCAGCTCTTCAGCTCAAGGCAAGCTGTCTACTGCTTGAGCCACAGCACCACTTCTGGTTTTCTAGTTGAGCCACAGCGCCACTTCCAGTTTTCTAGTGGTTTGAGATAAGAGTCTCATGGACTTTCCTGCCTGGGTTGGCTTTGAACCGCAATCTCAGATCTCAGCCTCCTGGGTAGCTAGGATTACAGGCGTGAGCCACCCGTGCCCGGCAGTTTAAATCATCTTGGTTTAGTTTTGGCATGTCGATCTTTGCCAGATGAGGCTTCTTGTTGCCCTGTTTTCTCCATCATCTACTACAAACACAAGTATGTCATTGAAGATGGGGTGGATTTGTATTAAGTAGAAGGAGTATTTCACCTAGGATGGGAAATAGTAATGTTTTCCCCTTGCTTTGCATACCCCACCTCCAATAGTGTTCTCTTACATTAAAAAATATTAAAATGTTTCACTGGAGCACTTTCAGAAGCTTTTGATCCATTACTCTATACTCTTAACACCCATTATTGATGAGGCTCAGGGTAAGAATTAGACTTTCTGTGGTGTTGCTAAAAAAATGGGAGAAATAACCATCTGTAGTTTTCTAAATTTAGCTATTTTCTTTTCAACTTTTTCATCATTCTTTTAAGTACCTTACCTACTGTTGTTGTCCATTAGCATTGCTATAAAAAACCCAGAGACAGAGTAGTTTATAAAGAACATATATTTATTTCTCACAGTTCTGGTGGCTGAAAGTCCAAGGTTAAAGCTGCAGTAGGCTCATTTTCTGATAAATGCTGTTTAATGCTTCTAAGATGGAACCTCAGGTTGCCTCTTCTTGAGGGGCTGAAGGGAGTTCTTAGCTAGATCCTTCCAATCTTGGGCTTGAACACAGGGCTTGGGTGCTGTCCTTGGGCTTTTGTGTTTGATAATGCTGTACCAGAGCTATAGCTCCACTTCTGGCTTTTGCTGCTTAGTTGGAGATATTTGTCTCATGGACTTTCCTGCCAGGGCTGGCTTCAAACTGGGATCCTTGGATTTCTGTCTCCTGATTAGCTAGGATTTCAGGCATGACATTATGAGGTTGTTAATCCCATTTGTAATCTAGCCACCTCTTAAAAGTCCTTCCTCTTAATACTGTCCAATTGGGATTTAAATACCAAAATATGAATTTTGGAGGGACACATTTAAATCACAGCATCTATCCAGATTATTTCATGGTGGCTTTAAAAAATTAATGTATATTAACTACATAAATGAGTTCCATTGTGACTTTTCCATATCTACATACATATAATGTACTTTGATCATATTCTCTATTTTTCTTTTTATCCTTCCCTCCATTTCATCATGTTTAGTTTTAATCACCAATTAAATCTTAATAATCAGTTGTTGTGGCCTATCTGCCACTCTGAAAGGCTAGTATCATTCTAATCCTTTCATTATTTTTAACTTTTCTTAAAGGTAACTTGTCTCAAGGACTATTGAAATGAGATTGTTCACATCTGGGATGCACAGGTAAGTCAGATCCAGGCTGTGAGACTATGTGGCATATTGACTAGTTGTGTGGTTCATTTGAATGGCAAACCCATGCTTTTCCATCGTCCTTCCATGTCCTTCCTCTTCTGTCCAGAATTACTGCAGCTGTCTTCTGGGTTGAGAAGATGGTAACTATGACCACATATACTGGCAAACTGGTGTCCGACTCAACCCCTCCCATACTCCATTGAAGTGTAAATGAATATTTTGGTCTGGCACATCTTATAACCAAGTTTTTTGGCAAGGATCAAACCATACTAGTAAGTCACTAAAGGTCTACCTTTTAAATTTTTATTGTCTTTAAGTATTTGTACAAAAGGTTACCATTCAATGTGTTGGTTTATAAGTACAATATGTCTCGATCAATATTACCCTTTTCATTATTCTTCCCATCCCCCCCATCACCCAATAGGTTTAACTTTTATGAACTCAAGCCAATTGATTTTTTTCCCCCAGAGTTTTCCAGATTTACTAAACACAAGTTAGGAAAGGAAGAAATATCCAATGTGGTTTACAATGTGTGTTATTGAGGGGATGCACATACCTTTTTAGACCTACCTCATGTTGTAGTTGATTCTGATTTTATGAGGTCATGGTCTGTCCTTTATAAAGGAAGGTGGCTGTGACAACTTATGGGTTCTATATAACTCTCCTGTGATTTATTGGCTGATCTTGCACACTTCATGCAGCATCCTTAAGTCCAGATTTCCTAATACCCCTTCTAGTTTTAACCTCCCATAACTCACTCTAGTGCTAGGCAAAGCTCTAGTTCTAATCCTGGAGATTCCTGGGAGCTCTTTCAGCCCCTTCCTTAGCAGCTCTGGGTAGAAATGTTTGTTTGAGCACATGGCTACTTGCATGCCTGAAATATGAAAGACTACAGAGTTCCTGGATCCCAAATGAGAGATAGGAAGTAAGCAAAGGTGGTATGTGTCATATAAGACTAAATATAACTATAGAAAATAGAAGACCTTGAAGTAAGTCTCAAAGCAGTGATTTTCAGTGTGCTTCTCTGAAACAGCAGCAATATTCTCATTTGGGAACTTTTTTAGAAATACAGACTGTCAGGCACACAGAGCCCAGCAAACTGTATTTTAAGGAATTCTCAAGTGATTATGGTACATGCTAAACTTTGAGAACCATTGGTCTAAATACTCGGATTATTGTACTATGGGAAAACAAGTCTGGAAGAGGGCTGTCCTAGCTGAGAAATATCACCAGGAAGTCAAATTGATGGCCCAACTCTGTTTTGCTTTCTTTTCTTTTTTTTTTTTTACTAGATTCAGCTCTGAATAACTGATGTCTTCTTGAAAATAAATTTAATGCTTCAAGCTAAAGGTCTAAATATTAAGGAAATATAATTTGGTTAAGCCATTGAAAATAATCCCCACACATGAACCCTAAAAATATTTGGCACCGACACCAAAATTGGGCTAAATGTCTCCAAAGATGATGCATTCTCACACGAACATAGAACTTTTGGTATGTTTGCTTAAAAATTAGTCTCATTGACAACTTGGGGGTCTTGGTGGGGGAGGGAAAGTGGGAGAAAAAATGAGGAAGGGGGGCTGGGAAGGTGGCTCAGTGGTAGAGTGCTTGCCTTGCATGCCTGATGCCCTGGGTTCAATTCTTCAGCACCACATAAGCAAAAAGAAAAAAGCCGGAGGTAGCGCTGTGGCTCAAGTGGTAGAGCGCTAGCCTTGAGCTGAAGAGCTGAGGGACAGCGCCCAGGCCCAGAGTTCAGACCCCATGACCGGACCAAAAAAAAAAAAGTAAGCGAGGGGGAAACAAGTTCAGCAAGAAATGTACTCCTTACCTTACTTATCTAACTGTAACCCCTCTGTACATAATCTTGACAATAAAATTTAAGACAAAAAATTAGCTTCATTAATTCATAGTCATATGTTAGTAATACAATAACATTATATGGCTATATATTCTGGCATTTCTGTAACCCCTCTTAGAGCATATTACCAATCACTTTCAATAAGTGGATGACTCTATAGAAACCTAAGACAAGAGGTGGGGCAAAATGAGATCAAGAATTAAATTCTTTTTTTTTTTTTTTTGGGTCCGGTTGTGGGGCCTGAACTCTGGGCCTGGGCGCTGTCCCTCAGCTCTTCAGCTCAAGGCTAGCGTACCACTTGAGCCACAGCACCACTTCTGGCTTTTTTCTTTTTGCTTATGTGGTGCTGAGGAATCGAACCCAGGGCCTCATGCATGCAAGGCAAGCTCTCTACCACTGAGCCAACTTCCCAGCCCAAGAATTAAATTCTTGACTCAAGCAATGATAATTTTTTTTTTGTTGTCAGTTTTTGGTCTTGAACTCTGGCACTGGACACTGTCCCTGAGCTCTTCAGCTCAAGGTGAGTGCACTACCATTTGAGCCATAGCACACTTCTGGTTTTCTGGTGTTTAATTGGAGATAAGAGTCTCACAGACCTTCCTGCCTGGGCTGGCTTTGAACTGTGATCCTCAGGTCTCAGCCTCTGGAGTAGCTAGGATTACAGGCGTGAACCACTGGTTCCAGCTTTTTTTTAATAGTTTGTGCTGTTTTGATTTGAGCAGTAGTCTGGAAACTGAGACCCACATTTTAGTCTTATCTCTGTCTAGAATCCAGCAAGTCACTTAACTCACCTTTGCATCTTACTTTCCTTGCCATACAGACAGGGAATTTTTATAAATGCAGAAACTGGACAAGAAGAGCTAGTTCATGAACTTTTCCTTGAGAATATGTGCATGAATTAGGCTTCTGTTTAGAGAGAATGAGCTGGTGACACAGAGCATATTAGGTTTGTACCCATGAACCTATATTCTTTCAGAAACAACAACTTTTCCTTGGTCTTTGAGTCTGTGGGTGGGAGAATCTTGAGGTGAGTTTGAGGACAGAGAATGACACAGTGAATTCTCATCTCTAATCAAAGAAATCATGGTGGCTTAGAAAATTGAGGTAACTTTCCTTTACAAACAATTTTCACACATAGCTCTGTTTTCCAAGAGAAAATATCTATGTTTTTGACCACTGAAGACTGGGAAAAACATTCTGCTTTTTTTTTTTTTTTTGCCTGCCTTCTGTCCTGAGGACAAACCTGGAGGATGCCAGTTTAAACAAAGAAAAAGCAAAGCAAATCACTTCTGGATGAGATGAGCCCCTGCTGCCAATCTGATCAAATCAACAGCATTTAATAAGCTGCTATACATGACAGTGCAAGGTACTTCAGAAGATACAAGCATGGCGAGGTTGACACTGCAGGTTATCTACCTGACATTCATTCTCCCTTATTCCCAATCAATAGAACTCTTCTATCGTAGAGGGTGGCAATGTATCTATTTAACAGCTTCTCTTGCTCCAATGTGTTGCTTGAGGCTAGGTTCTGATCATTAAAATCTGGATGCCACTTTGTATGGTTCTCTAGAACATGTGTCTCTTTCCTCATTCTCTATCCTGGTACCTGGGATTTAAATGTAGCATGAAGGGTTTCTGAGATCATTCTGGGAAGGCCTGAATCAAGGAAGGTAACAGCTAGGAATGAGTGTTAGTCTCTGTTGATTTCATGTCAACCATTGACTTACTCTCCACCAACCCTTTTTATATATGACAATAACTTATCCTAGTTGATACAAGTAGTCCTCATTCTTAGGAACCTCTTGTGTTTCTGGATGCTATGTAGCATGGCACCCTGCAGATACAGGAATGTGGTCTCTACCATAGAATGGATGTAACTTAGTGATAGGACACTTATCCAGAATTCACAAGGCCCTTTGATCCCTAGTACTTGGAAAGATATATGAATTTGTCATCCTTTAATCAGAGCAACAAAGGGTAGAGCTAAAGCCTTAGACAGAAGGATTTAGGTATTTTTTATGATTAGGATTTGAAGCTTCCTTTGTACCCATGAATTCCTCATAGAATTTTAGAACTAGAAGGGATACTAATAATTATATGATGTAATTCTTCCCATTCCCCTGCCACTTTGCACTTTAGAGAGAAAATGGAGGAACAGAGGTGCTAAATGAAGTATCTAAGATCACCTAATGAAGAATTATGATGAAGTATCAATGGGAAGATATTAAGCACATCATTATGGACTCTTAATTAGTAAGAGAATGAATGTGACTTCACCCAGTAAAAACCAAATCCAAGCTTGCCCTCATGTGTTATAAAAGAACTTATTCTAGAAGTCAACTCAGATGAAATATCTCAAAAAGTTTTAACAATGAATAACTTCTCCCTCCCCCACTCCTTCTCCTCCTCTTCCTCCTCCTCCTCTTCCTCTTCCTCCTCTTTCTCTTCCTCCTCCTCCTCCTCCTTCTCCTTCTCCTTCTTGTTCTTTCTTCTTTTTTGATAGAGTCTTACTATGTAGTTTAGGCTAATCTGGAACTTGAAATCTTCCTACCTCAGAATCAGTGAGTGCTAGGACTACAGGTGCTCACTGTCATACCCAGAAGCTCTTTCCTATCCTCATTTTTATTCCTATTGTTGAGAAGATATTGCAAAGAGACCTGAAAAAAAATTTGAGAGACACAAAAAGTCACTTGAACATTTCATGAGGCTCATAACTAAAACAGACTTCTGGGAATCAGATCTTTTTATTTATTTAGACTTCAAAGTGAATGAATATGTAAGATAGATTTAAATATGCATATTATGTATGGAGAAAGGATAACTACAAAGCACAACTGCTTAGTAGCAGATACAAACAAAAGTTCATCCTTAGAGCATAGGCTAGTAGTCTATTAACTTCAGAGCTAATGGCAGTTAATGGTAGATTAATAACAGTTTTAACATTGATAGGAGTCAGAAGTAGAAGGAAACAGGTGTGAGTGTGGCTTTTGTGCAAGTTTGCTGAGGAGACTATAATTCAGTAGTTAAAAAATATTATTATTATTATTGTTATTATCAGCCATGGGGCTTGAACTCTGGGCCTGGGTGCTGTCCCTGAGCTCTTCAGCTTAAGGCGAGTGCACTACCACTTAAGTCATAGTGCCACTTCCGGTTTTCTGGTGTTTAATTGGACAGAAGAGTCTCATGGACTTTCCTGCCTGGGCCGGCTTTGAACTGTGATCCTCAGATCTCAGCCTCCTGAGTAGCTAGGATTATAGGCATGAGCCACTGGTGCCTGGCCAGTAGTTAAGTTATAATTGCAGTATGACAGAAATAGACAGACAGAGACAGTCAGAAAAAGAGACAGAGACAGAGAGAACGGAGAGAAGGGAGAAGGGAAAATGGACAAAGGGGAGAGATGGAGTGAAGGGAGAGAAGAAAGATAGGAAAGGGAAAATTGTTTTGAGAAAAAAACTAGAGTTTTTGAAAAGAGAATGTGTGGTGAGTTTCACCATAAAGGTTCTGATAATAGTCTTCAGATATTAGCACCTTAAATTCAAGTTGACAAAGCCAAATGACAGAATTACAAGGAATTTGGAAAGAAGTGTAGTTGTAGTACTTCTTATGCATGTTAAAGTTATGGAAGAGTTATTCTTTAAATACTGCAAAGCTACTGCAGGCAAAGCATTGGCCTTGGCATGTAGGCCCCTGAAGTTTCCACATTTTGTAGAATATTCTAGCCTGAAGTGTGTGTGCTTTGAGGACAACTCTAACAAATGTTCTGAGGAACATGTTTGTATTTAACTTGGGGGTGCTGTGATGAACATGTCGGTCTTATTATGCAGTATTTCTTTTAATGATAGAAATACTGGGGACTTACTGTTGTGGTTTGTTTGCCTGTTTGTTTTGAGATGGGCCCTTGATTTGTAGTCTAGGCTGGGCTTGCCTTGAACTCTTCATCCTCTTGCTCCAGCCTCCTGAGCACTGAGGGCTAGGATTACAGGTGAGTACCACCACACCTAGTTTAAGGACAGAAATATGTTTTTGATATCTTGTGTCAAAGAGCTTCTCAGAACCTGTAAATTCTGAGCCTGTTATATTATTCTTTTTCAGTTTCTCTTATGGTTTGAATTTCTATGTACTTATTTTGCTTTGATTTATCTTACAGTATTGCTGAGTTGGAAATTTATGTTTGTTCTGATTTTCCTTGTATGTATGTATATGTATGTATTTTGTCATCATACATATTTCTGAAGCCGCTATAAAAGGAGTGAGCTTATAAATTAAACTAGGGAAATAGAATAATTTTATGAAATCTACAAGGAAAGTTTCAGTGAACAGATAACATTTATTCTTGTTTAGAGACAAGAATTCACATTTGCTTAGGGAAAAAGACATTATCAACTAAACCATGAACATAGATAGAAAAACGGAGAGAGTGCAGCCTCATCCCCAGCTTCCAGCCAGTGGTCCTGAGAGACTCCTGCACAAGGCTGGGACCTGCTCCTGGAAGCTGCACAGGCTGGTGCAATCTCAGCACTTCCTGGGGCTTCCTGAAAGACTGGGTTATTGATCTCAGGAGATCCCTCGGGGTCATGAATGCATTCACTGAGTTCTGTTTCTGGGTTGGAGGAAAGTGTGGGGAGGAAGAAAATGTTTTATCAAGAGTTTTCTCCAGAGGCAGAATTGCAGAGACCAGGGACTCTCAATGTGTGGTCCAGCTGCCTCACCAAGGCATGTGTTAGAAATGTATATTCTCTGCTCCACCCAGGCTACTGAGTCAGAAACTATGAGACTACAGTGCTGCAATGTGTATTTTGTGTGCATGTACCAGTACCAGTCTTGAGGCTTGAACCAGGGCCTAGGAGCTGTTCCTGAGGTTTTTTGCTCAAGACTAGAAGACTACTACTTGAGCTACAGCTCCACTTCTAGACTTTTGGTAGTTAATTGGATATGAGTCTTCTGACCTAGGCTGGCTTGAACTACAACCCTCAGATCTTAGCCTCCTGAGTAGCTAGGATTACAAGTGTGAGCTACTGGTGCCTGGCTCTTCAATCTGTACTTTAACAAACTCCATGGACAGTTTTTAATGCTCAGGTCTGAGAAACATCAGGATACAAAAGATAAAAGAAAACTCTGGCCCAGTGTAGGTGGCTCAGGCCTGTAACCCTAGCTATTAGGGAAGCTAAGATCTGAGGACTGAAGTTCAAAGGCAGCCAAGTTTGAAAAATTGTAGAGAGACTTATGTCCAATTAACTAGTAAAATGCTGTAAGTGGAGCTGTTGCCCAAATGGTAGAGTGCCAGCCTTGAGTTAAAAAGCCAAGTGAAAGTGTGAGGTCCTGAATTCAATCCAGAGAGAGAGAGAGAGAGAGAGAGAGAGAGAGAGAGAGAGAGAGGATGGGGGAGGGAGAGGGGAGAGGGGAGAGAGAAAGAGAGAGGAGAGAGAGCAAAACTCTACACCCACACTATCTTTGTATTTATATTGTCTGAGTGACTGGGCAGATTGCTTGATCATCTCTGTGCTTCTTTCCCATCTGTAATATGGAAATAATTATAGTATCACTTTCAGAAAGTTGCTCAAAGGATTAAATGAGTGAGTACACTCAGTGTAGGCCGAGGGGGGGAGGGTGTTGGTGGGGGGGGAGGCAGATGGGAAGGGATGGAAGGGGAAACAAAGGAGGAGGCAACAATGCTTGATAAGAAATGTACTCATTACCTTGCCCATGTAATTGTAACCCCTCTGTATGGTATTTTCACAAT
>NW_012267273.1:11450123-11456521 GCF_000151885.1 Dipodomys ordii | reverse complement strand
GAGGGAAGGGATGGGAAGGGGAAACAAAGGAGGCAACAATGCTTGATAAGAAATGTACTCATTACCTTGCCCATGTAATTGTAACCCCTCTGTATGGTATTTTCACAATAAAAAATTTAAAAAAAAGAGGATTGTGAGCCATCATTGCTGAAAAGCATGTTACTATAGAAGAATGGAGGGCATCTGTCTCTCTTCATTAATCCACTTGTGATCCAGTCTTCTCCGAGGAGGAGGTCTGGACTGGCATTTCTGAGATATGTTCAAATCAACATAGGACATTAACAAATCCTTGGATTATGAAAAATCTGGCTCTATTCAGCATCATTATGACTGCTCCCTGACCAGAGAGGGCAGAGGATTGGTTCCCTACTTGTTTTGGAATAGAGAAACTCTTAAGGCTTTAAGAGAATGTGAGATTGCTGAAAAATTCACATAAAACATCTCAAAATATCATAATTAGCTTTAAGTATTTAAAGAACTCCTCACTTTCACTGTTTATTTTTTATTTTTATTTTTTTTTGTATTTGAGGGAAGAATCCAAAGAGAATCAAATAGTTATTTGATGATGTTATAAATCTTCCTCTAAAATTTGGGAATCATTGTTACAAAATTTAAATGTGGTATTTTCCCTGGAGAAGACAGACAAGCTCCTCAACACAGCTCAGGGCCCAGCTTCTAGTTCAAGGCAGGTGACAGGGTAAGTCCCTTTCTTCCAAGCTTTGAAACTTTCTCAAGATGACATGCAGCTTGACTCAATTAAACTGCTGTCAATAAGATAAAAAACACCAGATCAATTGGGGTTTTCTTTTTGGCAGCCCCAAAACCAAACTGGCTCATCTGCATGGTTGATCCATTCCATTGTGCACAAGTAGTTGATGACATGACCAGAAAAAAGTGATTTATTTGGGATAAAATGGTTGGAATTGGAAAGAGCTGGGATTAAGCTCTGGAGGTCAGAGGTTCCATGCTGTACCTTAGCAGCGAAGGGTTCAGGCAGCCTCTTTCCTGTTCTCAGTGTAGCTGCTGAAGAAAAGTAGAGAATGAGGGATAAAATAGATTCTTAAAAAATAGATTCTTTTTTATTTAGTTTTAAAGTTTTAGTGTAACTTTTATTTTTAATATTTTTATTTTTATTATAAATAAATATTGTAAAGGTGATGTACAGAGGGGTTACAGTTATATAAGTAAAGTAATAAGTACATTTCTTTTCAGTGTTACCCCCTCCCTTGTTTCTTCCCACTTTTTCCCCCTCCCTTCCCCCCTCAAGCTGTAAATTTCATTTCTAGCATAGTGTCTTGTGAGTATGACTGCTGCTTTGGTTCACCCTTTGTCCTTTGAAAGAGACAAGATTTTTGAAGCCACTTTGCCCAATGTGGACATGTAGACTACAATGTGCAATCTGGTGTCTTGGAGACAGATCTAAATCCTTATACCTTTCTCTGCTTCTCATAGGTGAAGAGAATGAGCTCTCAAGCTCAGTTGTAGTTCCAGCAGCCAGAATAGAAGCTAATGCCATGGAGATGTTTTATGAAGACCCAGTGATTTGCAGACCTCAGTACATTTTCCTTCCAGCCCTACCTCTCACTTCAGCGCCTCTCCTCATTGAATCTCCTGATGAATTAATCTGTTGCTTTGACAACAGCTGGGAAGAAGGCATGGGAGATGGTGAAGTGGAGGGCTAGAAAATATTGCATCACTGTGTGGCAGAATCGCTAATGAGACTCAGAATGGAACATGGCCAGAATGAGATGTTAGCTTGAGGCTTAGAAACAGGGATATGGGCTGATTTGTCTTGGAATATAGGGGCTTCTCTTACCCCTTTGACTGCTCCCTGGAATCCTTCAGGACTCTTGAAAATAATGGATTTATCTCAGGAGACAGAGCTGGTATGTTGCCAAGAGAAAAGCAAGCTGCTAGCAACAGGTTCAAGCCTCCAGTTGTGGTATAATTTATGATGGAGGCTTATCAGACTGTAAGAGGTGGTTTGAGGGAGGCCTGGGCGGCGTCTCCTCCCCACAGGAATGCTCTGCTTGATCCTTCTGCTACATGAAAAATGAAGTGTGGTGGACCAGCCAGGAGACCTTGCAATGCTTGGATGATCACACAGACTTGGATATGGAGCCTGGTTTCAGAGCATAAGAAATGACCCAGGCAATACTACTTAAAGGGTGTGGAGATAAATAATGGGCAACTCACGTAAAAAGGTCAAGCATCTGACTTCAAATAGCATGTTTTCTTCCTGAGCTGAATTGCCTCAAGTTGAGTGAGGGTCAGATTTGCATTCACATGTCTTTTCTTAGCTCAGCTCATAACTTTCTATGTGTTCTCCCAAGGGTGTATTAAAAACAGAGCTGCCTCATAACAATGTGATGGTTCCCATTCAGAACCTTGTCATGACTTTGTCTTTTCTCTCTCATCTCGAAGGGAAAAAATATCTCCCGTAGTTTCAAGGTCACTTGTGAGCTATTTGGGCTTGGAAATGAAACAAGACCCTTGGAGAGCTTGTCCCTCTCTTCACTCATCTTTGGCTGGTGTTTAATATGACACAGTCATTCTCCAGCCTGGGGTCAGAAGTTAGGCAGCCATAAACCTTAAACCTGCATAGAAATTTCCTTAGGACAGATTATTTTCTTTCTTTCTTTTTTCTTGCTACAAAAAGGAAAGGGTTTTTGGTTTTGTTTTGGCTGTTTTGCTTCTGCTCTGGATTTTTTGTTCTGGTGTCCCTTTAGAGCTGAGGGTTTGCCCTTTAACTTGCACACTAAAAGCTGGAGTCCTTAACTGTTGTCTTTATTTCTGGTTTAGGAGATGTAAGAAGAGTAAGGTCAGGAGTAGGATGGTTGGTTTGTAGGTCATGTTCTGACCTGGTACTCTTAGTCCCACACTGGACCCTGTCTTGATGATGACTTTGCAGGTTTTTTCCTGTTTCTCTCAGCACCATGAGACCTGTTGGCATCATCCACCAATATTTTTTCCCAGGCAACTACTTGTTTCCTGTTCTTCTCTCCCTTGAAATGTCATATTCCTTAGGGCTCTGTCATTTACCACTTCCTCCTTTCTGGATAGCCTTTATATGTAACTGTGGCCTTACTCACCATATTGAAACTACTGGCTTCCAATCATTGTTACTAAGCTCCAGACATCAGATTCTAGGGCTTTCTGGCACATACAACAAGGTTGTATGTGCCTTAGCAGTTGAAAATTAATACAACCTGATGTGAGCCCATAATCTTCTCTCTTATCAAAGTTGTGACTCATTACTCTAGACTGGGTAGTTTATAAACAGCATTTTTTTTTCTCTCAGGTGCTGTGGGTTACTACTTGAAAACACTAACAAGTGTTGGTGTCTGGTCAATGTTCATTACCTGGTTCAAAGACAGATAACTTAGCTAGGTGCCAGAGGCTCACGCCTGTAATCCTAGCTATCAGGAGGCTGAGATCTGAGGAACACGATACAAAGCCAGCCTGGGCAGGAAAGTCCATGAGACTCTTATTTCCAATAAACCACTAAAAAAACTGGAAGTGGTGCTGTGGTTCAAGCGGTAGAGTGCTCACCTTGAGCTGAAGAGCTGAAGGACAGCTCCCAGGCCCAGAGTTCAAGCCCCACAACCAAAGGGGGAAAAAAAAGAGATAACTTCTGTATTCTCACATGAAGGAGAATACAGAGAAGCACTCCCTTTTATAAGGGACTAATTCCATTCATGTAGACTACCCTCATGATCTACCAAAGGCTTCATATTTAAATATCATCACATTAGGGGCTAGGATTTAACATATGCATTTTTTTTTGCCAGTCCTGAGGTTTGAACTCAGAGCCTAGGCACTCTCCCTGAGCTTCTTTTGCTCAAGGCTAGCACTCTACCACTTGAGCCACAGCGTCACTTCCAGCTTTTTCTGTTTATGTGGTACTAAGGAATTGAACCCAGGGCTTCATGCATGCTAGGCAAGCGCTTTACCAATAAGCCACATTCCCTGTCGTAACATATGCATTTTTGAGGAATTCCAAACTCTGGTGTTTAACACCTGAGTGTGTAACACCTCTCAAACTAGACTTTCTTGTAGTCTTGATTTTGATTGATGGCATGCTATTCATTTAATCCCTTTGGTAAAAAAAAAATCTGAGTAATCTTGAACTATTACTTTCTCTTCATTCCCTGTTCAATCATCAATCACCATGGTCGAATGTTTTTATTTTACAAACATCTCTGGAATCTTGCCCCTCATTTCCATTTTCACTGCTACTTTGGTTCAAACTTTCATCCCTCTTCACTTGAACAAATACAATATTATAATTTCAAACAGTTCTAAGCTCAACAAATAATGAACAAATGACTTATATGGACAATATTTGAATAATTCAATGAGAAAATTTATTAGATTTATAAAATTTACTAAATGATTCGAAAATAGTAGGTATTCAATAAACATGCGTTGTTGTATATTTGAGAGCATGGGCTATACATATAATAAATGCTCAATATTACTATTGTTATTAATTTCCTGACTCTTCTCTTTTGTAAATTAACATGTTGGGCTTCATTAGAGGAAATATGTATTATTTGGATTTTCATCTGTGATACTCTAAAATTACATAGAGGGAAAAAGCCATTACTTCATTTCCTCCAAGTAAAAAATCTTATCACTTTGCTAAGAGATTCCATCAATGCTGAATCACAATCTTTTTGCCATATTTCAGCTATTTCATTATCCTGGTCATCCAGGATGGGGAACTTTCGGTGTTAAAGCTATACTAAGACAACTGATTCCTCTGCTCTTTATCATAAATAGCACTTTTCTTTTGAAATTTATCTTCCAAGCATCAACAAAATGCTCAGATTGAGGTGATAGTTGAATACAAGAGTGAAAATAGAGCTTGGGAGCCCTCATGTATGACCTTTTTAGTTCTTATCCTCAGAATAGTCCCTTTTCAAAGATTTCTAGGATGGTCAAGGTTCTTTCTTTCTTTTTTTATTGTAAAAATGTTGTACAGAGGGGTTACAGTTACATGAGTAGGGAAATGGGTACATTTCATAGCGAGCATTGTTACCTCCTTCTTTATTTTCCCCCTACCATCACGTCCCTCCCCGCCTCTCCAACTTGTCCCCTCACAACCCCGACATTGTAACGTTCGTTTTCAATATAGTGTCTTGTACATCTCATCATCACAATGGGTCAGCCTGCATCCCCATTTAAGCGTTCTGCAATAACAAAAATTTATATACAAGATGCAGAACACCGGTATCAAATCCAGTGAAAACAGGGGTTATATCATAGGGGCAGAACCTACAATAGAAACAAAAGAATCACATAGTGCATTGTAAATACATTAAAAACACTAGCAAGCAAGCAAGAAAAAGAAAAAAAAAAACAACCTCTTGTGTCCCTGTCTTGGGTACATTTTGCTTAACATTATCTCATGTGGTCGTATGTACATGGCCTTTGACCTTCTTTGCTTGCCCTAGACATGTACTAGTCACTGCAAACAAGGGAAACCATGGGACCTATGTTTCTTTGGGCCTGGCTTACTTCACTCAGTATAATTTTTTTCCAAGTCTTTCCATTTCCTAACAAAAGAGGCAAAGTCATTCTTTCTGACTGAGGCATATAATTCCATTATATATGTATACCATCTTTTCTTGATTCATTCATCCACTGAGGGGCATTTGAGTTGGTTCCACATCTTAGCTATGGTGAATAATGCTGCGAAAAACATGGTTGTGCTGATAGCTTTGGTATGACCTTGTTTGTGATCATTTGAGTAAATGCCCGAAGGTGGGATTGCTGGGTCTTAAGGGAGCTCTATGTATAGTCTTTTGAGGAACCTCCATATTGCTTTCCAGAGCGGTTGAACAAGTTTATACTCCCACCAACAATGCAGTAGGATTCCCTTTTGGCCACATCCCTTCCAGCATCTGTTGTTACTAGATTTCTTGATTATAGTCATTCTAACTGGGGTGAGGTCAAATCTCAGCATTATCTTGATTTGCATTTCTTTTATGGCTAGAGAAGTTGAGCATTTCTTCATGTGTCTATTAGCCATTCTTATTTCCTCTTCAGAGACGTCTCTCTTTAAGTCTATAGCCCATTTGTTAATTGGGCAGTTATTTCTTTTAGGATTTGTTGGTGGGGGATTTAGTTTTTTGAATTCTAAGTATATTTTAGATATGAGACCCTGGTCAAGGTTCTTTCTTATTGGTAAAAGGAACAACTCCCAACTTCTGGAGTTATTCTTTTTTTTTAATTTTATTTTATTTGTGAACATACTGTACAGAGGAGTTACAATTACATGGGCAGGATAATACGTACATTTCTTACCAAGCATTGCAGCCTCCTCCTTTGTTTACCCTTCACATCCCTTCCCAGCCTCCCCCCTCCCTCCCAATCCCAATCCTTCTCCTTCC
>NW_012267273.1:11268986-11448505 GCF_000151885.1 Dipodomys ordii | reverse complement strand
TTGAATTTGTAGATAGCCTTGGGAAGTATTGCCATTTTCATGATGTTAATCTTTCCAATCCAGGAGCATGGGAGGTTTTGCCATTTTTTTAGTTCTGTGTTGATTTCCTTTTCTGGAGTTATTCTTAAACACTACAGCTTGTCTCAGCTTTGTCTGCACCAAGGAGCAAAATGAAATCTTGTTTCTCTCCCACCAAACCTTCTCCTGAAGTCCGGATGACTAGCTCTGAGCAATTTTCAATGTATGGATGACTACTTCTCTACTCCATTCCTGAGATCCTCCACCTGTGTTTGTAAACTTCAATCTCTTCTTTCTCTGTTGACATTAGACTTATCATTTCCTATCTAAATCTACTAATTTGTGGCCCAAGGGATCAGTAATAAATGCTTGGCTTGCCTGCTAGGGTCCAATCTCTTCAGCTGATGCTCCTTGGGTGACCTCTGCTTCAGTATTGCAAAATTCACCACAATTCCTCAGAGCCCACCATGCCTTTTCATTCACTCATGCTTTCTATGTTGTTTCCTCTGCTTTCCTTTCCTTTGCTAGGCAAATCTGGACATCTCATAAGATTTATCTTTTGAGAAGTGTCTTTGACTCCCCTTGGGTGCCTCTAACATTTTGTTCAGATCTTAAATAAGTTGTCACTTTGTATGAGAACACATTTGCATGTCCACCCTCCCCTGAGGTCTTTGGGCATCTCAATGACTAGACATCTGCTGCATGTTTTTTTTTACAGACATTGTATCCAGTACAGGTATGATATATATTCTGTTGACTAATTGAATAACAGCAGTAACAGAGCTAGGTAACAGTTGACCTTGACTGGGAACATTCATTGCAGAGAACTCTGCCAAACACTTTACAAGCTTCTTGTATTTTATCCTCATCTCCAGCCTCAAGGAAAATGGTACTTCTCTCCTTGCTCTATATTGCAGGTAAGTGTTAACTTGGTCAGGAATCTTTATTATGCATAGGGAGAAACTGCCTATATGATTCAGACACTTTACCAATAGAATTTTTAATTGCTTTAAGATACTTGAGTGTAACCTTCCTCAACCCATTCTAACATACTGGAGCCTCTCATATTCTAAGAACTGATGTGCTAATCAGAAATTCAACATAAGTGCTAAAGCAACCTTCACAAAGCACCACTACCTGACATCTCCTTAACCCAAGGTCACTCTTAAACTTTTGTCTAAAAGTCATAAAACTGTTTTTCTTTCAGAGTCTCCTTAGGTAGGACATTTCATAAAGCCACATTGGCCTTGTCCAAGTTAGTATAAATCAGGCTAAAGAGCCATTCAAGGCTGTGTCTCCTCCTGGTTTTTCAAGCAATGTCCATGTTAGCTTTACCTGAGGCCAGGGCTTTGTACTACATGCCAGTAAGACCATTCACTGAAAAATTAAGCCAATATACAAAAATATGGCTCCAAGCAAATATTTATTAGAGGGATAGATTTGACTATAGCTTCATTATAGGTAACTATAAATTGTGTGTGTGTGTGTGTGTGTGTGTGTGTGTGTGTGTGTGTGCTTGAACTTGGGCACTGCCCCTGAGCATTCTTACTCAAGACTAGCATTCTACTACTTGAGCCACAGCTTTACTTCTGGCATTTATCTATTTGGTGCTTAATTGGAAATACGAGTCTCACTTTCCTGCCTTGGCTGGCTTCCATCAGAGACTGTCAGATCTCAGCCTCCCAAGAAGATAGGCTTACAGACTTGAGCCACCAAGCAGTATCTTGATAACCTCCGATTTTTAGCCTCATTGCTCTAATTGCCACAGTAGTTCTGTGTTGACATTCTTCATTTTACAGAGAAGGCAACTGAAGCTTAGGAATCTGCGTAATTTGCCCAATAGTTCCCTGTGATGTTGAACAAAGAATTAGGGAACTCAATCAGGGTTAACCTTATATAAAATCTGGTGAGCGCCACCAGTGAGCTATAAAGGATTAAGGTACAGAGGGTCTAGGATTTCAGGCATCCAACTTTCATAATACCTTCAATGTTCAGTCACCAGCCTATGGTATCCAAATATGATCTATGCCCATTTCTAGATCAGAATTTCTAGGGGTCATTCTACATCTAAGTTTCTAGGGTGGTCTTATCCAGGAGTTGATAACTATTCTACAGGGCTGCAAATTCCCTTGAACACTTTCTCTGAGCATAGGGAGGGGTGAATCAGGATAAGGATGTAGTGAGGGACACTTGGTGAAGAATCAGAGAGCAGGGGGACTAGCTGATTTTCTTAGTGAGGCATGCTCAAACCAGTCCATGACCTTTCCACAGCTGCTCTGTCTCTATCTTGTCTTGTTTCTAGTTCTAGGGTGGAGGAGGTCAATTTAAGAATGAATAATGACAAAATTCTAACTATTATGAAATTACTAAATATGATTTTTCCCTAAAATCTTGAAAATGGAGAGTATGTGGGCAAGCAGAAACTTCTGGAAGATTCTATACAAAGGCCTGGCTGGTTCTCCTGAGAAAAATCTTGGTAGAGACTAAAATTTTACAAAGCTGGAACAACTTGAAAATAATCCTTTATGCTATGAAAGTCATCTCTTTAAAGCCAACTTAATATTTTGATTTTAAAAAGTCAGAAAGTTTACACTGCCATTTTAACTTTCAGATAGGAGAGCAATTAATTATGAGGAGCTACATCTCCATTGCCAGAGGAAGTGTTGGCTGAAGCAATTCACTGGACATATCAGTCAATAAACTTGGAAGTTTGCTAACTCGAGTTTTAAGACCTTAACTACTTTTATCCTGGTTTTAATTTTGTAGTTTTTCAGAGTGTCTAGAAGTTCAGTTTGGTCCATAACTTTTCCCCTCACCAACTTCTTAGAACTGGCCCGAAATGAATACTTTGGACTTCTTTTACTCCCTTTGGTTTGTTCTCCACAGCCGGCCTCAGGGACTGATGGGTGTTGAAATGAAACACTGAGCCAGCCAGCCAGCCATGTGCTTCCAGGGTGGTTCCCTGGCTGTGAGAACACAGCAACTCGAAGGTTGTATTGGACTCACTTCTCCCAACGTAACAGGGCTGGATCATCTCCAGACCTGCAATGTTATCTTGCTGTTATGCAGGGCGATCAATTCGCCCCTGGGAAGCTGGTTTGGAACTAATCCAAATGAAAATAGGAACGAGCCCTTTAGGGCCAGCTGTGAAAGTGGACATAGGGAACTCTTTCAGAGGAACTGAAAACCCTCCTATCCAGCCTCGTAGTTCTTTAGGTGCACTGACACTGGACTCTGAGACAGGCTTTTGAACATCTCAGACACTAGAACATGTCAGAGGTACAGCAAGCTAGAAATCTAATTTTAAAGGTGTTTTAGTTTTAGTTTAGTTTTTTTTTTTGCTTAATAAATAGATGCATTTTTTTTTGCCTGTCCCGGGGCTTGAACTCAGGGCCTGGGCACTGTCCCTCTTTATGCTCAAGGGTAGCACTCTATCACTTGACTTATAGTGCCACTTCTGGCCTTTTTTGAGTAGTTTATTGGAGAGTTTCTTAGACTTTCCTGCCCAGGCTGGCTTGGAATCTTAGTCCTCAGCTTTCATCCTCCTGAGTAGCTAAGATTATAAGCATGAGCCACCTGTGCCTAGCCTAGAAGCATTACTTTTAAAATTTAAAAAAATTGTGGTTATTTTATGAAAGAAAGTAGTTGTCTTGAATATTCTTCTGGGATGTATCAATCATTGTTTACAATCTCTTCTAGTAGCTTAAGCTGTCCCAGAAGCAAGGGCTCCTCAGCCTTTATTTGTTTTTTTGTTTTGTTTTTGGGTCCGGTTGTGGGGCCTGAACTCTGGGCCTGGGCACTGTCCCTCAGCTCTTCAGCTCAAGTCTAGCATTCTACCACTTGAGCCACAGCACCACTTCTGGCTTTTTCTTTTTGCTTATGTGGTGCTGAGGAATCGAACCCAGGGCCTCAGACATGCAAGGCAAGCACTCTACCACTGAGCTACCATCCCAGCCCTCCTCAGCCTTTATAAAAGGCAAGATCATCGAGACCATCCAGGGCAGTGATGCTCAGCTCACGGTCACATCGCAATCACTCAGGATGTTTTAAAAATACCAATCCCTAGGCCTGTTCTAGACCATTTAAATCAGAATGTCTGAGGGACTCCAACAGACACTCAGATATTTGAACATCTCCATAGACATCCTGCCAAGGGAGGCAGAATGAGGCCATCAAACTAGACCAATTTTGCATGTGAAGAAATTCAGACTGAGAGAGAGAGAAAAAAACCTCTTGTCAAATCATGGAGCTAGTTAGTTGTCATAGCCGAATTCTTACTTAGTGCTGTTATGTCATATAATGTTGCTTCTCTTTATTATTGTGCCATAAATGAAAAGGACACTTCAGATGTACTTAAACTTCACAGAGAACCTTTAAGAAGCTGGTTTCATGTAGAGGAAAGCAGTGACTTCATTATCACTGCATCTGTATCTGATCTTCAGAGAAGTGTGAAGTCAATGTGTTTGGGGCTAGATGGGCCAAATGCTAGTGCCTCTTCAACTTCTCCATAGCTGGCCAAGCACACTGCATTCTGTTTGTCCTCTAGAAACCTCACACACTACTTAAAACACTGGGAAGCTTCAGATGGTAATTCATTACTCCAGGGAAACATTTTCAGAGAACATGTAAGACCGTGTATTCGAGAGCAAACCCTTTCACCAAAGGATAGGTATATCCAGAGCTATGAGTTACTCTTACCCTATGATATATCTGGTTATCAACTAAATGATTGCATGGACACCAGCGATCAACCATGGAAGCTTATCTACTCATTGTTCAGTTCACTGGATTTGTTACATTGCAACTAAAATTCACAATCAGACTTACATAACAATACTAATCATATTTCATAAGGTATTCAGGTCTGTATGTGAAAAATTTGCATGTCATCTTTTATTTTTACTTATTTTAAGGTATTTTTATTTTATTGTTAATATATTTAATTATCTGTAAGTAGTTGTGCAAAGAGATTTCCATTCAATATGCTCGTTTACAAGTACAGCACATCTTGACCAATGTTACCCTTCCATTGTTCTCGCCTATTTGTGCAAATCGCACTCATTTCCTCATTACCTGATTCCATTTTCACATATGTGCATTGAATTTTACGACTATATCGGCCTATATTTTAAAAAAAACAGAATAAGGGGCTGGGAAGATGGCTCAGTGGTAGAGCGCTTGCCTTGCATGCTCAAGGCCCTGGGTTTGATTCCTCAGCACCACATAAGCAAAAAGAAAAAAAGCCGGAAGTGGGGCTGTGGCTCAAGTGGTAGAGCACTAGCCTTGAGCTGAAGAGCTGAGGGACAGCGCCCAGGCCCAGAGTTCAGGCCCCACGACCGGACCCAAAACAAAAAACCAGAATAATATGGAATTTATACTTTAAGGTAGTTATAAAAATTGTCTTATTTAGACTAATGGTCTTCCGACATTAGACTTACCCGGGGAATAAATAAAAATACCTCTACCTGGGCTCTACCCCAGAGATTTTAACAGAATTTCCTGGGAGTCAGAGCACACACATTTTCAAAGGCTTCTCAGCTGAATTTTCTGAGCATCTTGGCTGAGAATCACTGTGCCTAAAACATCCCTGAATTTATGTTTAAGAGGGACAATATTTGAAATACTTTCAATAGTTATCTTTTCTTCCAACAATCCATATACTTCTTCCTCACCTTTGCCACCTCATTCTGGCTACAGTAGAGATTTATCACCCCTGGGGAGGAGATGGTGGGTAATGTCAGGAACAGTGATTTGTAACCTTCCATGCCCTTTGGAATCACCTGGGGAGCTATAAAAAATCACAAGTACCTGGGATCCACTCAGACTTATTAAATCTGAATTTGAGAGATTACTATAAAAGTACCTTAGGCCTAGCACTTTTTTATTATATAAGCTAAAGTTGAGAATAATGGATAGAGTAAGACAATGACTTGGCAATCTAACCCGAGATTCAATTTTTCAAAATCTTGCATGTTCCAACATAAACGTTTGAAGTTCAGGAGTTGTTTACTTACCTATAGTTGGAAGAGATGGAGGTCAGTTTTATTGTGGATGATATGATTTTATTAACTAATGTAATATCTATTGAGCACTATTGTATGCAAAGAAGTTATGACTGAAAATATATCCTGGAAGCTTTCTCATTTGTTTACTTGGGGTTAGAAAGGAGGAGTGTGGCATGGATGTGAGTTTGGACTTCAGCAGGAAAGAAATGATATTCTCAGTCTGCAGAAGTGAGTAGGATCTCATAAAAGGACTCTATCATGATGTAGGCAGGGCTTGGAGGGAAAAAGCAAAAAAAAGGCAGTGTCTAGGCTGGCTGGGGCATCCAGCAGCAATCCTAGGCCTACAGGGGAAGGAGTAGATCCTGGTAAGAAAAGCTGAGCCAGAAGCACTGCAGTCTTCCTTTATTCATGGTTTTGCCTTCAGCATTGCAGTTACCCACAGACAATCGAGGTCTAAAATATTAGATGGAAAATTTCCAAAATAAGCAACTCATAAGTTTTAATGTGAGAGGTTGTTTTGTTGCAACACAGACTTTAGTGGCAAAAGAGCAGCAGAGGAGCCTTAGCTGGTCTCTGGAACCCTACACACAATAAACATTTACTGCCTGTCAGAAGACTACTAGGGAATTCAAAAGTGCTTTGGTGATTAGATCTACCTTAAATCTATTTTCCAAAAGTACATGGCAAACTTATATTTTAAATTGCGTTTAATTTACGGTGAACCTCCATAAAGAGAAAAGGCTTAACAATGCGTATGAATGATAGATAAGAGTTTAGCTTTGACAGTAAACAGCCACAGAACATCTTACTTTTATTTTGAAAATTTGAGCTTTCGTTTTCCTAGATACAAAGATGTGACTTGGGCATGTGTGTGTGTGTGTGTGTGTGTGTGTGTGTGTGTGTGTGTGTGTGTGTGTGTGTGTATGTATGTGTGTGTGAGTGTGTGTGCGTGCATGTGTGTTGGGGGCAATGGTGAGATGTTATTGAAGAACTTTAGGGAAAGAAGCTTTTACTTGTATAAGGGATGTTTTACAGAATAAGGAGAACTTTTCATTTACTCAAAAATGTGTTTAGACTGGGTGCTGGTGGCTCATACCTGTAATCCTAACTACTCAGGAGGCTGAGATCTCAGAATTGCTGTTCAAAGCCAGCTTGAGCAGGAAAGTCCATGAAACTCTTATCTTCAATTAACCACCAAAAGCGGAGTTGTGGCTCAAAGCGAGAGCACTAGCCTTGAGCAAAAGAGCTCAGGGACAGCACCCAGGTCCTGAGTTCAAGCCCTATGATCAACAAAAATCCCCCCAAACATGCATTTATTGGGAAACAATCACTGGCAGACACAGAGTTGGATGTCAGGGTTTCCTGCCCTCATAAAAATCTGGGGTTGGACTAGAGGCATGGCTGAAGTGATAGGGTACCAGTCATAAGTAAGAATGCCTGAGCTAGGGTGAGTTCAAGCCTCAGTACTGCCACAAAGAAACACAACACCATAAGAAACACTGCCTTTTTATGAGAGTTCAAGTGAGCATATCTTGGCAGTATTTACTTGGAAGAATGGATTCGTCCTGTGGAATCTCTTCAGAGCAGCCTAATACTTTTTAAAGAGATTAATTTGACTTCTTGCCCAATTCTTGCCTTAACATTTGTGATGTATGTATTTGTGTGCACACATGTATGCATGTATGTGATGAGTATGTGTGATGCATACCTCCACAGTCATTTAGAATTCTTTCATTTAGGAAGAATTCTCTACTAGTATGTGGTGGGGAGGAAGGAGGGAGAACCAATAGCTTTTGTTTAATGGTTTTCTGGTGCAATATAAGCAGAAACCCAGCACAGCAAGAGAAGGAAAATTAATCAAAGGTAAACTATCTGCTCTCTTCTGGCTTGAAAATAAATGACATCAACAGGATGTAGGGTTTCAAAATAAACCCAGAGTCCAGTGAAAGGACCTGAATTTCATGATACCTTGGAACAGGGACCCATTGTCAGGAGTTCCCCAACAGCTTTCAGAGAGCCTGGAATCAAATGGATTTAGCATCTGGGTTTCTGATCAGATTAGCCTTGCTCTTCTAATATCTGACACTTGCTTTTTTTTTTTTTTTTGGCTAGTGCTGGGGCTTGAACTCTGGGCCTGAATTCTGTCTCTGAGCCTTTTTGTTCTCAAAGCTAGGGCTTTACCACCAGCTTTTTCTGAGTAGTTTATTGGAGATAAGAGTCTCAACAGACTTTCTTGCCTGGGCTGGCTTTGAACTGCTATCCTCATATCTCAACCCCCTGAATAGCTAGGATTACAGGCATAAGCCACCAGTGCCCTGCTGCTTATATCTTTGAACAGAAAGTTAAACCAAAGCCCAGGAAGAGGTAAGTGTCCACCACCAGTGTATGGAGGTCTAAGAGATTAGTTTGCTCCTCTTTGTCTTGGTCCAGTCTCTTGACCTAGAGCAGATGATCTTTGGCTGAGTTGAGAGATACTGTCACTTTTAAATGGGACAACTCTGGAGATTCTAGGTTGTCATTTAATCAGTGCTTGGACTTGAACTCAGGATCTTGGGTTTCTGCTCAAGTCAGGCCCCAGCCATACAATTCTGGATTTTGAGAAGGAAGAACAAGTCCATGGGAGACAGGTTCTACAATTAATCATCCCTTGACCTTATAATCAGGGACTGTGAGGGTCCAAGAGGAATTAGAGAGAAGGGGCTAAGGAAGGTCTCAATGATGAACAGAGGTGGTGGTTGCCATTTGTGAAAATACTGCATTTCCTTTTAAAGGTATATTTAGAAAGAGCTGGGAAAAAGTAGGGGTGGATTTCTTGGTAACCTGGGGTTGGTTGGTATCGTATTTGCTGTGTATGGAAGGGTGCCTAATTATGGTTAGATGCCCCTTTGAAGTTGAAAACTTTCTTTCTGGGTGTCCTTGTGGTGACTGGAGTATTTGTTTGTTTTTTTAAGCAAGGGTGGATGCCTGACGATGGTGTCTTTCAGGGTAATCCTGGCCTCTGACCTCATTTGGTTCTGATGTGTATCTTAAACTTCAAGCAATCTATATTTAGGAAATTATGTAAAAAGCATGGGAAGAATGGGAAGAACTGGGCAATGGTTGCTCACACCTGTAATCCTAGCTACTTGAGCCTGAGATCTGAAGATTGCAGTTTGATGTCATTCTGGGCAGTAAAGTCCAACGAGCCAGCAAACACACAACCAAAAAACCTGTAAACATCTGGAAATGGGGCTGAGGTTCAAGTGATAGCATTACCCTTGAGAAAAATAGCTCAGGGTCAGTGCTCAGGCCCTGAGTTCAAGTCCCAGGATTGGTGTGAGTGTACATGCGCACATGCACGTACACACACACAAAGGGTGGGAAGAAAATGGTCTTTCCTGCCATGCCAGCAGTATCAAACTGCTGCTCTGGCTTAGGACCTTTCTGTCTAGATCACTGGTGTCTGTCAGTGGCTCTGCTCCACACTTGACCTTTTGCTTGCCTAGATCTTTGGTTATTGTCAAGACCCTAATATCTCAGCCTATCACTTCTGACAAAAATATATATTTTTTTAAATCCCAAAGGACTAAGATTCAGAAATCCCAGATTACATTCTAGCCGATGATAAAAGCTTTTAAAAAATAACCGAAGGGCAATAAAGGGTTTTTAGAGGAAATTTCAATCCCATTCTAAGATCAGTGATATAGATGGACGTGATCACAGCAGTTTGGTTGGAGCCTTCTAGAAGGCATTTTGAGAAGGAACTTGGAATGAGCTAGGTTTTAGGGTGGCAACCACCTAGCAATCAAAGAAGAACGCCTGTCTCTTTTGAAGCTTCCCCCCACCTCACTTTTTCTGGAAAAATTCTAGGCATGTATTTTCTAACAGTAAAAAAAAATACTTCCTCATGTCCAGATAGAATTTTTGTTAATTTAAAAATCCACTTTCTATCTCATGTCAATTTTGATTATTTACAGATGTGCACAGCCTGTGTATGAACCAGTGTAGACATTGTATGTGAATAAAAGTTTGACTGCTGCTGTACTTTGGTGGCTGAGATTTAATGATTGCAGTTCGAAGCCAGCCTGGGCAGGCAAGTCTGTGAGATTCTTATCTCCAATTAACCACCAGAAAACTAGCAATGATGCTGTGGCTCAAAGTGGTAGAGCACTAGCCTTAAGTGAAAGAAGTTCAGGGATAGCATCCAGGCCCTGAGTTCAAGTCCCATGACTGACAAAAAAACAGTCTGACTGCTACAGGATACATTGGAACTCTGGACCAGGAGGAAAATAGACTCTGGTCACCTGTCTCCTTGGATATGTCACTTCATTAATGTGGACTTCGTTTCTCATCTCTGAAATGAGAGGTTGAGACCATATGATCCTAAATTTCCCCCAGTACTGATGATCTGTTTGGTAGTAAATACTTCATATCTCAAACACTGAATCTGGAAATTCCATCAATGGTTTCTGTCAGTGTGCATTGAGCCTTCCAATCACCTCAGCACCTTGCATCTCTCCTAGGAGAGAGTTATCTGTAGAAACAGGAGCCAAAATCCAGAGCAGTTGGGTTCTTCCTTAAGTGGGGCAGGCCCCCAGGAAGGAGTGGCCAGGGTTCTCAGGTTCCACAGACAACTGCATCCACCTGTTTCTGGTCGTTTTTCTGCTGCCATAGCCAATCTATTAAAATGCCTCTGTGATTCTGGAAAGAAAATAAATGCCCCATGAGTAGAAGAAGGTTATAAATAATTATAAATATAACCCATTAAAAATAGATATTGAAAAGGAGCTCTGACAGTACTGTCCAGAGCAAGCTGAGCAGAAGAGAAGAGTAGTCCATTGTTCAAAAAATGATAATACTGTCCTTTCTTGTTTTTCTCTAAATTTTTCTCTCTCCCTCCCTCTTTCTTTATTCTTTTTTCTTTTGTTGGTCATGGGGCTTGAACTCTGGGCCTAGGCACTGTTCCTGCGCTCTTCAGCTTAAGGCTAGTGCTCTACCACTTGAGACACAGTGCCACTTCCAGTTTTCTAGTGGTTTATTGGAAATAAGAATCTGCCTGGGCTGGCTTTGAACTGAAATCCTCAGATCTCAGCCTCCTGAGTAGCTAGGATTATAGGCATGAGCCACCAGTGCCTGGCTTCTTTTCTCTCTCTCTCTCTCTCTCTCTGTTCCTTCCTTCCTTTCTCTTTCTTTCTTTCCCTCCCTCCCTCTCTCTCTCTCGCCCTTCCTTCCTTCCTTCCTTCTTTCCTTCCTTCCTTCCTTTCTTCCTTCCCATTCCTTCCTTCCTTTCTTTCATTTTCTTCCCACAGGATCTCATCTGGCCTTGAACTTACTAGGTAGACTAGTCTGACTTCAACAAATTTCCAGATTTTCCAGACTCAGTCCTCCAAGAACCCCTGTTCTAAAGACAGGTCCACCACACTTTCTTTTCTTTTTTTTTTTTGTCTGTCGTGGGTCCTGAAATCTGGGCCTGGGCACTGTCCCTCAGCTCTTCAGCTCAAGGCTAGCACTCTACTACTTAAACCAAAGCACCACTTCCAGCCTTTTCTGCTTATGTGGTGCTGAGGAATCAAACCCAGGGCCTCATGCATGCAAGGCAAGCGCTCTACCACTGAGCCACCTTCCCAGCCCCCCCCCCCACTTTCTTAAGTGATTCCTTGGTGAAATCTTGGAATTGTGTATGGTTCTTAACTAGCTACTCAGTAGTGTTGCTGGTCAATTAAAGAGTTGCTCAGAAGGCAAAGAGAGAATTGGACTTGAAACACATTTTCCTTTAGTGGGTAAGCCATGGTACTTACACTATTAATAAAGCAATGTCTATGTGTTTTTGAGAGGACTGAGTTGGTGTAGATGGTGGTGGGGGAGGTTGTCCCCAGCATCCTTGAACTTTGAAAGCTCCCAGGAAGCTGTCAGAGCTTGAAGGATGAGTAGAGTGCTTTAGCTAAGGAAAAGGGGTGAGGGTTGTCTATCCAATACAGCAGCCACTGATCTGCATGTAGTAGTTTATTTACATTTATCTCAAATATTTAACTTAATTGCTCTGGCCACACAGTAAGTATTTGCTACCCATATGTAGCTAATGGTTATCACATTGGACAGCTCAGATGTAGCTTGTCCATCCTTGAGGGAAGTCTTTTTGGCCAGAACTGTTTTAGACAAAGTATGATGATGTTGTTTCATACCAAGTTGTGGGATATAAGAAATCTGTATCACCTTTGGGGAACAAGAGAAATCTAGCATTGATTCATGATTGAGTTTTACTTTAAAAAGAAAGAGAGAAAAAAAAAGAAAATCCTTCCACCTTGTTAGTGTAAATTCTTCTTCCTGGTTAGCTTGTTGTACATTCTGGGAAATTTCCACTCAGTGGCCTAACCACAGCACTTTTCTTTGTAGCTGAAGGTGCCCTTTGAGAACCCAGCTGCTGCTAGGCAGCCAGAATTAAAGGGATAATTTATTTTACCCCTGAATATGATTTTAGTGCAATATTTTAAAGGGAAAGAACTTCCTGTTAAATGTTTTTAAACGTAAGTATGTATTAAATCCTCAAAGCAAACCTGTGAGACAGATACAATTTTACTCACTTGGTAGATAAAATATGGAGGCTTAGAGACACTGAACAACCTGCCAAGTTACTCTGCATTTGTGCCTATGTGTAGTGGATTGATAACTGGGCACTGGGGCATTCCTGTTTCCTCAGATGATCACCAAGCAATAGAACAGCCGTATCTACAGCTCCAGAGGTTACATCCATTATTCAGTTGTCACCATGATGACCTGCCAACATATGATAGGCCTTCAATTCCAGGACTCTGAGTAGCCACTTCCCTTCTAAATAAAAGCCTCCTTTACTAGAATGTCTAGAGATCTTGTAGACCAGAGGGTCTCAAAGTGAGGTCCCCAAATGAGCGGCCTCACCTGGGAACTGGTTAGAAACACAGACTACTTGACCCTGAGCAAAGTGAGGAAGGTGAGTCTCTCATGGTGCCATGCATCATGTATCTTTGATATGTTGAGAAGGGCAGCTGCCACATAAGACTCTACCATTAATTCCAAACCCTCGTAGCCCAGCCTACGCATGGCAATCCATCAGATAGTTCTACATATCCTAAAAAAATATCTAGCCAGTACTCTTCAAAAATGTTGAGGCAAATAAGCCCTAAAGGTCTTACAACATCCTCTGAGACTCCATGAGACCACTGGTCCCAGTTTCTGTCTCCTCCCTGACTTGATCTCCTGCTTCCTTCCCCCCTGCCCCACTAAGCCAGTCCAGTCATATTGGCCTCCTTTCTGTTGCTTTTAGACCTTTGCTCTGGCTGTCCCCTCTGCTTGGAAACCTCTTCCTCCACCTCTCCATCTCCAACTCCTTCATTCCTGCAAATCTTTGCTCAAATGTCAATGTCTAGGGCTGGGAAGGTGGCTCAGTGGTAGAGCACTTGCCTTGCATGCATGAGGCCCTGGGTTTGATTCCTCAGCACCACATAAGCAGAAAATAAAAGCCGGAAGTGGCACTGTGGCTCAAGTGGTAGAGTGCTAGCCTTGAGCTGAAGAGCTGAGGGACAGCTCCCAGGCCCAGAGTTCAAGCCCCATGACTGGACCCCCCCCCCAAAAAAGTCAATGTCTTAGCCAAGCTTATGACAATCTTATTTTAAATAGTAATTCACACGCAGCTCACTTTTCCCAGCATGCTGTATCCTTGGTACCCTGTAATAGTCTCTTCTCACATAGCATTTATCACCTAACATGCTTATTATGAGCCTTGTTTGTTTTTCTGTCACCCTTTACTAGACCATAAGCCACAGGAAGGCGGGGGACTTGGGCAGGTCTGTTCACTGATGCATCCTAAATGCCTGGAACACATAGTGGTTGCTGGTAGAAGTTCACTTGCTGTTTTTGTCTTTTGCTACTCTGTACAACTGGATTGGGCAGGGCTCTGTTCACTAGTGTCCTTCAGTGTTCTGGGTTAGCAGTCAGGTTCCCTTTAGGCTTTCTGAGTCACATCAAGGCATAAGGTGACTTACCTAAATTTTCAGCACAGCGCACCGCTCAGGTAAGCTGACTCTACATGTCTGTTCTGCTATTCTGAAGGTCTCAGGTTACGAGAAAGCTGAGGATCAAGCAATTAGTTCCTGGACAGGCTGGTGGTTCAGAAATGCCCATTTGTGCTGAGAGGTTTTGCAGGATGGGGTAGGGGAGATGTGTCTTTCCTAAATGGCTACCCTCATTCCACTGTCTTCCTCCAGTTGCTTGAGCTTGGGACTGACATCTCTGGTGATTCAATAGCATTGTGGGATGGGAGGATTTCAGATGTTGGCACTGGATGGCTTCTAGACTCACTCTCTAGAGCACCATAATAGCTGGGACTTGGTCGGTTACCCCACCACTAAGCCATTGATGTTTTCATTGGTTCACAAGGAACACTGAAGCCAGCTTAGTTTTCCTTTCAGTTTTTTTCCCCCAGAAGAATAAAGAGCTTTGCCAAAGTAAGAAATTGCCTTCAGCCTCTAGAAGTCCAATGTGCCATCCATTGTGCCATGGAGCCACCTAGAAACTGCCTTTATTCTAAATGGTAAATCAAAGTTGCTTTTTCTTTCAGAGCCTTGCTTTCTGCATAAGCAAATTGAAGGTGCTAACGATCCAGATGTTCCAGAGTTATAGAGAGCATGGCTTTAAATTCCACCCCAAATAATGTCCTTAACTCTGTTGTTCAGTTCTTAACTTAGATACCACCTTCTCTGAAAGAACATTCCTTGTGCTATAGGGAGATTCTTAAGTTGTTTCCTGCTGTAATGGTGTCATGTTAATCTCCTTTCTGGCACTTTATAATCTCTGATGATTGTATTTATTTTTGTCAATATCATCTGTTTTCCTAACAGAATACAAACTCCCTGAGGGCAGGGGACACACCATTCCCCACTAAACTTCAGTTCCTATAGTGTGAGGCACCCTCCAAGTGTTTAATAGGTTGGGGCTCCCTTTCCTCAGTAGGTAGTATGGTAAAGAAGACAAAGATTCCTAAGTGAACTCCTAAGACAGCTGCTGTGGTGACTTGAAGGGGAGCAGAACATATGAAGGGCTTCTAAGAGTCAAAAAAACTTTGAGAGAGAGAAAAGGATGGGCAGGATGGGGAGGGACAGGTGTAAGCAGTAAGACAAATGTCCCTCTTGTACCTAATGAACTGGGCTGGAGTGTCTTCCACCTCAGCATTAGGATTCCTCAGGCTGTGGGGACAAGTGTGATCTGTTCCTACTGACCACTAAGGAGCTGCAGGGCAGAGCATTTCTGGCCACAGCAGCATGTCTTGCCCTCCCTTCTGCTGTCTACCTAGTGCTTGTCTTCCTAGTGCTTCAATAGTGCCAGGCCTTGGAATACCTGTAGTCTGCCTTGGCCACAGCCACTGCAGATGTGCTAGGGTGGTGACCTCTGTCACCCAGTACAGTGAACAAGGAAGGAAGAGGGGTGTGTGTGTGTGTGTGTGTGTGTGTGTGTGTGTGTTTGTGTGTGTGTGTTTTACAAAAGATCATGAGAGAAGAAAAATAGGGGAGAAGCAAAGAGGAACAGACAAGGCAGAAGAGGAACAAAAGTGTAGGTAAAGATGGTGGAAAGAGAAATTTTGGCTCAAAAATATATTAATTTTAATCAGAGATACATTTGAACTAATAGAGAAAGGCAGTTGAGAGAGAATGTATGAAAATACAGGACAAAGAAAAGCTACCAGGGCTGGGAAGGTAGCTCAGCGGTAGAGTGCATGCCTTGCAATCATGAGGCCCTGGGTTCGATTCCTCAGCACCACATAAACAGAAAAAGCCCGAAGTGGCGCTGTGGCTCAAGTGGTAGAGCGCTAGCCTTGAGCTGAAGAGCTGAGGGACAGCGCCCAGACCCAGAGTTCAGGCCCCATGACCGGCAAAAAAAAAAAAAAAGAAAAGCTACCAAAGTTCATCTGTTAAAGGCTTGGTTCCCAGAGGATGCTAATGGCCAGTGATTGATACTTAGGAGGTGGATCTTAGTGGAAGGTCTTTAGGTTGTCTGGGATGTGCTCTCCGAGGGGACTGCAGGACAGTAGCATTTTTTCTCCTCTCCCTCTTTCCTTCCTTCTTCTCTCTTTTCCTCCTCTGTCCTCCTCTCCCCTCTCCCCATCTCCACTCTCAGGTAATAAGAAAGCTATGTTTATGTGTTCTTACCTTGAGAGGTCCAAAACAATTAGCCTTTCCATCCTGCACTATAAACACCAAATCTATGTACCCAAACAGCCCTTTTCTCTTTAGTTCATTATTCCACGGTGTTTTCTTACAGCAATAAAAAAAACTGACTAGTACAATAGATATGGCTTGTTGAAGAGTGACTATGGGGTAATCCAAGGACTGTCTTTTCATAAAGCCCTCCTGAGGTGTCTAGACATCTTCATCCAATTTTCTGTTGCTGTGACTAAATGATTTATACAGAAAAGAGGTTAGCTTGGCTGGGAAATCTAGGAGCATGGTGCTGGCATCTGCTTTTCTAAGGGAGGATTTTATGCTGCACCACCTCATGGCAAGAAGTGAGTGGAAGGCAAGGGCATGTTTGCCAAGTTGTTAACACACAGGCATGGCGTCACTTTATAATAACCTTTTCTTGCAGTAACTAATCTAGTCCCTGCAATAGGCATTAATCCTCTTAAAGACCTAATCATCCTTTAAAGCCTCCACTACTTCTCAACCTTACTACACTGGGAATCAAATTGCAACATGAGTTTCAGAGGCGACAAACCATAGTCAAATCATGGTCCCAGAAACAGAACCAAACCCTTGGCCTCAATCACACCTCACACCCTTGCTCTCAAAGGTAACACCTTCCAGGTGATCAGTGTGCCTGTGAGTCAAACACTTGAGATCCCTAGATATAGAGAGAATACTGGATCTGAGATACTTTCCAGTCCATTTGAGCTTTTGCAGGTCAGCTTTTGCAGGTAGCTTCCAATAATCTTGATGTTGCTAGCTGAGAGGTTTTGAGAAAAGCTTCAAGAGCCTCCTACAAGGTCACCTCTGGGAGGGCTGCTGCTGGTTACCATTGGGAGTTCCTTCTGTTTGGGAGGATGTGGCCTTGGACGATGGGTGCTGATGTGCGTGTAACTTGGACAAGAGAAAGGGTAAGTGCTAAAGCAACAGGATTACCTCCCTCGAGAATCCTGCTGCTTGTAGGAGTCTGGGCTAGCTGGGCACTGGCTTCACAGGTAGCAACATCTCAGCTGTATGATACAGTGTGGTCTCATCAACTGCACCACATGGCAGGGTCCAGAAGTGACAACAGCAGGAGATTCAGTGGGGAGTTGGCTGGTGATCCAATCAAATTTCTCAATTATTTCTGCACACTAACCAAGTGGGGCTGAGTGTGTACCTCGTGCTCCTTTGTTTGTGGAAGGCGATCCCAAGAGAAATAATACTCACCAGGGGCAGATGAAATTGAGAGATTAATGTAACGATAAAAAGATATAATTTTATTTATTTGTCAAGCTGGCAGAGCAGGTAAGACCAGTTATTTTAGTGGTTTGAAAGAAGCAAAACAAAAACAAATGGTATGTATGGGTCTCTGACAGTGTTCATGTGTGTCCTATGTTGGTAGAAGGTGACTGAAATCCCAAATCAATAAAGTAATTGAGTTATTTCTTTTAAGTGTTTAAGGCTATTACTTTAAGTGAACACAGCAGTTGGTCATATTTGTTTGGCTGTAATCAGCTTTGGATCCATTGGGCATATTGATTTCTTCCAATACTGATGTTTCTCCCTTCCCCCTTCCCTTCTCCTTCTTCTTCCTCTCCCTTTCTCCTTCATTCCTCAGGCTTCTGAAAAGCATAACATACTTCTCTGCTTGGCTGGGCTGTCCATTTTCCACTGTACATCATCATCACTTGTTCTAAAATCAAAATTCAATTTTCCAGGACTCTTTGCACATCTGTGTACACACACACACACACACACACACACACACACACACAAAATGCCTCTGTGCTCAACAATGTGCTTTTTAATATTAAAAAAAAAAAGCAGCCCAAACAACCGGTCCACTATAATCTTTCGATATCCTAGGGCCAAAAAGCCATTCCCAATCCAGCAAGAGACATTGTCCTCATTGAGCTTGCTCTCCAGCTCTGAGCAGCTCACAATCCCAACCTTTGTGATGACCAAAGAATTGTGGCCTGTCCCCTTCCCCTTGGACTCCACCCTGCTGGCCCTGAAAGGTCACTGACAATGATGTCATGGAAAAGCATGTGTGAAGAGTGAGCCTGTCCTGGAAAGAAGCCCTGGAAACTGTTGGCCATCACTGAAAGCTAGCGAAGTTCCCCCACCCACTTCCGCTCAAATCCCTCCCATTACCCCACCCCATCCCCTGCTGTCCTGGCTTCTGTCCCTGTCTCTGGGGAAGTTGTACAGCTTGGAGGAGTATGTTAAGGGAAGGCTTCATTCAGACATGGGCAATCTAGTAGGGAGACCACTAAGAAGGTGTGTGCCTACTGCCCTCTTCTCCAGTCCCCACCCACATGTGTCTCTCTCCAGGAAGTAAATGGAAGGCTGGGCAGAGTCCCCAAGTGCTTCTTAGTTCTTTTTACTCTTTGGTGCACAGCTGCATTTTGCTTTACCTCTGCCTTGCATTCACTTCCCTTTCCCTTGCTCTGTCCTTCCTAATGAACCTTCAGCCAAATGGATGCATATCCAGCCTGCACCTTTAGCTTAACTCTCTAACACATGCCTCTTGCCTGTGCTTCTCCCTAAAATGTTGGGGATGCAAAACTCCTGGGGAATGTAGAGAGGATCACCAAGATAATGACATTTCCATTAAAATCGCATTGACTAAGCACTTCCTACATGCCACCTGCATGTCCAAGGTATTTCATGTGCATGATTTTCTATGAAGGTCTCAACTATCTCTGGGGCTACAATTCCCTTCCTATCTCTCACCACCACCACCCCATCCTCTGAAACCATCCCATAGTTACAATTATGTTCTATGTAAGTTTCTCTAGTTCCATCCATAGTCCTGCAAATGGTGTAATTTCACTCTTCTTTATGGCTGAGTAACAGTCTGTGGTATGTATGTACCATATCTTCTTTATCCATTCATCCATTGTTTGGCACTTGGCTGATTCCACTGTTTGGCTAATTCCATTATTTGGCTATTGGGAGCAGAGCTATAACAAACATGGGTATGCAAGTACTTCTCTGGTATATTAATTTATATTCCTTTGGTTACATTGCAAGACTGGTATGGAAGGTCATGAAGTAGGTCTGATTTTAGTTTTTTTTTCATGAACCTCCATATTGATTAACATAGTGGTTACACTAATTTACATATTGACAAACAGCCTGTGGGGCTTCCCTTTTCCTCACATCTTCACCAACATGGCTGGATGTTTGTATGAAGATGCATTAGGAATCTCACTGAAAGCCACTGAACAGCAGGGTAGGGGTGATGGAGAAAAAAGAAGTAGAGGAAGTTAGTCTGATTACAAAAACCATGGTGACTATGTGCATCTCATCATTTAAAACAATTTTTATTGAAATGAACTCCAGGAAATGAGAAGCTTTGTTTTTCTTTGTGGTTGCTGTTTTCATTTTCTTTTTGTGTTCTTTGTTCATTTATCTGTCTTTGGAAGTAGAAGGGGAGGTACAGAAATGGTGAGACAAAGGGTAAACAAATGTAGTAGTGGTATTCATTCCCTAGATACTACGTTGAAAATGAACTACTGGGAGAGAGCAAGGAAACGGGTGACATTATCCAAAAAGAAATATATTCATTACTTGATTTATGTAACTGTAACCCTGCTGCACATCGCCTTTATATAAACAATAAAAATGTAAGAAAAATCTCATGGTGGACCCTCCCCTGTGATGCAGTTAATACACACTAACAATGGGAAAGGAGTGACAGTAGAGTAAAACAGCCTTTGTTGGGGAATGGGTATCAGAGGGGAAAGCAGGGCAGAGAAGGGGAACACACACACATATTATCTATATTACTGTATATTTTAACAATATTAAATATATATATTTATATAGTTAAGATTATTTTCAAAAGGAGAAAACAGATGATGGAGCATGATAGAAGAGAGGAGCTAGAGCAGAACAAACTAATAAACTATCTGCTTTGTATGACTATTAAAGATAATAAATACAATACTATATTCATGTGTGGAAATACTGCAATGAAACTGCCCTTGGATTACTGTTTGCTCATAAAAATTGTAATTAGAAGAAAATATAAACAGAAAGGGGGTGTATGGTCAAACAATATATGGCAGATTTGAAACCAGGCCTTTTGGCTCCAAACCTATGACTCTTTTACTACTCTGCCCCATTGTAGCAACAGCCATGGGTACTCAGGATTATTCACCCACATGTGGTGGCTACATATGCATGCAGGGGTAGAACAGACAGTGCAGGGACCCGGAATCCTGGTTAACAGGAGGTTTGCTGTTCTGTCATATTCTCCCTTAGCACCTTCCTCTTCTTCTCCGAACCAGGGTTTGTCATCTTAACTCTTGAACAAGGAATCTTTTGTTAGTTCCATCACCCAACCACCCCATAGTCTTTAAGAAAAAAGTCCTGGCTTCCAGTCTGGCCCCACCCTCTTTTCTGTCCTCTGTAGGCAGCTCCTCCCACTCACTGCACCCTGTGGTCCTTAAGTTTTTTGTGGGCAGACATTTTGCCTCTCACGTCTCCTCCCTGCCCCGTTTTATGGTGGCCTCCAATGATGGTCTTTTGAGTCTCAGCCTACGACTGTTTTCTCATCCCCATCTTTGTGTGTGTTCCCATAACCCCACAAAACTACCTTTGCATTCTCCACCATTGAATTGGTGGGCGGAGACTGGGTGGATGGTGGGGATGAGAGGCGAAAGGCTGGAGACCATCAGGAGGTTTGTGAAGGCCACTCCAGCGAGTATACAGGTGGCAAGGGGACTGGCCAGGGGTGCAGCGAGTGCTGAGGGCCAAGTTTTTGGGGAGTAGAGCTGAATCTGTTTATTCCAGAGATATTAGAAAAGGTCATCACCTGCCCAAGGGAGCTTTCTGGAAAGTTTGCCATTCTGCAGGAGACTTTCCTAGAAGACCTTTAGAAGACTCTTTCAACCCTTTACCCGGTTTCGTAGAGCGGTGGCATTCTTCGGGTTGCACAGAAGGCAGGGGCTCTAAAAATAGAAAGCATTATTATTACCGATTAAATTTCTTTCCACCTACAGAATTTTCTGAAAGTAATAAGAAGGGGAAGCCTGAGTCTGTGCTCAAGTGTTCGGGAAGCAGAGATGAATTGAGAGGTGATGGAAGAGGAGGGGTGGGGTGCAAGAGAATGTGAGGTCAGGCAGGTAAGTGGGAGTTAGGGTAAAAAGTGCTGCTGGAAAGCATCGATGGTAAGGGGCCTTTCAGGAGAGATGCACTGGATGTTGAAACAGGCTTCCTAGTGAGGCTACTACCACAGCCAATAGCAGACCAGGCCTTCAGGATGGAGGGTCTTTTTTGGGGGGGGGGTCTGGTCCTTGGGTCTGAACTCTGGGCCTGGGCACTGTCCCTCAGCTCTTCCGCTCAAGGCTAGCGCTCTACCACTTGGGCCACAGAGCCACTTCTGGCTTTTTTCTTTTTGCTTATGTGGTGCTGAGGAATCGAACCCAAGGCCTCATGCATGCAAGGCAAGCACTCTACCACTGAACCACCTTCCCAGCCCCAGGATGGAGGGTCTTTATCCCTGTCTCTGTAGGGGCAGCAAGGAACAAAAGCCCCCCTCTCAACTCTGATGGATGTGTAGCAGCTAATGGTTTCACTCTTCTTCCCTCCCAAATGCATTTCATGATCATGAAAATCCAAACACAAACTGATAGGTCTTGCAGTTTCTGAGAGGAGAGGTTGCCCATGGCTACTGGGAAGCTCTAAAATTATATGAAGAAAAAAAATCTGGTGTTTCATTTGAATGTTTTTCTTAAGGAGCACCCTTCAAATGGAATCAGCATCAAGTCCTACAAATCTGGATTCACCTCTGTTAGTCTATTAGAAAAGTTTAGAGTTAGGTGTCATGGCTTATGCCTCCAGTAACAACTCTGGCCAGGAGGCAGTTTGTGACTGAGAGGATTGTGGTTTGGAGGCTAGTTGTGGCAAGCATTTTGAGAGATTCAATCTCAATCAATAAAAAGATAGGCATAATGGTTTACCTGATAAATTGGTAGTCATCTTAGTCTCACAAGAAGCATAAAAAGGAAGACTGCAGTGTAGGCTGACCAGGAAAGAAATGCAAGTCTATACTCGAAAAAATAACAAAAGCAAAAAAAGGCATGGCTCAAGTGGTAGAGCACCTGCCTGCCAACCATGAGGCTCCGAGTTCAAATTATCAAAAGAGAGAAAAAAAAAAGCCCAGTGCCCATGGCTCATGCCTGTAATCCTAGCTACTCAGGAGGCTGAGATCTGAGGATTGCGGTTCAAAGCCAGCCCAGGCAGGAAAGTCTGTGGGACTCTTATCTCCAATTAATTACTAGAAAACCAGAAGTGGTGCTATGGCTCAAGTGGTAGAGCACTCTCTTTGACCTGAAAAGCTGAGGGACAGCGCCCAGGCCCAGAATTCAAGCCCCATGTCAGAGAAGAGAGAGAGAGAGAGGGGAGAGAGAGAGAGAGAGAGAGAGAGAGAGAGAGAGAAGGAGAAGGAGAGAGAGGGGGGGGGAGAGAGAGAGAGAATATGATTTGGAATGATTTAATGCCTTTTTCTTATAACATCAAAATGTCCAAGTTACTTTCGTATGTTTTCAGTGTCTTTTCTTCCTCACTGTAGCCTATTTTTGTCCTGAGAGCCTTCTTTCTCAGTTTTTGAGTAAGAGTTCTCATCTGTGTGATTCACAGCAGGGAACAGTCTTTGAAGTCTGGTTTGGACTACTTGCCTGTAAAATTGAATGATACCAAATTGCCGTCGCTTCATAAAGGTGGTTACATAACAGCATTTTCATGTGGTTTGACATAGCAATTCCTCTGAGTTTCCTCTCCTGACAAATGAAGATAACCAAGTCTACCTTGCTTGCTGGTGGCAAAGCTGGAATGGATGATGTATGTAGAGTGTTTGCACCCTGGGTGCTCAGTAAATGTTAGCCAATGTGTTGCTGTTAGTAGGAATAACTGTTGGTCCTTAAATTGATTGGCATTCTCTTTTTCCATGTTAAAAACAAGTTGCCACTTGTTTTACATATACCTAATGGAGTGTCCAACACATTCTTTGCTGTCCTTAGACTTCTCCTTAAGCTGTTGTTTGCAACTCCTTATATTAACTGGTCAACACTCATTTTGTGCTTTGTTCTTTCTTAAGGAAAATAAGACACAGAACTCCTAGAAAGTGGGTACAGTTATTTCCCTCACTTTTCTGAGGTCACACTGCTACTGACAGTCCAATCAGAACTGTTTGCAGAGTCTATGATTTTGACAATTCTGTCATATGACCTCCGCCCAGCCCACAATTGCTCAGTCACTAGTGTAGACCACCTTCCATGATTGACCTCTTCAGAGCTTGCAACCAAGTGATATACGTTAGACCTTCTCCTATACCACTGATCATTCTTATGTTTGTATGTTGAACACAAGAAGGGAACATCTGGAGGGTGCTCACCTAGGGGGCACCTCGAGGAGATGCTGCAGATTGTCCCTTATCTGTGGTGATCCCCTGCTCTAAACATGCCTTTCTTGAGAGCTGTGCAGTGGAAGCCATTGACTCAGGCTCTCCATGTAATGAAGTAGAGTCATGCCTGACTAGAGTCATCCAGCCAACGAACAAGGAGAAGTGAAAATATCCCTTTCTTCTTTCTTCTCCCATTTCTGTTCCTCAGTCTTCTGGTTGTTATTTCCAAACCTGAACTTTCTAACTTTTTTTCTTGGTTAGTTTTTAACTTGCAACAGTCCTTAGTTATGTAGTAGCCTCCTAATTTTGCTTTCATTTTTCCACCACTCATGTTCTTTGATCAACGGATTGATGTTGTTGGTACTCTGTTTTAAGGTCAGGGCCTTGCACATGCCAAGCACTTGCTAGGCCACTGAGTCTCACCACCAGTTCCAAGCCAGGTAATTTAAAATGGAATGTTGTAACATAGTCTTGCAAGATGACCTTCCTTATCATCTCAACTTCAGACAGCATTTCTGTACTATAAAATAAAGAATTCACCCTTTAGTGGCAGTCTCACTTCTGCCAGCTTTTCTACCACTTTTGTTTAGGTTGGTAATATTTACATTCTGTTCCATAATTACTATTAAATGCTGTTTATATGTTGATTTTTTAAATATGAAACTCAATGAAGATTTATGTTATAAATATACATTCTTGGGCCTGAGCACTGTCCCTGAGTTAAAAAAAATCCTTTTTATTTTTATTTTATTTCTCAAGGCTAGCTCTCTATGACAGTCAGCTTTCTTTGGGTGATTAGTTGGAGATAAGTGTCTCACAGACTTTCCTGCCTGGGCTGACTTTGAACCTAGATCCTCAGATTTCACTCAGCCTTCTGAGGAGCTTGGGTTACAGGTGTGAGCCATCAGCACCCAGGTGATTGCATTTTTTATTCTCTTTAGAACCAGAGAGTGTGAATAGATCTCTGGAAAAGATTCAGTATTATATTGCTCAGTTTATTCCATTCCCAGGATGATGTTCTATGATGTTCTATTCTGTTCTCAAATGTTCTACTCATGCCCAGAGTTGAGATGCATTTCCATGTTTGCAGATTTAAGCTGTGATTTCCATTTAAAATTCTGTTCACTTTTCTTGGTATTTCAAACTGCCTTTCTTCTTCTTTATAATGTAATGCTACTCTTTCAACTTGGTTGTAAGAGCACCCAGTAGTGGCTTGTTAATGGCGCTTTTCTTGACTCTGGATATTTCTCTTGTCTTCCTCTGATTTTCCTGGTCACAGTCCAGGTATTCAGAGAACTCTAGGATTTCAGTTCATTTCACTTAGAGGTTGCTCCCACTCTGTTGGGATCTCATGCTTGTTTTGCTTGGCCAGAGAATGCTTGCAAGTGACCTTACAGAAGGATGCACAGGAAGTTAACTTTCTGGGTCTTGGGTATGTCTGAAACCTCCTATACCCACCCCTTACTTGATTTGTCTGGAGTTCTGAGTTTGAGATTCTTTTTCCTCTAAGCTTTGAACACTATCTAGTATATGGCTTTTCTTTTAGTGTGATACTGATTGCTTTACAGATAACCAGCTCATTTCATACCTTTTCAACTTTAATTGGGATGCATTTTATGTATTTTTTTGTTTGTGCTGATACTGGGGCTTGAACTCAGGGCCTGAGTACTCTATCTTAGCTTTTTTGCTCAATGCTGGTACCCTACCACTTGAGCCACAGCTTCCTCTCTGGCTCTTTGGTGGTTCATTGAAGAAAAGAGTCTCACAGACTTTCCTATACAAGTGCTTTGAATCATGACTCTCAGATCTCAGACTCTAGAGTAGCTAGAAATACAAACATGATTCACTGGTACCAGGCCTGGTTTATATTTTTTTTGTATGCTCTAAGCATTTATCTTACCTCCCCTGATTATTTTCTTATTTCCATTGTCTCTATATTACTTTCTGGAACACTCATTAAATGGATGGTCCACGTATTGGATTGTTCTTTTATGTCATTTAACTTTTTTTTTCTATTATTATGCATCCTTTACATCTATGAGTTTGGAGGATTTCTTTAACTTTTGTCTTCCAGTTGTTCTACAGACCTTTTCATTTTGAAATTATGTCTTTAATTTGCAATAACTCTTACTTGATGTCAGAGTGTTTTATTTTTATAGTAATAGTTTCGTTTTTATGGTTGTAATGTCTCTTTGAATCTCTCTGAGCACACCAATTAGAATTATTTTAAAAGACCTGTTGTGTTTTCTCTTGGATTAGTGCTTTAGTAATGTAGATTCTTTTGTGTAATGCTGATTTTTCTCAAACATCCTTGGAGGTCTATTCATATTTTTTGAATGAAAGATCAATTGGTTAACTTCTGAAGTCAGCATAAAATGTTCTTTTTTTAATTTTATTTTTTTATTTTTTTTATTGTGAGACTACCATACAGAGGAGTTACAATTACATGGGCAAGATAACGAGTACATTTCTTATCAAGCATTGTTGCCTCCTCATTGCACAAAATGTTCTTTGTAGTGTAGAATCCTCTTTCCTTCCCAGAGCTCTTCCCTAAATGAAAACCAAGTAAGGTCATCAAATGCCTGAATGCATGGTACCTGCAATCCTAAGGATGCAAACATCATATTCTTTATGAGATAATCAATATAAAAAGTTGATAATAATTATGAGAAAAAAATAACAAGGAATACATTTGGGAGCATGGTTTGAAGATCTAAATTAGACTGGCGTTTTGAGATTTTTTTTTCCTGAGGAGGTGATATTTATTTTATGCTGGGGCTTGAGAGGTAGGTTGGAGTTGCCAAAGAGAGAAAATAGCACATTTAATGGTCCTGAGACAGAAAACAAAATATGTTCTAGGCACTGAAAGGAGACCAAGGGAGGAACAATGCATAAATTTAGGGTAAAAATGTAGCCACAGGCCAGATTCTAGAGGATCTTGAGCCTGAGTTATGGGAAGAGAGCTTGCTTCTCAGTGCAATGATAAGTCATTAAAGGATTTTAGACATGGAAGCGTTCAGATCAAATTTAAGTCATAAAAAAATCTGGTTATTTTGTGAGTAATGAAACGGTTGTGGTAACAGTATGAACAGAGAAAGAAGTAAGGAACTTTTTACAGAAGTTTAGGTAAGGGAAGATGTTTGAACGTGGTGAGCTCACTTGATGGAGAGAATTGACAGAGATTAGATGGCAGAGTTGTAAAGAGCAAAGGAAAAGTAATTTCAGACTACAACTCATGAATGGCATGCGTGATTTGGCAGATAGAAGGGCCATGTGGAGATGGAGACATCTGGAAAAAAGACAGACTTCAGGAACTGGCTGGGTTAAGTTAGGTGTAAGACAGCAAAGAGTAGAGATCCAGCAGACCTCTGCATACTTGCATCTGAGGAGAAGAGAGTCAGGGAGGACAAGATCCCTGCTCTAAGAAGGGGTGGATAGTAGTGTTGAAGGCTTCACGCTGACAGTGCTTATTCAGATGTGAAGGAAAGTGATTTTTTGGATGACTTGAAAGACTGGCCTTTAATTAGAGTGCTGGATGTAGAGGCCAGACTATGTGATTGACAAGCAAGTAGAAGGCTAGCAAATGGATAGGGATGGGGTGAGAGATTCTTGGCTAACTCCTTCAAGAAGAATTGCTGTGAAGGGAAAGGATTGGGTAACTAAAGGAAAGAGTAGCATAATACAGGTCAAAATCACTACGAGTACGAGCTTCACAAGGGCAAGGTTCTTAGGGACAAGACAATGCCTGGTCATTCAATCATGTTGGGTGAATCTACTGGAATAGGCAAAACCTCAAGTAGACCCATTCTGCCTACTACATGGCAGACAGCTGGCTCAGTGCTTCGTCTCCAGTGCTATGGATGAAACTGGTCACAAGTCCAGATGACCATGACCAACCACATTATGTGTCACTTTGGATACTAACATGTGGAAGATTTTATTTGGGAAAGATGAAAAGTATCCATGGATGTCTTGTTTAACAAGGATGTTCCACATATTTGCTGAGTACCAGTTATGTACTGATCATCATGTCATGTGTTTTAGGCTTCTTCATTTTATTTTTACAACCATCATTTTCATTTTATAGATGGTGAGCATTAAAGCTTAGAGAGAGGAAGAATGTTTCTCAAGGTCATATGTATTATCAACAGATGAGTCAGGATTTGAACCCAGAAACATTTATATTAGCAAATATTAACTTTACAAACATATTCTATTGGCATATATCTTTTTTTAAACAATGTAATGGGTCTCACTGTGACACTATTATACATAGATACAATGTGCTTTGATTATATTCACCCCCTTCCCCTTACCTAATTCTCTTATTCTCCCTCCCTACTCCCACTGCTTTTCTTCATTTTTCCAAATAGACCCCTTCTACATTTGTGTGTTTTTTAAAACATAAATTTTACAGGAAGAAAAACAAGATTTGTCTTGCTGAGCCTGGTTTATTTTGTTTAACATGATGACCTCCAGTTTCATCTGCTTTGCTACTAAGAACATGATTTTATTTTTCTTTATAAACATAGAATAGGTACCTTTGCCCATCCATCTGTTGATGGGCCCGGAGCTTGGCTGTTGGAAAGAGTGTTGCAGTCAACATGGTGTTTCTGTCTGTAGGTAGACTTACATCCCTTCAGATACTTGTTCAGAAGTGCAATAGCAGGACTGTATGGTATTTTTTTAGGCATTTGAGGAACCTCCAACCCGGTTTCCATAGTGGCACCATGAATTTACATTCCCACCAACAGCATGAGAAGGGTTTTCTCTCCTTACTTTATTACCAGCATTTTGTTGATTTTTATTTCCTTTATGAACAAACTAACTTTTAATTGTACTTTAAATTCATATGAAATGGAAAGCAGAAATGGAAAGTTTAAAGGAATCATAGACAGTTCTTTTTCCTGCAGGTACAACTGATCTTATGTTAACAGATGAAGATTCTCACTCTTAAAAAAACTGCAAAACGAAGTTTACAACTTGTGGGGAGAAGGGAGGAGTTGGAGATGGGGAGGGAAGGGATGGTAGGGGAAAAACAAAGAGGAGGTAACAATGCTCGAGAGGAAATGTACTCATTACTTTACTCATGTAATTGTAACCACTCTGTACACTAATTTTACAATAAAAACATTTAAAAAGTGATCAACCAGGCTATCCTAAAAAAAACTGCTTAAGGAATATTTTATAGTCATAATGAAACCCCTTTGGGAAATGGAAGTATGGCTCAAGTGACTCAGCACATACCTTGAGCAAAATAGCTAAAGCAAGATTACAAGGCCCTGAGTTCAAGCCCCACTCCTGGCATACACACACACACACACACACACACACACACACACCCTTCATACAAATAATGCATACATATATAGAAAAAGAAAATTCGTAGTCACCCATGGTATTATTTTGCAGTGGACCTTATACCCTAAAGCCAGGAAGCTTTTTCACTTTCCAAGTGGACATTTTTTTTCTTTTTAATAATTACCTCCTATAGTCCTGGCAGTAATAACATCAATGTCATTCAATAAAAACATAAAAACAGCCACATTAAAATATTTGTGGTCTGGGAAGGTGGCTCAGTGGTAGAGTGCTTGCCTTACATTCATGAGGCCCTGGGTTCGATTCCTCAGCACCACATAAGCAGGAAAAAAAAAGCTGGAAGTGGCACTGTGGCTTAAGTGGAAAAGCACTAGCCTTGAGCTGCAGAGTTGACAGTGCCCAGGCCCAGAGTTCAGGCCCCACGACTGACAAAAAAATAAACAAATATACAAACAAACAAATAAATATATAATTCGCTTATTTTACCAAAGAAATCCAAGCCAAAACCAGAAAAGCTCTAAACTCTGTTCATTATTGTGATTGGCCCAGGACCTCCATTATTATTGGGGAAATAGCAGGAAGGGGAAAGAGAAGCAAAGGTTAACAGGACACTTTAGGACCACATGAGGAAACTCTTTTTTAATAACAGAATCATTAACAATGCCTGTGAACAGATGTGCTGATCTTTAAGAAAACTCTTAAGTTCTTGCAGCTGGTCTTACCAAGCTGGACCAGGAAACCAAGCCTTCGGACCTTTTGGCAGAAGCTAATGTGACCAAGTAGCATGGCCAGGGTCTGGGATATGGATGGAGTCAGCCGGTATGAATCTCTTTACTTTGCTTTCCTGATGTGCTTGCCAGTGCACTGGTAGCTTCTGAGATACATGGTCTGCCATCAAAAGGATAGGTAGTATCTTAACAGGAGAATGGAGTGTGATGGCCTAGACAGTGGCATTGGCATTGGTCTTCTAGTCTAGCAAACATTCTGGTTCTCCATATTTGTAGGCCTCATGGAGAACATCTTCAACCAAGAGGCCATGTTAAACTGAATTAGAAGAACTTATTTAAGAAGAACTTGGTAAATTAAAAAAAAATCACAACTTGTATTTCTAATGTTTTGGAAAATCACCACCCATTTTAGACAGGTTTTGCATGTTCTCCTATCTTTAAAAAAGCCACAGCACCTGAAAGCCTGGAGATGCTTAATATAACCCCAAGCTCATAGTGCCCAGACAGAAGAGACCAACCTGAGAGGCAGGAATCAACAATACTATTTGTTCATTTCCCAGGGTACTTACCCTGTCTATCCACATTTGCACTTCCTTCCACCCCCATCCTGTGTGCATCCCTGCCCCCTTTCCCATCTGCAGGCTCCCTATTCTTATCAAAAGCTGCTCCTCTTCTCTAGATCATGTAATGCCCGTTACCATAGCACCCGGGTATTTCTCATTATTAAGATGATCTCTTTATTAGGAAGCCTGCTCCTCCCAGGAAACCAGGCACTTGGAGCCCATTTGACAAGATGACGATGCTGTGTCTTGGAGGCTTAGGGATTTGTCAGGGCGGCCAGGATAGAGAGATCCAGAGAATATGGTCTCATGTCCAGCTCCTGGCCTGCATCTTTGTGCTGAGTGACTGAAACTCTTATAGTCATTTTATTCCATTTCTTTTCCTTTCATCATGCACTCATTATAATTATACATGTTATTATACTTCACATTTTACAAAAGGCTTTCAAATACAGCCCTACTTTCAATCTTCACAATATTCTTGTGAACTCAGGATTTTGTGCTTACTTTGAAAGGGTGAAGAAACTGAAAATTAACTTCAGAGGGCTTTGACTGCTCAAGGGCATATATTTATATATACTTAGGAGCAAAACCAAGATTCAAAACCAGCCTCTATACTGTCTCCACAACCACTTCTTTCTTTCTAGACAAATGGATGATAGGTGAAAATCAAGAAGGTATTTGAATAGGCACAGAGATAGCCACATAAAGAATATGGTGCTTCTTGCAGAATGGATGCTCAATGACTGCTTATTGCTTTGTTGGGGGCAAACATGTCTCTTTTTAAATCCAATGTACTGGACTGACTCACTGTCACTGGCTTTTGATTACTTTTCAGTGGAGGAATAGATTCAACATTTTTTAAGCCCCTGATAATGAACAAGGCATTGCTGGAAGGATTGGGGAGGACACAGAGTATCCTACATTGCCTACATTTTAGACAGTGGAGGGTAGTTAAGACATCTTCTGTGCACACAAAGCTATCATCCAGCACAGAGTGTGGCAGACACTAGTCACTTAGTATACTGTTCTGGGCTTGGGAGCGTCAGTGATGAAGAGTGATGCTCCCAAGAAGCTTTCTCTCTGAGGAGGAAGACACGTGGACAATTTAGTTATTATCATGATATGTGTTGGAGATGAAGAATAGATACAGAATGCGTGTAAAAACTGAGTTTCCAACTTTGGCCAGGTAGGAGGCTGAATAATAGGGTGGTAGATGTTAAGAAAGAGACTCTGATCCACAGAAGAAATTGTGACGTGCTCTGTCCCTCAGAAGGGAACTAAGCTTCCTGTCGCTTTAAAGTTAGGTCAAATGTTTAGTGAGGCAGCCAAGGAGCAACAATTAGAAAGGTGAAAGCAAAGGGTGTGAGGGACAAGCTTTTAGTATCAATCTGTTAAATAATGTAGTTTGTGGGTATGCCAAGTCACACACCTAATAAATTAGTTACAGATTCGGAGCAAAGGTATACGATGCTGAGAGATGGGGTGAATGAAGAGTTTCAAGATCAGGTAAGATAGAGAAAGACACACACACACATACACACACACACACACACACACACACACACACACACACACGGAAGAGAAAGAAAGGAGAGAAGGACTGACACAGAGATCACCTAATTGGGGAGGATCAGGAAGAGGTGTCAGAATGTCCAGAGCACAAGCCTTAGCTTCTGCTGAAGGGGAAAAGGTAATAAAGAAGAGGATTTCCAGGAGGGGGAAGCAGATGGAGCTAAAGTAGGGACTGAGCAGCATGTACAATGTTCTTAGGAAAAAGTTTGCTGGGTGCTTTTCTGGAGACTTGAATGGTTGAACTTGGTCAAGGAGGACCAAGGGTGTAAGAGGGGTGGGATGGGATGCCATCTAGGGCAGATACCTCTGTGGATAAAGAGTAACCATTGAGGAGTTGCACCACAGAATGGGCAGGAGAGGGAAGGGCAGGATAGCGGTCACCTTTCCATTGCTGGCCCTCCACTTCAATTCCAGCATCCTCCTGATTTGCCACCAGCAAACTGAACTGTAAATGGAAGGTTTAAAACAGTCCTCTGCTCATCTTCCAATGGAGAAAAGGGTGATTCATTTTTATCATTCATCATTGCCGCTTTTCTTAAGCAGACACGAGTGAACCCTCCCTGAAGAAGGGAGAGGGCATATCTCATCCCTCGTGGATGTTGAAGAACTGCTTGTTGAATGAACTGAATCCTTCCTCTCCGTTTCTGTTGTTTTCAGTGGCCTGAAGTCCTTAAGAGGCTTTTTACATCTGACAGGTGTCAAGGGCCACTGGAGCCTGCATCTCTGCTTTCACAGCTCTGCTAGAGTTGGAGGATGAAGCCTGCTAAGGATCTACATTAAAAGCATCAGTGTTGGATCATGTGGGCTCTCATCAGAGAGGGTGGAAGGGCAACATCCCTCTCACACACAGGCTTTAATTTGGCGTCAGAAAGGCTCCAGTCCCTAAATAATTGGTCCCTAAATACCAGGCTGCTGATATGTCTGCCATTCTGCCATGACAGTCACTGATGTTTGGGCCATTTCAGAAATAGCATAGCATCCTTAACAGCTGTTCATGGGTGAAGTCATAGGCAGCCCGAAAGGCCTTCCTCTCTGCATGCCACTGCATTAGGAATGGTGTTGAGATCTGCCCCTCTTCCCTGCAACCCTCCAAGTCCCTTGTTTTTCTTAATTGGAGCTCTTCTTCTTCTTCTCTTGTCAGGTTGTACCTCTTCACCTACTTTCTCCAAACGAAATCCAAGAACTATAAGTGTAGGCCAGCACCACCTCTCTTCCTCCTAACTCCATATAAAATTCATGTTCCAGAACCTACCTTTGTCCAGAGCCTCCTGCTTGCCAGGCATGAGGGTATACACAGTTCAAGATTTCATGTGCAAAATGAAATGCAGTTGAAAGCAGCACAAAATTTGGAGTCAAAAGCATTGATTTTACTGGGTGACCATGGTGGCTCATGCATATAATCCTAGCTATTTGGGATTGGTAGATTGTGGTTCAAGGCCAGCCCAGATATAAAAGATCTTGAAACTCCATCTCACTGACTGACTGAGTATGGTAGTACCTCCCTGTTATCCTAGCTACAGGGAAAGCAAGAGTAGAAGGATCATGATTCAGGCTGACTAAGACATTAAGCAAGAACTTACCCCCAAAATAGGCAAAGAGGGAACACATATCACCTGTCTTCTGAGAGGCCCTAAATTCAGTCTCCAATATTGCAAAAAAAAGAGTTATTTTCTAATCTTGACTCTACTACTTAACAGAAACTTTAGGAAATTACACTAAAATGACATTAATGTCAGCTCTACAAGGGAGCAACAAAACATGCTGTAGCATGGCATCCACAACTAAGATTTGATCTTCTGCCAATACCATTCTCTTTTTGCTTATGTGGTGCTGGGGAATCAAACCCAGGGCCTCATGCACGCAAGTCAAGCGCTCTACCACTCAGCCACCTTCCCAGCCCCTACAAATACCATTCTCTAGAGTGTGATTCTCACATTTGATGCCCACAGGAACCACCTGGGAACCTTGTCAGCGTTGCTTGTGTCTAGGCACCCTCCAGCTCCAAAGCTTCTGAATCAGAGGAGTGGGGCTTAGCAATTTCTGTGTTTAACAAGCCTCCCAGATAGGCCTGATATAGATGGTTCTGAGACCCTTGAAGCAATCTTATGGCAAGAGGAATGTTTCAACTCCCTCTTTTTTCCATCTCTCATGGATGGTATTGTGTTTCTTTAATACCTTATGGTTGGTGCCTGCCAAACTTGATTTAGTCCTTTTAAGACTAATTTAATGCACCACAGACAGGGCTTTCTCAGCCTTTGGTGTTTCTTATTTGAAGCCCTTTTCTGCTTGCCTCAATGAGCTATTTCTCTTCATATAGCTATTTTCCCCCTCTTTTATGCTACTGGGTGGAGTTACCTGAATACTGGTAGTTGAGGATAGCTCTCCAACTCCTTGCAAAACTAAATGCTTTCTAGCCTTTTGGGGATCAGATGCCTAGAAATGTGGGATGATAGAGTGTTGGGATTTTGTCAGTAAAAAAAATACCATGTCTGTTTTAAACTAACTCAAAAGACTTTCCCTGATCCAGACAAAATCATTATGGCAAGATAAATTCTCATGTTCTATTATCCAAAATCCTATCCAACAACAGCCTTCCTGGATTTTGCTTTCAATGCTGTTTCACGTCCATTTATAAATGGGCTGCAATAGCATGTTTTATACATTTGGGGGAGTTTCATTACTATTGTTTATATCATCACAAGACCTTCTTATATATGTAAATGCCACAGAACAGAATAAAGTGAGTTTTGTTCAAGTCCTACTTGGTGATATGTACATGCTTTTCTCAGTAGGTCTTCAGATGAGCGGCTTAGTTCATCCCCAGGACCTCTTAAATGGAAACCAAATCAAGAACAACAGACATTTTCCTTCATGTAAATATAGCTGGTAAGGCATTTTGGGTTGTGCTGAGGTTAACAGTGAGCTTCGGACGTCTTGGTCTGCCCCACCCTGCTCTCAGCTGCCAGCAATGATAATCTGCCTCCTGCAGTCTCTAGATGGTATATTTAGAGCCTCTTCCCCAAGAGTAAGTGGGATCTGAAAATAGACTGCTTTGCTTGTGTGTGATTGGGTTGCAGCTTCCCAATCTACACCTGAATATGTAGAAATACATGTGGCCAATGGCCAGCATGAAGTAATTCAACAGAGTTCCTTCAGTTGAATCCAAGGGGTGGTGACTTGGTCTTTGGCACACAACTGCACTTCAGAATTTCTTCTTCCTTTTCAGGGGCTTGAACAGACTTCCCTGAACTCTAATGTGACATCACATCTTTGGCTGGAGCTCCTTGGATCTAGACCCAATCTGGATTAGAATGCCCATATTTGCACTGCCAGCTCCTCTCCAGAGGGAACCAGATGTTTTCCCCTGGGTTCAGTGCCATTCTGTTTGCAGCATGATCATAGTTGTTCTGTCTCCTGAGAGCTGTCATGTGCTGTGCAGCTGCAGTTGGGTTGTTTATGATGGGGTGGGTTTTATGATCATCAAGTGGCTAGTACTCCAGAGAAGAAAGCATGTATGCAACTGTTCTTTCTATCTTGAAGATTTTATGACAGCATTATTTCAGGAAGGGTTGTTATAGGTTATCTTTAAATTCTTACCTTATAGCTCCAGAACAAGAGAGAACATCAGAGTATTAACCACACGTAAGGGAATTTTTAACACAGGAACTGGCCTTTAATGAGTAAGAATCTGGCAGCAGAGGGGATGGGGTGGGGTGGGACATGCCATAATGGAAACATAGTCAGTGCCAGCAAACCTTAAGTCAGTGTGTGCTAAGTCTACACAGATGATGGTCATAGCTTTGATCAGCAAGTGAGCTCCTACTGGTATCTCAACAGACAGACAAGGCAGATCATATTGGTATCCTGGGAAGCTGTTCTTCCTTTTCTGTTGATGGGTCATTCTTGGTATTTTGTTTAAGGAGGTTCTTTTTTCTTAAGTCAGTGTTTACCAAAATCGAATGCAAGTAGAGTCATCTGGAGTTTTTAACAGTTCTAAACTTAAGACCTCCACCCAATATCAACCAAGTCATTTCTGGAGATGAACATGGATATTAGTAACTTTTAAGTTTTTGGAGGGCTTCCACTGTCCAATGAGTTTGCAAACTACTTCCTTAAAGGCAAACCACTCGGTCAACTGGTTTTACTAGTGACTGGGCCAGTTGGCTATGATATAAAGCCAATAGATGATACCTTTCAGATATGATTTGTGCCTGTTAGGATACAGTCAGGTTGTACAGAAATGGTCCCATTTTTTATGACAGCTGAGACAGTTCTAATTTAAAGGTAGTCAATATTCTGCTTTAGAAACTTCATGTCAGTCTACAATGGTAATTCCAGGAAAATGAAATATGAGCTTTTAAAACTATTGGAACCAAGGAACAGGCACCCTGATTTCATCATGCTCAGTACCCCAGAAATGACATCAGGAGATCTTGACACACTCTACTACCTCTTACCCACTTTTACTCATGCATTCATTCATCACATATTTTATATGTGTTATATTTGTTGTTGAGGTTTTGGGGTTATAACAATGACTTAAACTCAGTTAAAAAAATGCTTAGTTTCCAGCCATCTAAGGTTTGCCATCTAGTAAGATGGCCTTTCAGATGCAGTCATGATGAAGAATGACATAAAAGTTGTGCCAAGAACAGACTATTGCAGATGGGGGTGGGGGTTATGGGAGGGAATAGAGGGAAACACAAAGTTCTCATTGGAATGGCCTTCCAAATAGGTAGTGTTTGGACAGAAAGCAGAAAAAAGGGAAGGCTCTTCTGAGCTGAGGAGCAGAATGAACACACGTGAAGGTGGGTCACGATGGGGGGGGGCATCACTAGAAAACAGAGGAGTCACCTGTCTGGCTAGCATGTGACAGAGAGACAAAACCAGGAAGAAAGCTTTTGTGACAGAATTTACTTGGCAAGTCCAGCACAGAATCACAGGTAAGACAAGGGAACTCTGGAAAACCAGACCATCAAATATGAGAGACAGAACAATTTTTCTCACTGACACCGGGAAGCCAAAGTTCGTCTCCTCCTCCCAGCTCTTAAACCTAATGCCTGGCATGACATCTCTCTCCTTCTTCCCGCCACCTTTGCTCTTTTCCTTCTCATCATAGTGTAACTGCCGATGCCTCAAAGAATTTTGCACTGACCTTTCAGTTTGAATCACATCCCTTGCCACAATCATTCACCTCATTAAATGGTTTTCCTTCATAGTGCTTCATCGGTTATAATGATATGAATGGATCAGCGACTGATTAATACCCATCCACCAAACTGCATTAATTCCATGAGGTCAGGAACTATATCTATCTTTCCCTTTTGGACAGACACCTCCACTGAATGACAGATAACACACTCCTAGTAAGTGTTGGTTATACAGTAAGTGACTGAATGGATGAGTCACAGCAAAAAAAAAATTCACTATGCAGAAACCCCTTCTCCCAAGACACATATAATGGAAACTTTATTAGGGGGAATGGGAACATAATCTGCTGAAGGCTGGCTTGGAGTTAGACTTGTTTCTTTCTGTTTTTGTCTGAGTTTATTGTTGTTGCTGTTGCTGTCTCTGGGTCTTGAACTCAGGGCCTGAGCACTCCCCCTGAGCTTTTATTTTCCCCCCTCAAGACTAGTGCTCTATCACTTGGGTCACAGCTCCACTTTGTTTTTTGTTTTGTTAGTTGTGGGGCTTGAACTCTGGGCCTGGGCGCTGTCCCTCAGCTCTTTAGATCAAGGCAAGCACTCTACCCACTTGAGCCATAGCACCACTTCTGGTTTTCTGGTGGTTAATTGGACATAAGAGTCTCATGGACTTTCCTTGCCTGGGCTGGCTTTGAAACGTGATCCTCAGATCTCAGCCTCCTGAGTAGCTAAGATTACAGGTGTAAGCCACTGGCAGCCAGCTCACTTTGCTTTTTTGTTTGTTTGTTTTTGGTGCTGGGAGATAGAAGTTTCATAGGCTTTCTTGCTTTGGCTGGCTTCAAATTGTGATCCTCCACTCTCAGCCTCCTGAGTAACTAGGATTACAGGCATAAGCCACTGGCTCCTGGCTTTGTTTTGTTTTGGTGGTGCTAGATTGAACTCTGGGTCTCACACTTGGTAGGCAAACACACTATCACTTACATCACCAGGCCTTTTTTTGCTTACAGTTGGCTTTGGACCATGGTCATCCTGCCTATACCTCCAGTGTAGGTGAGATTATAAGCATGCATCACCACACTTGTACCTTTTCCCTTTTATATCTTTAATGAGTTTTATTATGATTTTTTTCTACATGTATAAAAAATATATACTTCAATCAGCTTCCACTGACCTCTTTCCTCTCCCATTAGCGATCTGAATTTCATGCTAATTTTTGTTGCTATCTAGTTGTGAGACTACATCCAAAATCCAATTCATTGGAGTAGTTGTTTTTTTCTTCTCTAGCATTACAGCCTCAATGTCAAATGCCTTATTTGCAAAAGTGAGGTCATAAAACCTGTGTTACTTTAATATTTGAGGAAACACATTGAAACTCGATGTGTTGTTATATAGGTAAAGTACTATAAAAATATAAAAACATTAATCTATTGCATCAGTAAGGAGATACTGCTCCTAAATTCTTGAATGTTTATCAACAATTGTCAAATGGACAATTCTGGTTTTTCACTTGTGTTTGCTACAAAATATTATTTTTATCACCATAACAAAATAAACAAAAACAATGCCAGAGGCAAAGATACGTATATCTTTGATGACTTGGGTGTAAATAAGATGTTACTAACTGAGTTCTTGTCAAACCTAGTAGTGAAAACTCATGCCCTTTTCATTCTTTCAGTTATGGCTCTAAGTGCTTTAATAAGACTTGAATATATCCTTTAAGAGGACTAGATCATTCACCTTGAAAAGAATTCTTGTTAGGAAGCCCAGAATTCTTATGGATGAATTGGCTAATTTCTGCTCTAGACACTGAGCATGTGAGCTTTTATTTGGCATCCCAATAAGAATCCAGCAACAGCTGGAGACACTGGAGTGGCTGATGTCGGTGGCATTGTCTGGAAAGGGCTTAGGTTAGAAACACTTGCCAGTTGGGATAATGTTGTTATATCAGTAATGGTTTTAGACAGAACATACTGGTGCTGAGCAGAAAAAAGTAAACTGCCACATGTAAAAGGCCACATGTCTATTTAAGTTTGGGCAAAGTTTTCATTTGTTATAAGTTTTTAAATCGTATGGAAAGTATCACTAGGAAAATATTCTGGGTGCTCTTTGGTGTATTATTTTGGGCATTTGAAGTCAAGGCAGGCATTTCTGATGCAGAAATGTCTATTAAACAGTATTATGGTGGGTATCCACAACACACATGATCTCTGTTTTTGAAGCGATAACAATCATGCGGGACATATTCAAAAGAGAGACGCTAGCCATTTGGCTCCACAGTCCTGGGTGGGGATCCAACAAAGCCACACATGTTAAGTGTTATTGGAGCACACTTTGAACATTTAGGCTGGGAGGAGATCTTTGTAGATAAGTGTGGTCGTGGTGGGCACTGAGCTGGAACTTGAGTGATAGGTGAGAACTTGACAGATGGGAAAGGCTAAATGAGTGGGAATGATAAAGCACACGCTGGGAACCACATCCAGTCCTCCTACAGTAGGTGAACCAGTAACAATCAGAGGAATGAAAGAAAGAAAACCAAGGAAGATTTACTTTTTTTGCATTCACTTCTTTGTTTCAATTTGTATTCAAATTGTTTCATCCAACAAAGAAATGGGTAGTGTGCAAACAAGCAAATACCCAATTCTTAACCATTTATGGTCTGAAAAACAAAAGCAAACGAGGTGTGGTGGCATAGACCTATAATCCTGACCCTCGGGAGGTGAGGCAGAAGGATTGAGAGTTCAAAGCCAACTTTGTCTCAGACTAATCTAAACAAACCATCAGATAAGCAAAACTCATATCACAAAAATCTCAGTGAGGTAGGACATTTTTCCCAGACAGCCAATGGGCTGCAGACCTTTATAGTGCCTGTGTCTTGTGGCTTCTATCCCAGAATGCTCTCCTTCACATAGAACTCAAAAGTAGGCTGAGACATGGTGGTGAGACTTTTCCATACTGGGTTAAAATTTTTGCATGTGTTCTATGAGGAAATGAAGGAAACGGCGTGAAAGGGGAAGAAAGGAGAGTATCATCACAAACGGCTAACAATCATCATAGAATTGACCTTGCACAGGGGCTTAGAGTGGGCATTTTGAAGGATAGATTCTGAGCATTTGAGTACTTGGAACTCTTGTAGGCAAGGCTCATCAAAATGCTAGTTAAAATAGCTCATTTCCATCTCTGTCAGGCATGCAATAGGAAATTGCAGTTTGTACTTCAACGAGACACAGCTCAGGTATTATTATGGAGAAAAATGGACCATGAAAGAACAGGGAATGGACAGGTTTGCATTCACTTCAACAACTGAAGAGGTTAGGGAAACTCAGCTAGCCCTGCGTCACCATTTGACAAATGAGAAAAGAAAATGAAGTAAAGTGACTTGCCTAATTGCCTAATGTCTTATCACCATTGCCATCATCATCATCATCATCATCATCATCATCATCATCATCATCATTGTCATCATCAACATAAAACCATTATCCCTGTCACCATCATCACCATTAACATCATAACCATCATCAGTATTACCATCATCATCACCACCACCACCACAACCATCATCATCAAATTAGTTTATATGTGTTGAACGTTTGCTATGTCGTGCCATATTCTAACTTATTTAATGCTCACAGACAACTTACAAAGTAACCATAGCCCAGGAAGATTCAATAATCTGCAGATATCACCCAGCTGTATGCCATAGACCCAGGATTTGCACGCAGCATGGTTAGGTTCAGACTTGGTATTTTCTCTGTAATCTAGGCCATTCAACTGTAAGTAGTAGGAAAGCGTACAGGCACCAATGAATGGATTTTCTGGTTGTCTATTAAAAATGTTATCTTTGCTTAATGTAAAAAAAGGCCAATATTTTTTTTATCAGTGAATTGGCTAAGATAGGAGAAAAGTGGTTCCTTGTTTACAGAAGTTGTGAAATGGGCGTAACATAAAAGATCCACTAGACAACAGAAACATGTTCCCAAAAGATCAAGGATGATGAATGAATCTCCAAGGATTTTATTTTTAAAAGCAAATAGGCAGATCTGCATGTAGGCCCCCATTGCTTGAGAATGGGCAGAATGCATATAAAAAGGAACGTTGAGGAAAGGAAGGTTTTTGTTGTGTTAGTTCTATTAACATTCAGAGCTAATGCAGGGTTTTGCCTCCATAATAAACCTTTTCATGATGAGAGGTCCCTAGAGTCTAGACGGGATAGCAATAAACCTCCCAGTTATGGATGTGTTCAAATTCTAGCTGACCAGCATCTTGTCAAGTGTTTCCCAGGATTCTGCACCCCTCCCTAGGATTCTGCACCATTCTCAAAGGCTCCACAGCAATGACCTGGACTATTCTTCCTCTTTCCTGACCTTTTGCTCTAGCTCATATCCCAGCCTCTTCCTCTGTCATCTTCACTATATTCCTCCCCCAGGCCTCTTATTTTTAGTAGGTTTTTGTTTTTAAATGCTGGATATTCCTAGCATTTGAATGTTGGTTTTCTTCTATAGTGGCTGATTTGGCTTACTGGCTGGGTTATTTGTGTCCTGGGCCATATCAGGCAAAAGCCTGTCATGTTTCCTGTAGCCCCTCAGAGCTCCTTCTATGAGACTGGCCTTGAGCCGTGTGCTGACGGCACATAGATCACCCTGCTCAGACATCTTAAGGAAAAGTTTGGACCATATCAGAACATTGCACGCCAGTCACTGTGAGTGAACCTATGTAAATTGTAGCAACATTATTAGAAACAGGAGGGGTTGTGACTAGACTTGAACATTTGGTGGTATGTGTGTTAATTAGAAGATACAGGAGTACCTGGGGAAAATATGACTGTGAGGGTGCAGCAGACCTGTCTCAGAATTGGAAGTTCCCACTGTGATACCCCACAGATTTGCTTGTCTTATGTCCCTCCTAGGAAGTAACCTAGATCATGTGGACAGACACCGTAGGGGGGGAAATAAGACAAGTTTCAGCTCAGTAACAAACTTTTTTTTTCATGGTGAGGGACGAATGAACAGTAGTGAGCTCCCTGTTACTGAGGGTATTCAAGTATAGACTGAACCGCACCTTGCCAGAGAAGTTGTAGAATAGACCCAAATATCAAAGGGACTTAGACTCTCATCTGTGGGTTGTCTCCACCCAAAGGAGTCTGTGTCAGGTAGGACCTGTGTTTGAACAGGTGTCACAATGACAATGAAGCCATGGTGTCAAAGGTGTACCTCCAGCAAAACATCTAACCCAGCCTTGTCAAAACACCTCCTCCCTGTCTGTGAGAGTCCACAAGAAGCCAACTCCAGCTCCTGACTGCACTTTTCAAAGCTTGCATGGATAGGGTGTGAACAAATGTGCCTGGGCCCCTCAGGCAGGGGGAGCCCACAGGAACCCCGCCCCCTCCCCCCCAGAACTGCTCTATTTTAGTTTTCTGTAGCTGAGCATCAAGTCTCATGCTTTTCTGATTCCAAGCCTATGAAAGGGCTCTGTTCTCTCTTAGCCCCTACCCCCACCCCTTTTCACATATCAAATACCAAGTGCATTGGACAGTGAGGAGCCAGAGTGAGAAAATGCATTTTAATAAAAACCCCATTGATTTTTTTTTGTGGGTGCAAGTCCAAGAAAAGGCACCTCAAGAGTCTTGCATCCCCTTGCTACCTCTGCCCGCCCTCTCTCCTGACCTACTAGGGCTGTCACACATCGATTGGTTCCTAGATAATAGATTGTGCCACACGGTAGGGACCTCTGGGGACCAGTGGGGGAGGGGGAAGGCTGGAAGAGTCGCACACGCAGCAGCAGCCCAACCCGGAGTTAATCAAAGTAGCAACAGGATCTCAGGCGGCGGCAGCCGCAGTAACAGCAGTAGCGCGGTGGAGGTAGCATTATGCGTGATTACTGACAGGCACCAGCTGCCACCGCCCGCCACAGCCTCTCCACACACTATGAGGACTCCCCGATCAAGAAGCAGATTCCTGACTAATCCCAGAGGGCCGGCCCAGCCTCTGCTCCCCGGGCTGCTTGCAGGCGATGACCACTCTTGTTAGCCCAAGTTGAAGAAAGCTGGACGGTGCCTGGGAGCTGGGAGAGGCCGTGCTATTCACCAGAACTGAAGCGTAAACATGTATGGAAATTATCCTCACTTCATGAAGTTTCCTGCGGGCTTTGGCGGTAAGGATCTGCGAAGCTGGGGGGCTTCACAGCGGAACCCTATCTTGGAGAAGCAGGGGAGGGAGGGAGGGGGAGCAGGACCACTGGATGCATGTTGCATGGGAAGGAGGGCAGATATGGGAAGGAGGGCAGATATGGGAAGGAGGGCAGATATGTTCGTATGTATTGCTGCTGTGTGGTACAATCCCATCTGCACATGTGAGTGTGTGTGTGGGGGCACATGCCTGGGAGCCGAGGGCAGGGCTGGTGAGTGATCCTATGTGGCACATCCGATGAGGGGCTGGGGGAGTCCAAGGAGAGAGTCTAAGCCAACCAGCTCGAGCACCCGTCTGAGGCAAACACGCGCGCATTGTTTTACGCACATGTTTGTGTCTGTGTGAAAAGTGGAAGCGTGAAAGGGAGATTCCTAAGATGTTCCTATTATCTGATTTGTAGCACGGGGGGGGAAAAAGTGATTAGTGCATGAAGGTCCCTAAAACACTTTGTAAAGGGGAATATAGTTTGTTTTGACTGAAAAGCACATTTTCTACCATTGGATTTTCAAAAAGAAAACATAGTCCTCCTTTAATTTGCCACCCTGCTTTCCTTCCTGTTTTCTTTTCTTTGGATTCGCTAATAGCCTCTTCTCTCCTCCCCAGCTGCTGTCCCAGAATTCCAGGACAAGGGGCTTCCATCATTTCTACTTGGGGGGGGTACCATCTGGGCTGGTGTGTGTGGGGATGGTCTGGGCTCTTAGGAAAGGGGACCCACAAACTGAAGGTAGGTCTCCAAGCCAGGCAGGACAGCACTGTGGGTACACATCCCAGAAGCTTCCAGATGCTGTGTTCACAGGATGCCTTCATGCCCAGGCACATCTGGATCTTTGAGTAAATGCTGAGCCACCTGGACTCTGGTTTGCTCATATCTTGGGAGTCAAAGAGGGAGCCCCTATGGACTCTGGCAGACAGGATGAAACCTATTTTTCCTAAGGTCTTGGGAGCTGCAAAGTTTCTGCTCTCCTGACCTCCTCTATGAAGGCTTGGGGATAAGGTTTGTCTGTTTTGTTGGACAGAACCCTCTGAGACTCAGTGGAGTCCTGAAATGTAGACACAGTCCTAGGGGGCCAGGGCGCCAACTCACTTACGGGATGTTTTGTATGGCTGTACAGTCATGGCTGGCATGAGGCACCAGAGGTGCCAATGTGAATGAGACAGTCTTCTCTTGGGCTGGGAACAGCTTATTCACAGTGCTGTGTCCTGTGTGTGATAGGGAGGCCTGTGGAAACTGCTTCTTGTACCCTAGGTGAAGGGACTGGGGAATACTCGCGAGCTAATGCTCAGTCTGCTCAGGCGCACCTAATGAGCAAGGGAGAGTGTTGGCCAGTGTGAGGCCCCGCACACGGGGCCTCCAGTTTAGAGTTGGGCTCCCTCAACTCCCATCTCAGTTCTGTTCTGGCTGGGGACTGTTCTTTTTCTTTGCAACTGAATTCCGTTGTTTTAGGAGCATGCTTATTCTCAGCCAGATTCTTTGGACCCTCAAAGGTCTCTGAGCTTCTGGTTTTCGTAAGGCTAAAGAAACTCTCAACTAAAGAAATTCTCAAAGACATTCGACATGAATAAAAGGATTGTAGATATAGAAACATTTAGGGAAAGAGCTAAAGCAAAGACTGGGGGTTGCTTAGTTGAATCTGAAATAGTAGCTTCTTAGGTGAACATCATAGACCTCCCACTTTATAGATGGTCAACCTGAGCTTTTATCTAGTCCAAGGTTACAGAGTGCTTATAATAGAGTTTTTATAATGTTCAAACTTGTAATAGTATTGCCTTAATCTGATATCTTAAAAAGAAAGAGAGGGAGGGAGGGAGAAGAGAGGGGGAGACAGAGAAGGGAGGGAGGGGGGGGATAGGGAATCTCAGTTGGGATTCCCAGAAGTGTGGCCTTAGGATAAATATTGAACTTCTCTGGGCCTTAGCATCTTCACCTCTAAAATGGGATACATAATCTTATCTTTAGAGTTTTGTCATGGGAACTAAATGAGCTAGCATATGATAAGGCAGCTGCTATACTGCAGTCTATACATTTGGTACCCAAGCTAACATTTTCATCCCCTCCATTTTGCTCAAATATTAACACACATATTAGTTTTAAAATCAGACTTTGCTGAAGAACAAGGAAACAGGAATCTGGGGAAAGACACAGTTAAACCCACATGTTTTGTTTGGCTTAGATTTTCTTAATTTTGGAGGTTCTAGGATTTAGTATACTTCAATTTCAAATAGAAGAAAAGACAATTGGTTTCAAATAGAAGAAAACAGTTCAATGTTACCAGGAAGGGAGAGGGTTATGGAGGTCGTTTTTAATCTGCCTTCTAATGCTACTTCTCATTGTCATTCCTGGGGAAGGCCAATGACTTCATTTGAATGTGTTGTTACTCATTTTTTGTTTGCACCACTTAAGAGGAGTCCTGAATACTGAACCAAAAGGACTCTGCTCCATCCTCAGTCAAGTCTTAAATGCAGTGCATTTAAATGCAGAGCTGGAAAGGGGCTGGGAGACCCATGGCTAGACTGGTTCCTGAGTATTAGAGTAGCCACCCCTGCAGCCTCTGATGCCTTTGCCCCCACGCAGCAAGTGGCACTGCCCTTTCCATACCATTGGATGGGCAGCCACTGCATTCACAGATTAGCAAACAGAACCGTGGCGACTTCTATGACATGTGTGGAAATCTTTGGGAAGCAGCGTCACCCTTGGGACGTACCTGGAGTTTGAGTCTGGGTTGTGTTCTCCAGCCTGTCAGAGCATAATTGGGTCAGTGAACCAGAGACTGAACCAAAAGTGGTGGCTACCAGGGCTGCAGTGGCACCACAAAGGCCCCTGCTCTCCCAGCTCAGGGCAACTGCCCTTCAATGTCCAAAGGATTCTTCTCTTCTGATCAGCCAAATCCTGCTAACTGCTTGGAAAGAGGTTTGTTTTCCTGATATGAGATGTTGCTACATCTCAGAATTACTGCAACGATGCAGTAATTAATCTGTCCAGACCCCATTCTTCAGGACAGAAGAGATGGGACAGGAGTGGCTCCCATCTCACTCCTTAGCTCTACCAGCACCAATTCATTTCATCCTCAGCAAGCCAAAGGTTGGCACAATTTCCTTCCTTCACTGTCAGGCTTCTCTTAGGAAAGAGGAGATGAAGGTGTTGAAAGATAAAGAACTTTTAAGCTGGGCACTGGTGGCTCATGCCTGTAATCCTAGCTACTCAAGTGGCTGAGATTTGAGGATTATGGTGCAAAGCCAGCCCAGGAAGGAAAGTCCATGAGACTCTTATCTCCAGTTAACTACCAAAAGGCCAGAAGTGAAGCTGTGGGTCAAATAACAGAGTGTTAGCCTTGAGATAAAAACATAACCAAACAAAAAACCTTGAGGACAGAGTGTAGGCCCAGAGTTCAAGCCCCAGGACTAGCACAAAACAAAACAAAAACTCTAGGAAAGCCCCACAACTGGAAAAGACACAGCCAAGGGCTTGAACTCAGGTAGCCTGGCTCCAGCACCATGTCTAGCTGATTTGTCTCGTATGGCTTTTGTAGAGGACACATGAGCTCTGTAAGATGAGGGGCTGCAGCATACTAGGGTGGGAGGGGTCAGGAGCCCCAGTCCAGCCTTGGAAACCCAGCCTCAGCAGTGATAGATAGCTCCAGACGCAGCAGCCTGGCCAGTGAAGAATTAATCCCAGGATGGTTTCAGAGCTACCAAGAATATCAGAGACCTCTGCAGAATTGGTAACTTCCCGGGACTTCTTGACTTTCCAGAGACCTGCCCAGCTGGCACCAGCATTGGTGTAGAACACACCCCTTTCTATCTGAGTAGCCAGTGAGATTGGGTTGATGGTTGCATGCATATGCTCACATGTGTGGCTATGACAGAGCATATTTCCTCTCTGCAGATGTGTGGGTGGCTAATTGGAGCCTACCATGGGCGTAAGTGGTTAGGTTTATGTAGGAAGGAATAACTGTTTATGAGATGTAGGAAGGAACATATTTAATATAAACTATTTTCTGAAACATTCGCAGTCTTCCCAAGAGATAGAAAACTGAATAGCAACAGAGAGAAGAAATTGTGTGAAGATTAATTCCCTCTCCTCATTATGTAGTTTTGGGGTCTGCAGACAGCTGAGCCAACAGCCTTAGGCATCTTTTTTTCCCTCTTTGGAAACAGATGTAAAAGATATAGAGGCCCTGGAAATGAAAGAAAATTGTTTTCCAGAATGCCTGGACTTCCAATGGCTCTTATGAGATCGACTCAGTCCTGGTACAGTATTCCTCACAAAAGAATGAAAATAGTAGTTAACATTGATTGATTGATTGACTCGCTTGCTTGCTTACTTGTTACTTATTATTGAGGTATTTAACTCATAACTTTGTGTTTGCTAGCAGGAGCTCTATTACTTGAGCCACATGTCCAGCCCCTTTTTTGTGTTAGTTGTTTTTCAGCTAGGGTCTCTCTTGGGCAAAAGCCCAGGGTTACCCTCAGACCCTGAACCACCTATCTGTACTTCTCACTATAGCTGGGATTATGGTGCATGCATGTTCCTAGTCTGGTCTTGTTTTGTTCCTTAAGATGACAGTCTTGCTAAACTTCTGTCCAGGTTGGCCTCAAACTATGATCAACCCAATATTGATCTCCTGAGTAGCTGAGTAGTTAATACTTTCTAGGCATCTACTGTGTTCCAAACATTTTCTCCAGGGCATCACATGCATTATCTAATTTATATTCTCAAGGATGCTGGGAGATGGTGTTATCATCATCATCATCTCCATTTTCCTGACAGGAGAGTGAAGCCACAGGGAGGTTGACAAAAGTACACAAGATCATGTGGCTGGGAAGGAGCAGAGCCAGGATTTGTTCTGGGCAGTCCTTTGCCAGGGCCAATGTGCTTGCCATTCTCAGAGGTAGAGGAAGTATATATTAACCCCAAATGGCTGGACTGTGTGCAACAGCAGCTAAGATAGTAATTTCTCTCCTTATGCTCTTCACAACTTATTTATGGCCATGGCCCCTTTTCATTTGAAGCTACATAATTACAGCAAATGAATAAAATATTCAGGGCAGCAATGGGACTAAAAAAAGATAAATCTTTCTTTCCAGGGGGATTGTCCTTTATTCTAACATGTAGAGTCCATTTTCCTCCTCCTCCCTCCCATTCCTCCCTTCCCTCCCTCCCTCCTTCCCTCCCTCCCTCCCTCCCTTCCTTCCTTCATTCATTCCTTCCTTCCCTCCTTCCTTCCTTCCTTCTTTCCTTCCTTCCTCTCTTCTTGCCTTTCCCTCTTTCCTGGTATCAGTACTGGAGCTTAAACTCAGGATTTGGGCAATGTCCCTTAGCTTTTTCATCAACGCTGGCAGTCTACCACTTGAACCACAGCTCTACTTCTGGCTTTTAGGGTAGTTAACTGGAGATCAGAGTCTTATGGCTTTTCCTGCCCAGGCTGGCTTCTAATCTCAGTCCTCAGATCTAGGCCTTCTGACTAGCTACCATTACAAGTCTGAGCCACTAGCACCCAGTTTCCATTCTTGGGTAGGGGTGGGCATCTTTTTTCTCTAACGTGACATTTTCATCTTTGCAGGCCATACAGTCTCTGGGACAGCTGTTACTGAGGAAGCAGCCAGGGAGCAAGGCAGAAACCAACACACAGGGCTATGGCTGTGTTGCAAAGTGTCCCTGGGACCTCTAGAGCATCATTTTGCAGACTGTTATTACCATGGTGGATTGCTCTTCCCTTAGCAGCCGTCCCAGCACTTTGGCTCTGCAACATCCCTCCCTGGTGTGCAGCTGAGTGTGCACAGCTGGACAGAGGATAATGTGACTCATGTAGTCCAAGCACTCAGTTACAAGTTAAGACACTTGGAAAAGCACAAGAGGTTGGCCCAGTACTTACTGATGTTTGCAGTCATTTATTTTCCAAATCAAACACAAATTTTATTCATGCTCGTTATCCTCCTGTATACATAGCCTGAAGATAATATACAACATTCACGTCCACATTAGGCAGGACATGGAATTTTCCACTTGGGAAAAGTTTGGGCTTTTGTTGCATTTTGGGTTTCAGATATGAGATTAGGGATACTCAACCTGCATAAGATCTGACTGAATGAAGTCAGGTGGCCACAAGCATTTTGTGTTTGTTTGGTGGTAAAATTAGTGAGATAGTACTAAATCATCTCTCATCTGTTTTCTGTTTAATTAAACTTATGAATTAGAGTTAAAGGTTGAAGGTCTTTAAGGTGGTCTGTGATTCAGCCAGCCAAACCTCACTTTCATTCCCTATAGCCAGGAAGGAGGGCTATTCATCCTATTTGGAAATTTTGCAGAAAAAAAGAATTAAATTTTCTGATTGGAATCTACAATAAAATTTTAGTTAAAACTTCTAAGGTCTAACCTAAAACTCATTTCTTTTTTTCCCCTAAAACTCATTTCTAATTTTTTTTCATTTTTTATTATCTTACACAAATGATATGAAGGGGGCATTGTTTATAATATCTTCCTGTTAATCTCGCCCCCTCTATTACTGTTAATGTCTTTTTGTCTATACACTGTATTCTGCCCTTGGGGGTACCTGAGAGGCCAAGAAGAGAAGTCAAGGAGTCTTAGCCAACAGAGTGTTCCTCCTGACCCCCTAACTTTGAGAAAATGGCTTCACAGCACTGACTGCGTAAGTGTGGGATGGTCTACAGTGTAAGGATTAAAATTCAAAAGCTTAGAAAAGTAAACATGCAATAAATTCTTCTTTGTTTAATCCAGAGAAAATCTGGTATTGAATTTGACTAGAATTTTATATGTACTTATTTATTGTTTTGAGACAGAGTTTTGCTACTTAGCCCAGATCCACCTACCTCAGCCTCCTGTGAACTGGAATTATAGGTATGCACCACCACACTCAGCTGCTGTATATCTTTTTCAGAAGGGGCTGCCTGTCCATAAAGTGTCAGAGTGTGCACTGGATGTGATGATAGAATGTGCTGATCTAGGGTAAAGATCAGTTTCAAACTTCTCATGGGATTTTATCCCATCAGATTTCATCCAAACTTGAAGAATGGAAAAGCCCATAATCTTTTAGCTTAAAAATCATAGACAGAGCCAGGTGCTGGTGGCTCACGTCTGTAATCCTAGCTACTCAGGAGGCTGAGATCTGAGGATCATGGTTCAAAGCCAGCCCAGGCAGGAAATTCCACCAGACTCTTATCTCCAATAAACCACCAGAAAATCAGAAGTGGCTCAAATGGTAGAGCACTAGCTTTGAGCTGAAGAACTGAGGGACAACGTTCAGGCCCAGAGTTCAAGCCCCATGACTGACAAAAAAGAATCATATATAAGACTTGGGGGACTGGTGAAGAAAGTGCTGAATGAATATTTTGGATTTTTTAAGGGGTTAATTGCCTAGGCTTTCCTTCTGTGACTGAGCAGCTTGGGTTTTTTGTTGTTGTTGTTGGTTTGTTTTTGGTCAGGCTTGGGGCTTAAACTCAGGCCCTGGGCACTGTCCCTGAACTCTTGTGCCCTCTACCACTTGTGCCACAGCTCCATTTCTGGCTAAAAAGCCAGAATCACCAAAAGGTGATTAAATGAAGATAAGAATCTCATGAACTTTCATGCCCAGATTAACTTCAAGCCACACATCAGATCTCAGCCTCCTGAGTAGCTCGGATTACAGGTGTGAGCCACCTGCACCCGCTCAGTGTCTCATTTGTCCCTCATTTTCATGGTACTGTTTACTGGCATCACGTAGAAGCAGATCTCAGAGGACTTGGGCTCAAAACGCATGTTTTCTCAGTCCCAGCAGTATGTGGGAACAGAGCAGAAATTTGAGAGCAGGGAAAGAATATTCTGAATCAGCCAGGAACTGTTGCCAGTCTTTCATTCAGCACCTGGCTTGGACACCATGGCAGAAAAGCCCATCCCCCGCCGCAGGATGGAACCAACTTTGCTACAAAGCTCTGCAAACATCACAACATTTGGAGATTAATTATCTCTGGAAGGTTTTCTCTGGCTGAGTTTTAAGTGAATGGACAGAAAGGATTTAAGGTATTTGAAACCTGAGAACAAGTATTGTTCTGTGTATCATTCAGCAGTAACATTGCATGGGAACATAGCCAGTTCCCTGCATTGTAAGATGTTTGCAATCTTTCTCAAGGAGTCCCTCCACGTTGAGGGATTGGGGAAAGTCTGAACAAGTCCAGAGAGATAGAGAAATGGATGCAGGTCATGGACTCGAGAGCTGAGGTGTGGACCAAGTTTATGTTTAGGGACTTCAGGAGTGGGGGGTGAGCTAGTGAGCTCTGGTCAGATGCTTCTAATACTCAATGGTTTGTGTTTTGCTGGGCCAAGTGGGTACATGGTGTCTCAGTATATGAAGCTGGTTGAGGGACAGATAGTCGGTGTGTGCTAGTAGGATCCTTTGGCACCTCTCATTTGTTAGTGATGGACTAATATCCACCTGTACTTTCAAGGTTTATAATTTGATCCTTGGTGGGACAGTAGTGTGTAAGCAAAATATCATTAATCCCATGCAGGAAGGTGGACAAGAACTATGTGAGGCTAGACACAGACCCTAGGACTGCAGGTAACTCACAGCAAGCTCTTTAAAAAAATTATTATAAGTGAGCCAGGCATCAGTAGCTCACACCTGTAGTGCTGGCTACTCAGGAGGTTGAGATCTAAGGATCACCATTCAAAGCCAGCCTGGGAAAAAAAGTCTGTAAGACTCTTATCTCTAACAAACTACTCAGAAAAAGCTGGAAGTGGCTCTGTGGCACAAGTGGTAGAACGCTAGCCTTGAATACAGAAAGGCTCAGGGACAGTGCCCAGGCCCTAGCTTCAGGACTGTCAAAAAACATAATTGACTAGTGTACGAAGTGGTTTCAGTTCAACATCTTAATATATGTATATAATACATCTTGGCCAGTATCACTCACCCCTTCCATTAATCAAGCTCTTTTTTGTGTGTGCCACTACTAGGGCTTGAATTTAGAGTCTGGACACTGACACTCTATCTTAAGCTACAGCTCTACTTCTAGCTTTTTGGTGGTTAATGGGAGATAAGTCAAGGACTTTCCTGCCCAGGCTGGCATCAAACTTTGATCTCCAGATTTCAGCCTCCTGAATAGCTAGGACTACAGATGTGAGCCACTAGTGCCAAGCAGCAAGCTCTTTTGAAAGACCACTGTGTCCTTCTGAATCTCAGTTTCCTAATCAGCTAATTGGGACAATTCCCACCTTGCCGATCACTTGAGTTACACAGGGATTCAGGAGGATTAGCTTTCCTGAAATGGTTAACATGGAGGCTTACACGTTGTGAGAACCCCAAAAAATAGATTTGATGGATAGAATTAGTAGTTTCTATGGAAATAATAATATATATTATAAAGAGTTAGAAAACTCTTTATAACATTTAGAAAAATGTTAGGCTTTAGGAAGGGGATAAAATAAGCTTGGACCCTGAAGCCAGCAGACCTGATGGTTTTGCTGGGGTGGCCTTTGGCAAATCTTTCCACCTCTGTGATAATCCCTGTCCTATAAAATAAGGTGTCCACCAGAAGGGAACCTTACTGCATTGTTGGTGGGAGTGTAAACTTGTTCAACCACTTTGGAAAGCAGTATGGAGTTTCCTCAAAAGACTCCACATAGAGCTCCCCTATGACCCAGCAATCCCACTTTTGGGCATTTACCCAAATGATCACAAACAAGACCACACTAAAGCTACCAGCACAACTATGTTTATCGCAGCATTATTTACTATAGCTAAGATATGGAACCAACCCAGATGCCCCTCAGTAGATGAATGGATCAAGAAAATGTGGTATATATACACAATGGAATTCTATGCCTCCATCAGAAAGAATGACATTGCCCCATTTGTGAGGAAATGGAAAGTCTTGGAAAAAATTATACTAAGTGAAATAAACCAGGCCCAAAGAAACATAGGTCCCATGGTTTCCCTTATTTGCAATATCTAGTATATGTCTGAGTCAAGCAGAAAAGGTCAGATAAGTTGATGTTAGGGAAGTGAACCCTAAGATAGGTATTCAAATGTTTTTCTTTCTTTTATGCGATTGTTTCTAACACATTTATAAGATTATTTCTTTGTTGCTTTGCTGTATGTCCCTCCCCCACAGTATAACCCCTGCTTTCACTGTATTTGATGTTGGTATAATTTGTGGAGGGGAAGGGAAAGAACAAATTGTTTAAATAGATAGGTGGACCCATTGCAACAATGAGATGTACAAGTAGTTATGTTGAAAACGAACTTTACAACTTTGGTGGGGTGGGGAGGATGGGATGGGAAGGGGAAACAAAGGAGGAGGCTACAATGTTTGATAAGAAATGTACTCATTATCTTGCCCATGTAATTGTAACCCCTCTGTACAGTATTTTCACAATAAAAATATAAAGTGTCCACGAATTCTAGTTTCAGAACAAAAACAATGTAGTCTTACTAATTTATGACAATGTAGTCTTACTAATTTAATTTACAGTGGTGATTACATTGGTCATAGTATATGTAAACTACTTTGTAGTTGCTCATTCACATGAAAATAATAAGGAAAAGATTTGATAGGCCAATACAATGGTAGGAGCCTGTTTAAGATCCATCTGTTTTCATGCAGTTTAAATACCATAGTAGGAGCGTCATTAGCATATTAACTGGGTATTAATTATAAAAGAGTCTTTTAAAGTAGGTTTTATAAAATCCCCACTTAGTAACCATTAGCTTGTGGTACTTGAAACACAAACTATTCACGTGTGTGACTTAGAAGTAATGAAATTGTAATTTAAAAGTAATCTGCCAACTTGTCACGAATTTAGACTGATTTTTCTCTCAATTGATCCAGGGGAGGGAGGTTTTGCTATAATTACATATAATGCTGGTGATAATGAGGTTGATTATCAATCTTCCCCTGCTTTTCTCTACTTCCATCATCACAGATTTTCGGGGAAGGGAAGGGGGTAGATAGGAAGAATGAGGGTGGGGAGGAGAATGAAAGAGAGAGAGAAAGATGAAAAAAAGTGTAATTGTCTTTTTTTTCCTCTCCTTCAAGCACAGAAGCCATGCAGCCTTTGTCCTGAATGCCAGCCAGCCTTCTCCGGTAAGGCTTGAGTCCAAGTGAGCTGCCTAGTCAGTGCCTGGGAAAGGCTGTGAGGCTGGTTTTGCCAGTCTGAGCTGAGCTGCCCTCAAGCTGCAGCAGTTCATCAGCTAAAGCATCTTTTCTCCCTCATTCCCACCCTAGGCCACAGGCTGAGCCTCCAGGGACAAAGGCTTGTCTTTGATATACTGTCCTCTCCCAACCAGTTCTTTTCTTCTCCATTGAGAAAGCCTGAGAGGGCTTTGGCAGCAGAGAAGACTTCCCATCCAAACAGACTGCTGCTATTTTGGGTCCCCACTCACTGGCAATCTCATGTCTAATACCTTGTTTTCTACATCTGTTAAAATGTAGAGCTTTGTACCAACCAAACAGGTATAAAATACCTTCCCGTCCAATCTCTTCCCAAATGTTGCTATGTGAAAGTATTTTGGACAATGTCAATGACAGTTCAAGTGTATGTAATATGTATTAGCAAACCACAGAGTAGTGTGTATGAGAAAGAGCCAAGGATTATGGATTGGGGTTCTATTGACGGGAACCAGAATTGTGAAGGGCAGGAGTCAAGAGGGGGAAGGGTGTGAATAGGCCCAGGTCAGAATCCATAGGGAAGCCAAGCATTTGATTGGGTAGGTAGGACTGTTGAGAGAAATTGCTAGAAGTCAGCCACACAGTGTAGGTTATAGAAGAGGTAGGATTACACTCCAGACCTGCTGTTTTTTTCCCCTGGCATCAAATGCGTATTCTCTTGGACAAAGTACTTGGTTTCTTTTTCTTTTTCTTTTTTTTTGTTGCAGTAAGAATTTTTTAAATTTTCTTGTAAAGATGCTGTACAGGGGGGTTACAGTTACATGAGTAAGGTAACGAGTACATTTCTTGTAGAACATTGTTACCCACTCCTTTTTCTCCCACAATCCCTTCCTCCTCCCCTACTCCTCACTCCCACATGTCCCCCTGAAGTTGTAAAGTTCACTTCTGACATAGCGTCTTCTGAGTATCATTGTTGCCATGGGTCATCCTTTGTCCTTGTTTCAGCATTTTGTTATTCTCCTTCCCTTTCCTAAATCAGATTAATGTATATATAAGACACAGGGTACCAGAATCAAAGACAGTGATTGCCAGGATAAACCAATTGAAAAAGAAAAATGAAATAAAATAAGAAGAAAGAACTAGATACAGTACATTGGCGATAACAGGTCAACAACCAAAAAAAAAAAAAAAAAGAAAAATTAAAAAGAAAGAAAAGAAAAAGAACAAAGACCTGTTGTTTCCATATCTTGGAGTTCACTTCAATTAGCATCATTTTGTATGGTCATATGTACATAGCGATTGAGTTATTATGATTTGTCTCCCAGGTTTTGCATCTGCAAAGTAGGAACAATAAGTGCCAGCCACCAAGTGGTGCTGATGAACTCTATATGTAAAGTGTTGACAACTCTGGCTTGTGCCAATTACTCAATAATATTAGCTCTTGTTGTTGTTGCTCAGCAGAGGAGATGACAGGAAAGTGTCAATTAAAGTCCTTTGGATGCCAGTCCCCTGCTGACCTTGTTCAGCAGCCTGTCTGAATTAACAGCCAAGCAGAGAAAGCATGTGGAAGTGCTCCTTAGACAAAGAACAAGCCAGGTGTCTGAATACTCTGCAGTTGTGAGGCTAAGGCACCATATCCCTCCACTCAAGAAAAGAAGCCACATTTCAATGAGGATTGTTCCCACTGTGGGGGAGACCAGAGTGGGACAGGACTGCATGCTACTCTCCCTAACTTCAAATAGTGGTCCCGCTCTGAGAAGTAGCAAAGCTTTGTATGACTCCTTTCCCATGGGTGAGCATTAACCATCATCAATGATTCATTCCAAGTTTCCATTTCTCTCTGAAGAGGGTTGCTAATGGGAGGATACCCTGGCATAGCAGCAAAGGGGTGGACACACCAAGCATTTGCTCCCTTGTTTGGCCAGTCAGAGAGACGGCAGGCTTGACATTTTACTTTTATTGGCTGAGGATGAGGTTGCTAAGCAACTTCCTTACCTTGGTAAAAATTCTGTACTTCTCAGTACCCAAGCTTGTCTTTCCTGTTTCTCAATAAGTATCTATCTCTTTCTTTCCACCCTCTCCTCTTTTTTGTGTTGGTCATGGGGCTTAAACTCTGGGCCTGAGCACTGACCTCTTCAGCTCAAGGCTAGTGCTCTACCACTTGAGCCACAGAGCCACTTCCGGTTTTCTGGTGGTTAATTGGAGATAAGAGTCTCACGGACTTTCCTGCCTGAGCTGGCTTTGAACCACAATCCTCAGATCTCAGCATCCTGAATAGCTAGGATTACAGGGGTGAGCCACTGGTGCCTGGCTCTCTCCTCTTCTTCCTGTTCACTTACACATTTTCTCTTTCATGTATGAGCACTCACATATATGTATACATTTTTCTTCTTCTTCTTCTTCTTCTTCTTCTTCCTCCTCCTCCTCCTCCTCCTCCTCCTCCTCTTCCTTTTACTTCTTCTTCTGTTTGGTAGTACTGGGGATTGAATTCAGGATCCTGCACTTGGTAGACAAGTGCTCTAGTATCTGATCCATACCTTCCAGCCTCTTTCTGTGTTGGTTCTTTTCAAGGTAGAGTATTGCTTTATGCCCAGGTTATCTTGGGCTGCCATCTTCCTATTTATACTTCTCTACATTGCTGGGGATGACAAATGAATATCACCATTGATTGAGATGGACTCTCTCAAATTCCTTTTTGCCTAGGTTGGCCTTGAACTCTGATCTGTGTTCTAGGCCAAACCTTCTCTCTTACGTATCCTTTGCTTGCCTTCACCAGCAGATCACCAGCATGATTTAGCTATGCACACCTGGGGTTCACAAGTGTGCAGGTGGTAAGCCCAAAGGGAAGGAAAAGATACTAGAAATGGAAGTCAAGTTGGAGTGGGCCTCTGTCCCTACAAGTACCACCTTCCTGCCTCCCGCAACCTGTCATCACCGGTGCTCTTCTTACAGGTGCCCCAGGCCACACTGGTTCCACGTCCATGAGTCCATCAGCAGCCTTGTCCACAGGGAAGCCAATGGATGGCCACCCCAGCTACACGGACACCCCCGTGAGTGCCCCACGGACTCTGAGTGCAGTAGGAACTCCCCTCAATGCCCTAGGCTCTCCATACCGAGTCATCACTTCAGCCATGGGCCCTCCCTCAGGCGCACTGGCAGCCCCACCAGGAATCAATTTGGTCGCCCCACCCAGCTCTCAGGTAGGTGTCCTTTCCCTCCAATGGTTCTACCATCTTTAGTGGCTTCCCCCAGATTACCTGAGGGGTAGACCTAACAGTTGGCAAGTGCTCGCTGTGTGGCAGCAGGAGACAGAATGTCTGCCAAGTGCCCTCAGACAGGGCCTCATTGCACTGTGCATGCTTTTAGCTGAGAAGTCCTGGGGAACTGGCCATGACTTGTGGCCCAAGAGACTTTACCCAAAGGAGATTCCCTGGTGGGCTGAATACTCTAGTTCTGGCTGTGATTTCAGTGTCTGTTAGTGGCAAGTGTGTCATCAACAAGTTGACCCTCTTTATTCTCCTGATTCCTATTGTGTATCAAAGCCATAGAGTACCATGTGCTTTTGTTAAGGGGATACGGAAATGATCAGGATGTTTTCTTTGCTCTCTAAGAGCTTTCAACTTATCTTTCAACTGGGAACAGACAGACATGGCACATAGATAAATATAGACTAAGACATCATAATACACACATGTTGGCTCTCATGGTAACTCAAGGGGGACTTTACCATAACCCTGAGTGCCTTCTGCTGTGTGCACACAGTAGACTTAGATTGCTGCTGTGAGTGCTATGAGACAGCAGAATACCATTTCTTTCCTCTAACAATGGCACACTGAGATCACTCTTCTTCCCCTCCTTGGAGTGGTTGGCTACTGCTAGAATAAGACCACGTAAAAAACGATTCGCAATTCACTGATGCTTACAAAAACAAGCATTCATCTCTGAGTTTGCAATAAACATTTGCCATCCAACTCACAAGTCTGTGACAAAGATGGCTGTGCTTCGGATGCTGGGTGAGCTGGTCTTAGCTTAAGGCTATCAGGAGTCTCTTTGTCATGTCACAGGCTGAAGCAGCAACATCTACTGGAGTTTGCTTTTCTCATGGTCTCTTACATGAGGGGAAAAGACCAAACCAAATTCACACACCCCAGTGAAGCCTCTGCCTCCCTCGTGGCTGAAGAAAACTGGGTAGCTAGTTCCAACAGCAATGATGGCTGGCAGGGAAATAGGCTGTGTTCATTCCTGTGGGATACACAAAGACTCAGCTCAAGCATATTTGGCATCAGAAGTGAATAATTTGGAACAATAATCCTACCTTCTATACCTCATTCTCTTCCTGTATAACAACCAGTCTGTGCTGCCCACACTAATAGCCTACTTCGGGGCAGAATTGGTAGTCTTTATGATGGTCAACTTGTTTGGGTAATGGGGTGCCCAGATATTTGGATAAACTTTATTCTGGGTGTTTCTGTGATGATATTTTGGGATAGGATTGACAATTAAATAGGTAGTGCCTACCTCAATGTGGTTAGACATCATTCAATCACCTGAAGGCTAGAATAGAACAAGTTCCCCATCCCAAATAAGGATGGTGTACCACCTGAGAGGTCATGGGGTTTTGTTTGTTTGTTTTTCTGCCTTTGGACTTGAAGTGGAACATTGACTTATCCTGGGTCTTGATCCTGCTGGCCTTCAGGGGTGTCAGCATTTTGGGGTCTCCAGTTTGTTAACTCATACTACAGATCTTTGGATTTGTCAGCCTCTGAATCCATGTGAGACAATTTCTCCTAGTAACTCCCCTAACCACCCCCAGGAATCTGGTGCAGGAAATACCACATTATGCAGAGAACTCATAATGAGGTAAGGTATGTGCTGTTCCAGATGCTGCAGCAAAACCTAAGGGCAGCAGAAGGGGACCTATGAAACAATCGCACAGAGACATGGGGACAGGCAGAGGTGGAATACATACATACATACATACATACATGCATTCATACATACATGCATATATATATATATATATATATACACATATATATGCCATTCTCACCCAGGTAGATTGGCAGAGCCAATGATATCTCATCTTTCACAATGTAAACAGTTTTTCTCATTCACTTTCTTTGCTGTGGAAAGATACCAGCAAGAAGTCAAAACCAGAAGATGATGTGGGGTCCTTGAAAAGGGCAAGAGTGTCATTTGAATGACCATGTTTGAGGACCTACTATGCATAGATGCCACCTGACACTGCCCTCGATTTTGGGGATAAACACCAAATACAGGTGGCAATTACATCCTAGCAGTCAAGATGAGCAAGAACCCAGAGAATAAACAAGTGAGATAACAGTCATTATATCGCTGGAGAAATGAACCAGGCTGAGGTGAGAGATAGTGGCAGTGCTTATGGGTAGGATGAGAACAGCCATCATCCCTCTGGGCTGCTTTTAGCAACCACACTGAAGTCAGACTGAGCCAGTAAATTCATCTCCACAGCCGTGTGAGTGGCAGGGCCGCTATTCCTGGACCGTATGTCTGTACAGAGGGATCGGGGTTGAAAGGGCAGCTGAAAGTTTTGGTCTTGGCCAACTGGGCTGTGTGCAGAGGCCAAGGCCAAGTTTGGCTTTTGGGAGCTATATTAAGCTTGCCAAGTGCTGGTCAAGCAGCCTCGGACACTGAACAGTATTCTGAGCTTCGGCTCCGGAACCACAGGGAATCAGAACTTTGCCCAACTTAACCAGATGACACAGAACAGAAGGACTTGGTGTTAGTCACTGGGACTTGGAGACTCTGTCATTTTGGAACAGATTATTCCTATACATCCTGCTTTCCCTGCCCCCTTCACCTTCAAGAGGGCCTCAAGCCAGAAGCTCCTTTTCATGACCTGGTGAGTACGATTTGTGCCTGGTGTGGGGTAGCAAGCAGGATCTCCCATTCAATGCCTTTGCATTTCTCCCTTTGAGCGTCTCTCTCTGCCCTTGTTGGGTTTTTTAGCTTCGGGAGGGAAGAAAATGGAACGACACTGTGCAGGCAGGGACCGTGTGACCTTTTGCAAACTACATTAGTTGGTTTCTGTTTGACTTTCCTTTTCTCTATTGGGTTACAGATACTTGTCCTCATGACCCTTAGGAATCTTTATGACCTGAAAAGGCTCTTGTTAAGGTGTATAGGCAGTGGTGGTCATACTGTCGTTATTAATAGTATTCTCAGGTGATAAGCATTATCTACCTAAATGATCACTAGCTCAGGTATATTGTATTATTGAAAGGTTCTACAGAATTTTGTTTCAGTAAGCATTCATTGGCCCTGGCACAGCTAGTCACTGGAGATACAAAAAATGTATATGATTCAGTTCTTACCTTGGGGAGCATCTAAGTGGAGTAATTTCCAAATACCAAATTCATGATTGGGGAATATATTTATGTACCTTTCAGATAAAATGATGTAGGCTACATATATGTGTGTATGTGTGTGTATGTTTGTGTGTGTGATACATTATATTTATCATATGCTATTTATTAGCTTGACTCTAAAGAGACACTACAAGTCTTTGGAATCTTTCTTCCTGATGTCCACTGACTGACCTCTAACCTCCTGACTCCTACAGACTAACCTGTCCCTGTTGATTTCTGCTTATATATTTATTTCCAGCTGAGTTATTATTCTCTGAATATGTTTATATTTTTATAGTAAATATTTTAATAAAAATTACCCATGTAGAATGAGATCTTAAATCGAATTTGATAATTAAAAACATGGAGTCATAAAGTCTTGTCTTCAAATGAAAGCATTTTTGGAAACCAATATGCATATTAAATAAATACAGATTTAGTTAAATGAGGCAGAGGGAATATGCAGTCTCAACTTTTACTGTCTCTGTCCTCTCTGTCTGTCTGTCTGTCTGTCTGTCTTTCTCTTCCTGTCTTCCCCTTTCCCACCTTCTACCACTTAGAACCACTGATAAGGGATTTCTATTAAGTGAAAGGATCTGATCAAGATCCCTCAGTACAGAAGGGGTGGAGAGAGGTCAAGGCCTACTGCTCCTCTGACAATGACCCTAACTAGATTTAAAGGTGCTACGTGTAGGTCTGCATCCCAGAGCAGAAGTGCTTACCCAAACCCTGGCCCTTGAGGGGACAATTTGAGCTGAAGACAGCTCTGAAATGTGGGACCCAATGTTCTGTGACGGCTCCAGAGGCATCCAGGAAGCATTTAGCCCTTGGCTGAGTGTGCCCAGGGAGCACAAGCCAATATGCGTCTATCCTGTTCTCAGGGTGCAGCAGCAGGTCAGACTGCCTGCTGAATTCTGGCTCTGAAGTGCCTATTTCAGCATAGCTGCCTCTAATGGACGAGATAGCCAGGGTTGGGAAATGCTGGGGCCAGGCAGCTAATAGGTTTGTATTCTGATAGCTGCCTTCCACCCCCTCTGTCGTTGTCTGAGCCCACACAAACCCTAAACCAGCTGGAGAAATAGTCAGAAGAGAGAACATCAACCCACCTGGCCTAGGCGCTCTGTGCCATCATCACCTGATGTCAGGAAGATCAGAATGTCTGACAGAGAGGGCTGCTGGCTCAGACCAAGGAGAAAGTACATGAAAGCCAGCCTGCCCCTCCAAAGCCTTTGGTCGAGGAGGTGAGGCAGGAAGCCATAAGTGCAGAGAGGACTGAGGCTCTCCTGCTAACCCCTGCCCCCTCCCACCCTCATCCTTACCCTCACCCTCTACCCCATTTCTTCTCCTACTGTGCAGAGAACATGTAGGTGGAGGAATGATAGCCAGGGTTGCAAGATCCTTGGAATCTAGCGCCAACTAGTCAGACCTGGCAAAGTACTTAACCTGGTGCCAGGGCAGGTGATTTGGCCTTGGGTGTCTCCTCCAATCTTTCCTGAGGCTGCTGCCACCTTATATCACCAAGGTAGAAATTCAAGAGCATTCTTTCTTATCCCAAAACCTCTAGTAGTTCTTTTCTGTCTCCCAAACTAAATCCATCCTGCTAGCCAGGGCATTGAACTTCCAGGCAACCTTTCAATCTCATCTACTACCCCAATCTTGAGCACTTCACACTAAAAGTACCTGGGCTTCCCTCCAGGTCTTTGTACTCAAAACCTTTTACCCACATCATTGATTGGCCCATCCAAATCCTTCCTCTGACTCTGTGTGTGTGTGTGTGTGTGTGTGTGTGTGTGTGTTTGTGTGATTCTTGAGGCTTGAACTCAGGGCCTGGGTATTGTCTCTGAGCTTTTGTGCTCAAGACTAGCATTCTACCACTTTGGACCACAGCTCCATTTCTGGATTTTTGGAAATTAATTGGAGATAAGAGCCTCATAGTCTTTTCCTGCATGGGCTGGCATTGAACCATGATCCTCATATCTGAGTAGCTAGGATTATAGGCATAAGCCACCAGTTCCTGGCTCCTACCTACTTCTTGCAAGCTGTTGGGTCCTAACTTAAGTGCCACTTCCTTCAGAAAGTCTTCCTTGATCTCTTAACAAGTGACCTTTCCTTTCTTAACTATCCTAGCTTACTTATATTTTCCCCATGCTTCCTCAAGGCTCTGTCTGAGTCTTCTTTCTTTCAGCATCACCATACTGTTTCTGAATGAACAAATGGCTAAACAAGTTAAGGCTCAATGTATATAAGAAAAATATAGGAAAAATACAGTGAGATTTTCTGAATAAGCTTCCCTAGATGGATGCACTGCCATAATTACTCTTTTGTGGTCACTAAGAGCTGACAACAGCAGAGCGGTGTCAGGCAAAAATGGTCCAAGTTCCCTGGAGCTAGTAGTGGTCACCTCCATGATCCTTCCCATGATCCTTCTTGTTCCTCTGAGGATCTGGTCAGCTAGAGAGTTCTCACTTGGGCTTGTCAAACCTCAATGATTATATTTTATGAGATGCATCCAAGTGTTGATTTCTATTGTGTTGAGGCAGTCAGGTAAAGCTATTGCCTAGAATTCATTCTGACAGAACTCAGCCCACAAACCAGTGCTTCTTAATCATTGCTATATGTTAGTGAGATCTGGTGAACTGAAAAAAAATCCCATTGTGAAGAGCCTTTCTTAGTCTGTCTGAGTGAGAACCACTTAGCCTGAGCACCGATATTCAGTTTTCTCAAAGCTCCTAGCCTGTTGGCATCCAAGTTGAGATCCACTATAGCACCTCAGAACAGAACAAAGCATTGGCTGCAAGTCCCCTGAGCCTTGTCTTAATTTCATGTGTCTCAGCTATCACATGTGCTTTCATCCGTGGTACAAATTATTATTACTATTTTTTTTTAGTTTCTGGTGACTGATTTCAAAACAAGGGGCTGAAGGCTGTGTTATTTTTTAAAGTTTTAATTTTTGTGCTGGTACTAAGGCTTGAATTCAAGACTCACACTCTTGCTCAGCTTTTTAATTTTTGTAAAGATACTGTACAGAGGGGTTATAGTTACATGAGTAAGGTAATGAGTCCATTTCCTATCGAGCATTGTTATCTTGCTTGGCTTTTTTGCTCAAGGATGACTCTCTACCACTTGAACTATACCTCCACTTCTGGCATTTTGCCAGTTAATTGCAGATAAGAGTCTTACATACTTCTCTGCCCAGTCTGGCTTCGAACAGTGATTCTTTGTTCTCATTTTCTCCAGTAGCTATGACTGCAAGCGTGAGCCACAGCACCCAACCTGTTTTTTGTGTATCTCTCTCAGTGTTTTACACAGAGCCCCTCTCACCTCCCATGCTCACTAAGTATTGACTTAGTGAATTGAAAAGCCAGTGGTTTTAGAAGGATTCCAAATCAAGTTCTATTAGAGTTCATGTTTTTATAGATGATTCCTTTAGTCTCAAAGACCTTCAATCAAGAGAAAAATCCTACCTTTGGTTCAGTTGGAGAATTACAGACACTGTGGTTTATCGAAAAGAATTCACAATTCAGATTGGTCTACAGGAAGTCCATGGTCCTCCCTTCAGCCCTCTGAGGTTTATGGATGCCTCTTCTGGACACACTGCTTTTATTTGAACTTTTTAAAAATAAGTATTCTTAATTGTTGTGTGTGTTATCATTATCTATTGAGACTGTAAGTCATTGAGGAATAGAAATAAACCTTCTAGGTTTTACATTCCCTTCTCAAAGCCTAGAATGTTCTATATCCCCATGGGCATGCAGAAGTATTTCTGATTGGATGCCTGCCTTGGCTGGTTTTCTCTTATGGAGGCAGAGCCGCAGCTTCTTGGTCAAGAGCACTGGGAGACGTGAGGGTAGAGTGGAGAGTAGATTGAAACTTGTAATCAGGGCTGCAAGCTTCACTTATTCAGCCACCCAACTCTACTACCTCCCCACTACTTGCTGGGCCCCTCGTCAGAAAACAGCAGACATAGTCTCTGGCTCTCCAGATTTCATGCTTTCATGAAAACATAATCTGTTCATTACAAACAAGTTCCCAAACACGACCTTTTGGCTCTGCTCAATTCTTGGTGCTACTGCAATTGGTTTGGGCATTCAATGGGCCCAAAGTCATGTGTATCTTTCTCTTCCATTTGATTGTGAATTCCTGGTGTACATTTTTATTTGCCTTCAGACCTCAAAACCTGGCGCAGCACTGGGAATTGTCTATTGATTAATAAATGGATTTGTGTTTTTTGCTAGGTTCACTCAGGCCTGAGGGCTGTAGCGTTTCTTGGAGCACTGCTAAGTTGGCACTCAGTAGTTGTTAAAAAGTTTTTAACAGGCACAGCTGACATTATTTTAGGTGCACCATTCTGGGATTTCTAGCTCAAGTAAACCTCATGAGTACAACAAATGAAAGCAGAGACTAATACAGATGTGTTGCATGCTAGGTGTTGGTTTTAGCTCCTAGAAATGAGTTCATTTCTCTTGGGTACCTTTTTCCTTGCCTTAAGTTTCAGGTCTTCCGTGCTTGGGATCTACTTCTTGATATAAAGCTTGTCTTTTCTCAAGTGCACCCTTGTTGCTATAGGCCTGAGGTGTTGGGTTTACCCTGGCTATACTTCACTGTGCCTGGCTATACTTCACTGTGCTTTGTTTTTGTGTTGCAGCTAAATGTGGTCAACAGTGTCAGCAGTTCTGAGGATATCAAGCCCTTACCCGGGCTTCCTGGGCTTGGAAACATGAATTACCCATCTACCAGCCCTGGGTCTCTGGTGAAACACATCTGCGCCATCTGTGGGGACAGATCCTCAGGTACAGGTCCATTTGTTCACTGCCCACTTGGGCACTTTGTGCTCAAAGACACGAAAATGGCCTTGAGAGTAGCCCACTGTGGACTCCGGGGTAAATTCCTGTAACTGGGCTGGGAACATGCCAACATAATGAACTTAGAATGTGATCTTTGGCTTCCAGGATTAGATTTATTAGAGTGACATTTGATATTGCATGTATCCAGCAAAGAGAAGCTGCAGTGATGATTAAATATTCCATAGAATATTTTCCTTAATTTTTATAAAAATATATATTGTTAAAAATTTTATTGTAAAGATGATGTATAGAGGTTACAGTTACATAAATCAGGTAATGAGTACATTTCCTTTTGAACAATGTCTATCACCCACTCCCTCATTCTCTCTCAGTTTTCTCCCTCCCATCTACTCTCACCCCAAGTGATATCATTCTAATATAGTGTCTAGTGGATATTACTGCTGAATATTACTGCTGAATCCTACAATTTCTGTGCTTCCCCTTCCCCTCCCCAAGCCAGATAGACTCATATACAAGACAAAGGGTACAGAAATGAAATACAGTTACTAAAGGGAATAAACCAAAGGAAAAAGTAAAGAAAAAAAAGAACCACAAAAACCTCTTGTTTCCATTTCTTGGAGTTCATTTCAATAAGCACCATTTTATATGGTCATATGCACATAGTTATTGAGTCCTTGTGATCCCCTCTTAAGAATACCCTTCTTTGGTCTCACTGTGTGCATGTTTTTGAGTGCTGTTTAATTAATTACATCCAAGAGTAATTATTTGTCTTTTACTATCTATTGAGTTTACTTGTAGATTTATAGGCAGATTCTAATTATTACAAATGAGGGAAACCATGCAGCCTATGTTTCTTGTAGCCAAAAGGGAACACTACTACACTGTTGGTAGTAATGTAAACTTGTTCAACCACTCTGGAAAGCAGTATGGAGGTTCTTTAAAAGACTAAACATAAGCTGGGTGCTGGTAGCTCATGCCTGTAACCCTAGCTACTCAGGAGGCTGAGATCTGAGGATCGTTGTTCAAAGCCAATCCAGGAGGAAAGTTCATTAGATCCTACCACCAGAAAACTGGAAGTGGTACTCTGGCTCAAGTGGTAGAGCACTCGCCTTGAGCTGAAGAGCTCAAGGACAGTGCCCAGGCCCAGAATTCAAGCCCTGTAACAACAACAACAACAACAAAAAGATCAAACATAGATCTCCCTATGACCTAGCATTTATCCAAATGACCACAAACCAGGCTATACTAAAGCCACTAGCACAACCATGTTCATTGCAGCATTGTTTACCATAGCTAAGATGTAGAATCAACCCTGATGCCCCTCAGTGGATGAATGGATCAAGAATTCTATGCTTCCATCAGAAAGAATGGCATTGCCCATTCAGAAGGAAATCAAAAGACTTGGAAAAAATTATATTAAGTGAAGTAAGCCAGACCCAAAGAAACTGAAAGTATTTTTATAATTATAAAATATACTGAATATTTATGAAAAGAAAACAATAAAAATTTGGGAGCACCACTAAGGTACAAAGGAAAAGTGAAAATTTACCCATAACATCCCCAAGATAAACCCTTCACCATATCTTCTTTAACAACATTATAAAATTTTAATATTCTTTTATCAGTACAAAGATGTTTTCACTGATTTATCTTCTTTCAGCTTCTTTTGACCCTCCCTTCCTCTACAGTTTTTCCTCTCCTTATTCCCCCCTTCTTTGCCAGTTTTAAACATTTGAATCTCTGATTTTGATTATTTGAAGAATAAGAAGGCCGGGCATAGTGATGCATGCTTGTGATCCTAGAACTTAGGAGGCAAAGACAGGAGGTTCATGAATTTGAATCCAGCCTGGGCTACACAACAAGCTACTGGAGAAAGAAGGGGAGGAGAAAAGAAGAAAAAAGGAAAAGAAAATGAAGAGGAAGAGGAGAAAGTCAAGGAGGAGGTGGAGGAGGAAGAGGAAAGGATTCTTTTCTGTAGCTGTCCATGATGGCTGACTCACTCTCTAATTATCATTAAAACTGCTACAAAAGCCAGGCACCAGTGGCTCACATAGCTACTCAGGAGGCTGAGATCTGAAGATTGTGGTTCAAAGCCAGCCTAGGGAGAAAAGACCCTTGAGACTCTTATCTCCAATGAACCACTCAAAAAAGCCAGAAGTGGCACTGTGATAGAGTGATAGCCTTGAGCACAAAGAGGCTCAGGAATAGCACCTTGGCCCTGAGTTCAAGCCCACAACCACCACCAACAACAACAACAAAAACTGGTTCTTCCATTGGAAATTCCAGATACCTGGAACTTATCTTCATGGCCAATGTTTGCTTGTTCCCACAAAGTCATTACTAATCTTGTCAAATCTTACCATAATAGAATGGTGCCTAGCAAAACATAATTCTCTGCCACAGTTATTCTAGATGAAGGTGTGATAGGGTCATACATCTGTAGCAAAGCCATGAAATGACTGAGTTATACATTCGACAAGTTGTCAGCATCAAATATTTCAGAGCTGAGAGCATTAAGTTCTTTGGGCCCAAGATAACAATTCCATATTTATCTTCACAGTAAATTCAGGAAATTAGTGTATTCACTCATTAGGTACAGGCTAGCTTTTTTATCAGTCAGGCTATCTCTAGCCACTATTTCATCATAGAGTGGCCTCCTCGGAAATGTAAGCTCTAAGGTACAGATAGCTACATTTGCCATTTCTCAGAGACTTCAGTGCATTTTGCTATCAATCTAAATGAAATAGATTAGAAAGTCATGTCAGCTCTGTGCCTAAATAGCAACACATTTTATTCATATATAAAAATCAAACCTAAATACATTTTTTATTTTGATAAACATTATTCTAGCAGATCATATGCACAAAGGTATTGAGCCTTTTTGATCCTTTCCTAAGAATAGCTTCCTTAGGTCTCACCGTGGAATGTTTATAGTCCCATATAATCCAAAATACATTTTAAAAGATCTTCTTATGTATTTTTTTAGTTCTATAATTTCAATTAACTGAGCACAGCCACCTTGCATACAGTTTTTTTTGTTTGTTTTTTGTTTTTAAAATTTTTTTGGTGGGGGTCCAGTCGTGGGGTCTGAACTCTGGGCCTGGGCGCTGTCCCTCAGCTCTTCAGCTCAAGGCTAGTGCTCTACCACTTGAGCCACAGCGCCACTTCCGGCTTTTTTCTTTTTGCTTATGTGGTGCTGAGGAATCGAACCCAGGGCCTCAGGCATGCAAGGCAAGCACTCTACCACTGAGCCACCTTCCCAGCCCTTGCATACAGTTTTGCTTAGAGTACTGAGATTGAATCATGATACCTAGCGCTGGGAGTCGAGGGTTGCATGTTGGCTCTCCTGTCATTAATCATTTCTGCTTGGGGTAGTTGCAGGTCATAAAAGCAATGCAAATTATTCGAGATAAAGAAAAAATGCCTTCTATCACACCTTTATATCCTATCTCAATATCAGGTATCATATTATGTTATAAGATCATGTACTAATTTGTTTCATCAACAGGCAATCGCACTTAAAAATTCTTAAGTCAGGATGCTGCTCATAATTTATGGTGAAGGATAATAATTTTAAGTGTATTTCCTAAGATCTCCACCTCAATTTTAGAGAAACATTAGTTAAACTTAAGCATTTTTCCTGTTAGGTAATATATGATAAGAAAACATTTTTTTAAATTCATATACACTAACGTTTTTTGTGTGTGTGCCAATACTGGGACTTGAACTCGGGGCCTGTGTGTGTTCTTTAGCTTTTTTTGGTCAAGGCTGGTGTTCTACTACTTGAGCTCCATGTCTAGCCTTTTGTTGGTTAGTTGGCACTAAGAATCTCACAGACTTTCCTGCCTGGGCTAGCTCAAATTACAATCCTCAGATCTCAGCCTCTTGAGTAGGTAGGAATGTAGGCATGAGCCACTGATAATGCCTGGTTACACTAAGATCTTGAATTGAGGTAGGGCATTTGCTTAGGCCAAGTCTGAGGGTTATCTTGATGAAAATAATGTAAATAAAATCTTAGGTCAGGAATTCTCTGATGATGTTGTGTGGAGTTGGAGAAAGACCCAAAGAGATGTATATTTACTGTCTTAGCTTGGTTTCTGTGATCTCTCCTTGCATTCCTTTGCTAATTAATATTTTCAGTCTATACCAGGACCCAGGGCATGTACCTATTTCCTGGGGGAGGAGGAGAGGAGAATCAAAGGATTGTTTGAATGACAGATCCAGAGAAACTGAACCACTTATGGAATGTTCTTTTCTTTTACCCAGGAAAGCACTACGGGGTATACAGCTGTGAGGGTTGCAAAGGGTTCTTCAAGAGAACCATAAGGAAAGATCTGATCTACACCTGTCGGGATAATAAAGATTGCCTCATCGACAAGCGCCAGCGCAACCGCTGCCAATACTGTCGCTATCAGAAGTGCCTTGTCATGGGCATGAAGCGGGAAGGTAAGACAAGACACCTGTCAAGTGTGGGCTCAAGGGAGAGCCAGTTACACTGTATAGGAAAAAGCCTCACTGCATTGGACTGCAGGGAAGGGAGAGGCCTGATGGGAGGTTGGGATGCCTTGGGTACCATGATTTTTCAAGGAAAGATCTATCTCTGGAGCACAGAATGCAAGAGGTACCCCCTCATCACTGCCTCCAGACACTGGGCCCCATTACTGGGCCCTCTCCTTTTTTGTCATTTTTTCCCAATCACTAGGCAGCAAGTCTCAGAGTTGAGGTTTCCGAGTGCCATACTCTGCTCTGCTAAGAGAATGCTAGACTGGCCTTCTCCTCTGGTCTCCTTCTGTGGTTCCCTCCATGTTGTTTAAGGACTATTGGCATTTCCAGGTCTGACAACCTAGTCTTATTCACAGACACCCTCCTTGTGCATTTCAGTGTTACATCTCTTAATTTATAGTGTAGCTAAGAGGGGTGTTGGAGTATCTGAGAAAAACAAATCTGAAAGTGCTTTTGGTTTCATCTTTAAAGATGGAAAAGCCATTCCCTTAAGTAACACAAATAAACTGACACAGGCAGTAAATTAACTAGAAGACTTGAGCAGGTTTGTGATGTTAGTGGTGAATCTTAATAGACTGTAGTAAAAGGCAGTCAAATCCCTGAAAACAGAGAAGAGGGGTTGAGTTAGCCCTGAGGTGCTTGCTGGGAGAAAGGGGAGTTTACGGTGAGAGTCAGTGATGGTAAAGGTCATTGAGCCTGAGGTATAGGGGAATGTCATCCACAAAGAAGCATGGTGACTGAAGAAGGGCCCAAAGAAAGATAGAAAACTAGACCTGAGGAGTGGGGCAAGAGGAAGGAAGAGGTGAGGGATGAGGAGGAGGAAGTAGAGGTGTAAGAAGAAAGAAGTAGAGGAGGAAGAAGAGGTTGAGGAGGAAGGACAGGAGGAGGAGATGGAGGACAGGATGAAGCTTCTAAAAATGACTAATTCATTGTTGAGTAACATGTACTTATGTCATATTTATCATAACAGGGGCTGATGATCTTGCAGGTTAGAGTTTACACTATGAAATATCATAATTACATTGGAAACTTCTTTCTGGCTAGATAGAATTAATATCTCTCAGAGTCTTCTCCATCATGATTGTCACAATACATGATGTTAATGGCCACAAGACACATCCCCCATCGGCAAGCACATGATGGATGCAGAGTTATGTTATTCCTCCTAGAACAAGTCAGGAGCTGGTGGCTCAGGCCTGTAATCCTAGCTACTGGGGAGGGCGGGGAGAGGAGAAGGTGGGCGGAGGAGCTGAGATCACAGTTTGAGCCAGCACCAGCAGGAAAGTCTGTGAGACTCTTATCCCTAATTAACCAGTAAAAAGCCAGAAGTGATGGCGTGGCTCAAGTGGTAGAGTGCTAACCTTGAGAATAAAAGCTCACCTAAAACAAGAAACAAAACAATTTTTATTAAGCATAAAATATTGAATTAAGGCCGGGTGCCAGTGGCTCACGCCTGTAATCCTAGCTACTCAGGAGGCTGAGATCTGAGGATTGCAGTTCAAAGCTAGCCAGGCAGGAAAGTCCGTGAGACTCTTATCTCCAATTAACCACCAGAAAACCAGGAGTGGTGCTGTGGCTCAAGTGGTAGAGTGCCTTGAGCTGAAGAGCTCAGGGACAGGGCCTAGGCCCAGAGTTCAAGCCCTACCACTGACAAAAAATTGAATTAAAGGAAGGTAAATGGCCTTGTTTAGAGACAGTTTCTTCTCTTTCAGCTAGTCTCTTCCATCTGTAAAAACTCAAACTGAATATTCCCCAGGTCAGTTAGGATCAGAGTGAACAACAGGTCCATTGAAGGTTCTCTCATTAAAAAGAAGAAGAAGAAAAAAAGAAAACCAACAACAATAAGTATCAGTGGCTCATACCTGTAATCCTAGCTACTTTGGAGGCTGAGTTTGAAAGGATTGTGGTTTAAGGCCAGCATGGGCAGAAAAGTCTGAAAGATCCCTTCTCAACCAAGACCTAGTCATGGTGGCAGGCATCTATTGTCCTATCTACCACAGGAAGAGTAAAATAGGCAGATCTTGATCCAAAGACATGCCTAGAAAGAGGGAGACCCCATCTCAAAATTAACCTGGTCAAAACAGATTGGATGTGTGGCTCAGTGGTAGAGTGTCTTACTGAGTAAGCATGTAGCTGTGAGTTCAAATCCCAATACTACTAAAAAAAACGTTAGCCAAGCAGGGATATGTGAAATGTAAGAGACTGATTTAAAATTTTTTTTAATTTTACATTTATTTATTTTTTTATTGTGAAAATACTGTACAGAGGGGTTACAATTACATGGGCAAGATAATGGGTACATTTCTTATCAAGCATTGCAGCCTACTCCTTTGTTTCCCCTTCCCATCCTCCCCCCAGCCCCCAGTCAATCCTCCCCCCCCCAAAGTTGTAAAGTTCGTTTTTGACATAACGACTTGTACATCTCATTGTTGCAATGGATCCACCTGTATCCCTATTTAAACGATTTGTTTTTCCCCTCCCCCCCCAAATTATACCAACATCAAATACAGTGAAAGCAGGGGTTATACCATGGGGGAGGGACATACAAAGCAACAAAGAAATAATCTTATGTGTTAGAAACAATCACTTGAAAGAAAAAAAAACATTTGAATACATATCTTAGGGTTCATTTAAGAGACTGATATTTAAACCTAGTATTTAATACCTGGATAAGAAATTGGGCCCAGGTTCTGCTTCTATATGTTTTAAAAGAACATGGAGCACAGTAATGCCAAAAAAGCTATAAAAAGAGGAGAGGAAAGAAGCACTCAGAGAACTTTCTATGGGAGTTGTGTGCAGAGAAACCCGTCGGTTTCGCCACTCTCATTTCTGGCCTTGATGTACAGAACCAGGGGCTCATTTTGGACTTTTCCTTGAGGACAAAAATACCCACAAAATTCTCAGATATACAATGATAAAGCCTGGAATGTATCCCAATAGCAGGAGTTAGGATTTGGATAGGTTCTGAATTTGATAAGCTGGACACCACGACTCTTTCAGTATATATAATCAACATTTTCTCTTCTTTGATATCACACACCTACTTCCTGAAAGAAGAAATAGAGGTTCAGAGAGGCTGGAGGTCTACCAATGTTTATATAGCAAATGAATGGCAGCACTGGGACAGAACTGAGACCCTCTAAATCCCAAACCACTTCAGAAATTCTGAAGAAGCTACTGTCATGACCACTCATTGTAGAGGTACAGTTTCAAGAGAAGAGAATAGGTTGTCTTGGAGACCATTTATAAGCAGCATTCATATCCTTATGAGCCCTGGATGATATTATTATTATTATCATTATTGTAAGGGTGATGTACAGAGGGATTACACTTACATAGATAGGGTAATGAATACATTTCTTTTTTAAACAGTGTCACCTCTTCCATCATATTCTCCCAGTTTTTCCCCTCCTGACTCTTTCTCCCCACAGGTTGTATAATTCATTTTCAACATAGTGTCTAGTGAGTATCACTGCTGCATTAGTTCACCCTTTGTCCCACCGTTTCTGTGCTCCCCCTTACCATCCCCAAATCAGACAAACTTACATACAAGACACAAGGTACAGAAATCAAAACAGCAACAAAGGAGGGAAAAAAATCCCCAAACCAAAACCAAAATCAAAATAACAAAAAAAACTTTTGTTTTCATTTCTTGGAGTTTGTTTCGATAAATATCATTTTATATGATCATATGCACATAATTATTGAGCCTTTGTGATCCTCTCCTAAGAATATCCTCCTTTGGTTTCACTGTGTGAATGTTTAGAGTCCTGTTTAATTTATCATGTCCATGTGTGATTTTTTTTGTCTTCTACCACCTGGATGGTCTTTGTCAATGTGACTAGAGCCTGAGAGGGAGCACAGGATATTTAGAGGTAGATTGGGGAGGCAGCCAGCCGGGGTCTATGAATCCACCTCATCATGCTTCAGCTCTTGGCCTGCAATAGGCTACCCAGATGCTCTGTGATGTCAAATGCCCCAGAGGGAACTATGAAATATGATAAGGAAATGTACTTTGAAATATGATCATTTTTATAAAGAGTTGAGCATAACTTCTGATACAGAAAGAGCTTTATAAATGTAGGCTATTGTAATACCTACATAGAGGACTGTCAGTAACAGATACGAATCTCCTCATTCATGACAGTAAGCTCTATAATAAAAAGGAAAAGTGAATAGCCCACGTCCACCCTACTAATGGCAAAATAAGAATTAGAATCTAATTTCTTGAAGCTGTTATTTTCTTTGAAGGTTGAAGGTTATTTTCCTCAAGTTTGACAAGCCTATAGAAGAAATTGAAAACCACCACAGGAACTTAACTTAGTTTGCTTCTCCTGTTTTTAAAATAGAACCCAATTAATTTACTTTTAATATTAGAATTTTTTGTGCCAGTCTTGGGACTTGGACTCAGGGCCTGGACATAGTCCCTGAGTTTCTGTGCTCAAGGCTGGCACTTACCATTTGTGGACTTATTTGTATTTTTTGTGACTAATTGGAGATAAGAGTCTCAGACTTTCCTGTCTGGTCTGGCTTTGAATCAGGATCCTCTGATCTCAGACTCCTGAGTAGGTAGGACAGGCATGAGCTACCAGCATCCAGCTTACAGCAACATTTTGAAAACGTTTTCTTTGTCCCCCGCCCCTGCAAGGACATGCCCTTTGCTTTTTTCTCTTCTCTGTTCTCTCGTTTCTTCTTTTTCTTACTATCTTGTTTCCTTCCTTCTTTGCTTTCTTCCTTTCCTTTCGGCCTTCCTATGTTCCTTTGATTCCTTCCAGCCTCAGAATGCCATTGTGTGGAGGCTCTAGAGGATGGTGATAGTGGCTTTTAGTCCTACCTTTCTCTGCCCTTGAGAGGTCAATGCTGTCACTTGCATGATTGCAATTCCAGTCCCTGTGAAGCCCTGTGGCTTCATTTCCCGCAACCCCCACCCAAGAGTGAAAGGAGCTTTCTGTGAGTGGACTGCAGGTAGGAAGGGAGAGGAGGTGCTAGTGAAGGAGCTGTCACTGACTTCCAGTTTAGTCAGCTGCTTATAGTGGAATGTGCTCCACTCTTGGGACATAAAATCTATGCTCTAATGTGGAATTCTACTTACTGATGCTGCACCTAAGCTGAAATCATGGCTTCTAAGATGATAGGAATGAGTCCAGTAGTAGGAAGGTAATCCTGGGGACCAGGGACTGCCTTTCATCCTAATATACAGACCTAAGGGTTCTTTAAGCTAGAGTGAACCTCGAGGAAAACCTCAAAGTTTGTGGGAGGCTGATGTCATTCAGCCTACACCTTTGCCTGTGTGCCCTCCCCCACTCTTAAAGTCAGTGGCTGATTCTGAAATGTCATCTAGGTGACATCTCTCCGCCCCTTCACTTACTAAATCCCCACAGCCAGCTCCCTGAAGATGTTTCCTGACAAGTTGGATCAGGCAATGCTGTGATGAGCTGGGACAGGAGGGGCAGACCTAATGGGACGTGAATACCAAGGATGATACATAGGATCTGACAGAGGAAGCTTTTACAGCAACATGCTTGCTCTCAAACTATTGTATGCTTACAACTTATCAGAGGTCCCAGAAAGAGGAAGAATGAGGGAGAATGTAGGAACAGCAGGAGGTTTGGTTCTTCCAGAGAGAGTTTATAATGAAAGTTTATGAAACCTCACAATGCAAACTTAGCACAGTCTCCACCATGCATTAGCAATGTATGAACTAAATAGTCATATCATTCTGGGGAGGCATAAGCATATTGCTTTCCTTGTTTCATTTCTCACCATCACAGTATTCCATGTTTTGTACTCTGATTATTCCATTGTGCACAAGTGGAATTGAGGCTTAGGTAGGGTCACTAAATTTCCCACACTTGTCCTGGGCATTTTGGTAATGTCTGTATGTCCTGCTGTCTATCAGCGGTACAAGAAGAAAGACAGAGGAGTCGGGAGCGAGCTGAGAGTGAGGCAGAATGTACCAGTGGTGGCCATGAAGACATGCCTGTGGAGAGGATTCTAGAAGCCGAACTTGCAGTGGAACCAAAGACAGAATCCTATGGAGACATGAACATGGAGAACTCAGTATGTGGGATTAGAGCTCCATCCGTCTTCCATTTCTTGGTTGGGGCTGGAGATGGGGGGGGGGGGAGAGTGTATCTGGAGTCCTAGAATCTGTCTCTCACCATTGTTTGTTCCATTTTATTCAGACAAATGACCCTGTTACCAACATATGTCATGCTGCTGATAAGCAGCTTTTCACCCTTGTTGAATGGGCCAAGCGCATTCCTCATTTCTCTGACCTCACCTTGGAAGACCAGGTTATTCTGCTACGGGCAGGTAAACCATACCAGGTTCTTTTGTTCTTGGAAACTATCCTCTATGCTGCCATTTTGAAATTGCCATTGGGATTCTACAATAAGCAATTAAATTGAGCTGAAACCCAGCTGAGCTGTGTAGCATGTCAACAATGATTACTCTCTCTGAAGAAGGGTGTTTTTTATTTTACTTGTACTCTCTTTACGTTTGGATGGCCCCCTCCTCCCCCAAAAATCTTTCATTGCCAAATAAGCCATTGTTTTATTTGTTCATGGAGGAGTGGGATTCTTTCCATGCAAACATGACACTTTTGTATTATAATTTGCATTGAATTTTCAAAGACTTTTACATCATTTTCATTGAAGATAATTTAAAGCAGGGCTTTGTTATCATAGCGAAATTGGCAAATGGATAGAGTTCCATCTCACAGGTAAGATAAGAAAGCCAGAGACTTTCTCAGCTTATCCTATAGAGACTTCAAGATCTCGTCCAATTTTAAGATTGTATGTGCTACATTCTCTCTTGCCTCCCATTTCTGGGCCACTATGCAGTCTGTTGACATCAGCCATATCTCCTCTCCATCATTGGGGAAATTTCATGAAGCTTGGCTGAGCGGTGGGGACCAGTTCACTCACTCATTCCCATTAGCTGAGTCAACTGGATATCGACTGAAAGCTGTTGACCACCCTGGGTGTTACTGTAACACCAAAGAAAGAAAACTAGGTTGTCAGGTCCTGGGGACAGAGCTTCAGGGAGTGTTCACTTTATCCACCATGGCAGCTAATATAGTAACTATTAGCTGGCAAAATTTCAATCTGTATTTGTTGACTGGTGAGGAAAAGAAAAAGTCCTTGTCCTCAGGCTGTCATTTTGGTCTATATCAGAGACACTGGGAGATGGATAGCAAAGTCAGGTTTCTTCTTTGTTTCTGTGTTTTCTTGAGCAAAGGTCTTAACCACCTTCGATTTCCAATTCTGCCTTTATTCCATGAGTTAACAAACATACCTTGGATGGAGAATAATGAAGCAGGAATGAAGTGGGTGTTTTCCCTCAAGGCCTGCTCTCTCTGCTCACAGGGTGGAATGAACTGCTGATTGCCTCCTTCTCCCACCGCTCAGTCTCTGTGCAGGATGGCATCCTGCTGGCCACAGGTCTCCATGTCCATCGAAGCAGTGCTCACAGCGCTGGAGTGGGCTCCATCTTTGACAGGTGTCTCCCTTATGCTTTCAGTGTGTGTGTGTGTGTGTGTGTGCGTGTGTGTGCGTGTGTGTGTGTGTGTGTGTGTGTGTCGGGGTGGGGGAGAGGATGAATTCAAATGTGGTCATAGACCTGTAAGAAAGACTGGGATGGAGGACAGGCAGCCTCAATAGATGCATATGACTATGTAGAGACCCTTAAGCACATGAAGCATACACTTGAGGAAGAAGAAAGGGATTAAAAGAAAGACTGAGACTACAATAAAATGGATACAGTCAGAGGCCAGTATCATTGGTGGGAAAATGGAAGATCCTGTTTTTCTAAAGAGGAGGCTGGATGATTGACATGATCTAGTAAACTGGGGATAGGGAAATGAAATGCTTATCCTGGGGGACAAGAATAAGAGAAAGATTCCACATGTATCTTCAAGAGATTGTGCAAGCTAGGCTGAGGTTTATAGTGGAGTCTGTAAACCCCTGGGGGAGGTCTATAGCAGAACTACACCCCTGTCAATCAAACAGTGACACCTGGACAGAGGTTCCATGCTTTCAATGGTGCCAAAGGAAAATGAGTAGATTAGTGGTTGGAGGTGAGAAAATGGAGAGCTGAGAAAGTTGAAAATAGTTTGTCCAATTCCCAGGCCACAGGGTCCTTTCTTCCTCCATCATAAATGGTCCTTTGGGGGTCACATTCATGACCATGTAAGGGATGTCTACTTCTTCCCTGTTTTTTCTCATACTGGCTTCCAACATGATCTTTAAAACTTGCCCTATTGCTGAATATTGTCTCCCTGTGGTTCTTGTAGACTTTCAGTGTACTAGCCTTGCATTGTCCATTGCATTTCTCATTTCCATGTCTTCCAAGGTGCCATTTTGTCTCCTGCTTGCAGTGCATTGCTTCCTCCTTACTGTGCCCTTGAACTTGGCTCATGGCAGTTCTTTCACCGGGCTTTGCTCTTGTATCTGTGCACGCTCCTTGAGATGAGGGCTGCGTCTTATTCCTGTCTGTACCCTAATACCTGAAGCACCATCTGGAAAGTGGGGTGGTTCCATAGCAAGTGTCAGTAAAATCCATTTGTTGGCCCATTTCTTGGAATTTATGCTTCTCTCCCTACCTGTCCCTGTTTTTTTTTTTTTTGTGTGTGTGTGTGAACAGAGTTCTAACTGAGCTGGTTTCCAAGATGAAAGACATGCAGATGGATAAGTCGGAGCTGGGCTGCCTGCGAGCCATCGTGCTGTTTAACCCAGGTGATTTTGTTTATCCCTCCTCCAAAACTGGCCTCCAGGGTTCTGACAATTTTTTTTGGCTCTCTTGTTTGGCTAAGAGAGATAGAGAGAGCAAGCAAGACCAGAAATCCAGAAGAGATCACTCTTTATTTTTGGTGAGACTGGGGTTTGAACTCAGAGACTTACAAATGGGCTACCACTGGAGCCACACTTCCAGCCCCAAGTGTCAACCTGTAATGGCATTTACTCTAGAGTGGTCTTGAAACTGTCTGAGCCAAGCATGAAGTATGCATAGTTGGAGGCAGCTGGGGAAGAAGAAAAATAACAGTGAGCACCATGGTAGTGAAGGAGGTGGTAGAAAGTGGTCAGATGCTGGGTATATTTCTAGGCAAAGCCACAGGGATCTGCTAATGGATCTGCTAATTGATGTAGGCTGTGAAAGAAAAGTAGGGGTCAAACATAACTCAGGATTGTTTTCTTCCCTGAACCATTGGGCAAATGGAGTCCTCATTTACTGAGATTGGGAATACTCCAGGGAAAGCAAGTTCTAACCGTGGGCGAATGAATCATGATACTGTGTTTGAGCAAAATTCAGAGATGATAGATACTCAGACAGCAGATATATAACAAGCAGTAGGGGCTGCACGGGAGAATCCAGGAACATAGAGATGTGAGAGCCATGGCCTCTTCCTGGCATGGAAACTCCTGAGCCTGGAGGTAAGGTCACCTGAGGAGAAAGTAGGGATGGCAGAGAAGAGGGCAGGGACTGAGGACCCCCCCCCCCAGCCATGCTGACTCTTGAAATCAGAGGGACAAGGAAAAGTTGCAAAGGAGCTTGAGAGAGGTTCTTCAGTAGACATGGGGAGACCAGAGAGGGCATTCTGGACATTCAGGGGGGAATGGATTTCAAGAAGGAAAAGTGATCAGCTTCATCAGATATTGCTATGGATCAGAAAGACTCATCTTCACAATTAGGAGAGTAACTTGTGCCCATACTGCGTCTTCTGAAGGAAGGGAGTGTTAGGACTTTGATGCAGGGCACATGCAGATTCATTCTTTGTGCTCACCTCATCACACAGGAGACACTGAGGAAATGTGTGGCAAGAGTACTTCTAGAACTGCATGAATAAAGTAAAATTCTCCTCCTTGGAGACGGTGGCAGGCACACTTGACTATTAACAATGAAATGTGTTACTCCAAAAGTTGATTTCCCAATTCTCCCTAGTCGGATCTCTCCTAACTATGGGAGGTGGCCAGTATGGTAGGGACATCCGTGGAGGAGGTCCCACTGAGTTGCCAACCAGAGACGAAATCTTTTTCAGATGCCAAGGGTCTATCCAACCCTTCAGAGGTGGAGACTCTGCGGGAGAAGGTTTACGCTACCCTGGAAGCCTACACCAAGCAGAAGTATCCAGAACAACCAGGCAGGTGAGAGAGTACTGTGAGGGTAATAATAACAGCTGAAATGACTCCTCCCTATTATGGAGCCTACTGTGTAACCGGCACTGTTTAGATGTTTCTAGATGTTACATAGATCTTATTAAACAAGGCAGTAAGCCAGGCACTGGTGGCTCACGTCTAAAATCCTAACCAAGTCAGGAGGTTGAGATCTGAGGATTAAGGTTCCAAGCCAACCTAGGTAGAAAAGTACATGAGACTTTTATCTCCAAGAAGGCAGAAGTAAAGGTTTGGCTCAAGTGGTTAAGCACCAGCACTGAGTGAAGAAGCCAAGCTAGGGTATAAGGTCCTAAGTTCAAGCCCTACTACCAGCACAGACAGACGGACAGACAAACAGACAGACACACACACACACAAGAATGTTAACTCCATGATTTAGTGCTCCAGCATAAGCACTTGAAGTAGTAACCAAGGAAGAATCCAGTAACCCCAAATCTGTGGGCTCACAGTCACAGAATCCCTGGATTCTGCAGCTCACTTTTAGTTAGTTGTTTCTGTTACCAGCAGTCAAACACAATCTGAAAACATTAAATAGAAAGTCCCAGAAATAAATAATTCATCAGTTTTAAATGACTTTAAATTACACTAATTGCTGCAATTGTTTCGATGTTTGTTTTTAAATTTGCTTATTACTGCTATTAATCTCTCACTATGTCTAATTTATAAATTAAACTTTACCTTAGCTGTGTGTGTGTATATACACACACACACACTATATATATATACATATATGTATATATATATATACATATATATATATGAAAACCTACATATGAGTTTTTCAGGAGGGGTACAGTGATAAGGAGGGTCTATAGTATACAACTCTAAATATTAGGCAAACCAATAGTCAATGTGAGAATCTTTCTCCATTCTAACAAGCAACAGAGGCTCAGCGAGGAGCAGTGACCAGTGTAAGAAGGTAAATCTGGTCTGTGGTGGAGGTGAAATGTGGACCAGGCCAGCTATGATTTCAAAGAGCAGTGTGATATGACCGCATTGCTGTATGGTGTGCCCCTTGGAAATCCCATGCAGTAGGGCAGGCTTTGTGAGCCAGGAGACTCCTAGGGATCTGTCTCTCTGGCCTAGCTAATCTATTTACCAATCTAGCTACTCCGGAGTCATTTATATAAATCTCGTTTCTTTTCCTTTCTTTAAATTTTTTTTAAATCTTTAAGTAGTTGTACAAAGTAGCTTATGAATACAGTAAATCTTGATCAATGTCACCCCTTTCAACATTCTCCCCCATCCCTCCCCTACCCACCCCTTCCCTCACTTTCTTGATTTTTTTTCCTTGAGTTTTTTAGGCCATACATTCTCCCCCTCTTCTCCTCTTCATTCATCTACCACGTTCCCCTGACCCTTCCCCACTCCTTTAGAGTATCCACTTCCTGGTGTTTATTTCCTTGCAAGTTGCACTAAACAAAAAACTTTCCCTCCCTTCAGACCCTAGTTAAAATGAGGTGGTCTTCAATCCCAGAAAACTAGAAGTGAAACTGAAAGACCGTTAGTTTTTTTGTCTTTCAGAATAAATTTTACAGCACATTCTCAATGGTGACTTTTATTCCTCTGTGATGTCTAAATTCCATTTCGTTATTTGTTCTGGATCACAAATCAATGTATTGGAAAGAAGTTGGGCCATGTTGGAGCCTGTAAAGAAATCCAAGCTGAGTGGGTTTCAGTTCTTTGGTGCAATGAATGAGTAAACAGGTTACTGCATTAGAGGCTAAGCTGTAATAATAGACCTAACAATAGTCAGTAATTTAGCATAATTAGAGGTTTTCTTTCTCATTCATTAATTTGGGTGGCCAATCATTTTCAAGGACACAGCTCTCTTCCACATGGTCAGTCGGGGACATAGACTCCTTCCTTCTTGTAGTTCTGTCAAGACCCAGAGCCACATTATGGTTTGTATCCAGGTGATGGAGGAGGAAAAGATGGAGGAGCAGACAGGGGTGGCAGGAGTGGGGTTTTAGGCTATGGGAGGGAGACATAGTTCCTAAACAGCCCTCATCACTCACTCTCTGCCATTGGCAGAAGCTTAGTCACAGGCATTGTGTCTCTGAGGTCAAAGAGGAAGGAGCCAGGGGAGCTTAGTAACTACCTGGCAGTCTCTCCATCTGCACCAGGTATCAAGGCCTTTGGACAGCAGAACACAGTACCTGAAAGTCCTAGTTTGGATACTTTCTCTGGAATCTTCCAGCTTTAAAGCAACATCAGATGGGTTTCTAGTGCACGTATTGTAAGCAGAGCATACTATGCTTTTTCTGGAATTGTGGTTCTAGGTCCTGGCTATTCATCTTTAAATAAAACTCAATGTTTTTACCAATAGATGTGGCTCAGTGGTAAAGAATTTTCCCAGTGAGTATGTGGTCCAGGGTTTGATCCTCAGAAAGGTAAAACGAAAACTAAAGCAACAATCCCCCATCCCTGTTTATAAGTGCAATGCCTGCTTTGGTAGAAAAACAAGAGTCATTCCTTAAAAACCAGATAATAAAATTTGATAATATTTGGGTATATTTTGTTCCAGTTTCCTATGTGTCTATGTATACATATATATATGCATATATGTGTGTGCATATATATTTATATATATGTATATATGGTGTATCTATGTATATATACATAAAATACGTATGCACATGTATGAAATTATATAATTTGGTGTATTTTTATCCTTTAGACATTCAAAGAATTTTATTAAAAATACATAATCATTTTCCATAGTTTTGTAAAGCTTTGCAATGTGGATTTATTTTTATGTATTCAGTCATTGCTCTGTGATTGGCCTCTAGGCTGTTTCTACATATCACTTTAAAAAAAATCTTTGGAATTTGACTCTTTCTGAAGAAGGGCTGCCAGAGCCTGGGATTCCTCCTGACGCTGGGTGGAGATGCCAGTCCTTATTGCTGAAGCTCAGGGAGTTGGCAGAGCATTTCTTATAAACAGGAAAAAAAAATCAGCAACCATTTTCTTTGTTTTGGTTTTTGTTTTGTCATGCTGGGGATTACAACCAAATGTTTCGCTACAGCTGCACCCCAGCCCCTGTACTCTATCCCTGGGCTTGTCTAGCATAACATGGACAGAGGGTGATTACTGTGTCTCAAGTTTGTGGGAGGCTCAGAGGCACTTGGCTCACCCAGGCAGGTCAGTCACCCAGCCAGGAAGGCTGCTCACCTCTGGCTTGGAGAGACTGGTTATAGTGAATCCTGACGCTGCCAGGTGAAGCCATTTTCTCAGTGGTGGAGTGCTGCCACTCAGTGGAAATTCTCTGGAAATGCAATTCATGGTGTCAATCTCTTTGGGGAGGAAAAATAAGCAGAAATCAAAAGTCAACAGGGTGCACAACTCACACACATTCTCTTGTACACACGGCAAATACCTTCAAAGGCCATGAGTCTCCCGTACAGCCAACATATAGGCAAGCAATGGCAGTCCCATGAGTCTGCAGATTAGTGGATGCTTTCTTCCCCTGATCTTAATTCTGAAATCCAGGACAGGTAGCGAAGAGATGAACACATCAAGTTAGTTAGCATTTTTGCATATTGGAACACAGACATTTGAATAGTTAAAATAAAACATTTTCAGAGTCAATCTTTTCAGCTCTACTTTTTCACTTTATATATAATTGGTTTTTTTTTTTTTTTGTCAGTACTGGGCTTTGAACATTTGCTTTAATACCTGAACCACACCTCTAGCCCTTTTTGCTTTAGCTATTTTTCACATGGGTCTCTCACTTTTGCCCCAGCTAGCTTCAGACCATTATCCTCCTACATATGTCTCTTGCCTAGCTAGGATTACAAATTTGCATGCCTGGGTTGTTTGCTGAGATGGAGTCTTGATAATTCTTGGTCAGAGATGGCCTTAAACAGTAATCCTTTTGATTTATACCACCTGAGTATCTGGAAATACAGATGTGAGTCAACATGCCTGGCTCTAACTTTGTACTTTGTAGGGAGGCCCTTTTCTTTGATGAATTCCGTATACTACTTCATTGGCAGATTGGTAGGATGGCAAAATGCGGTCAGGAGCTCAGCTTCCTTCATTGGGAACTGTCCCTTGGCCACAGGTGTCACTCTAGGTGGCATTGCTCAGATGCATCCTAGTGCTTTATCATTAAGTTTGTTTGTCTCCCTTCTCTTACCTCCCCCCGCCCCCCGCCCAATTCTAGGGCTTGAACAGCCTGTATGCTGTCCCTGAGCCTCTTTGTTCCACTTTCATGCCCAGGTTGGCTTTGAACTGTGATCCTCAGACCTCAGCTTCTGAGTAGCTAGGATTACAGGCATGAGCTATTGGTGCCCAGATGCTTTGAAGTTTTATGTTAGCATTTGCATAGACTTTCAACTTTTCCATGTAGAAAAAAACAATGATTCCTACTTTTGTATGTGGTCAAGTTTTTCTTCCATGGTTACATTTTGAAATGTCATGTGGCATGAATATCTAAGTACACACACTGAAATTCCAATATCTATTTTTTTAAATGAACTAATGGTTCAACTATCAGTAAAGATCCTGGTCTCCTCAGAAATCTCTGATGTAAGGTGTGAAAACTAATGTGACTTTGGTCCCTGCACTTTTTATTGAAGGTTGTGAGTAGAATGACGATCTCTAGTAGCATTCATAACACTAGGAAGGATTTTGAGAGATGCAGAGAGCTATACAGGCAAAGTGAAGACTTTCACAAAGCTGGGGTCTAACAATGGGCACACATAGACAAATTCTCCCCCAGGGTGGTTGCCCTTCCTTTCGTGGACCTCACAATGAACATCCTCACCTATAGAAAAGTGTATGAAGCATGGATATGTGTACGCTTGTGCCAGTCTGTGTCTTCATGATGTAACCCTGTGTGAGTGTGTCTGCATGGGAGTGTACACACATGTATGTGCAAAAGCAGCCAGGACATGTTGCAAGCACAAGTATGAGGGTATATGAGAGTGAGTTGAGTGTCTGGGGCTGAATAGCACACAAGTAAGGCGCATGGGAGGGTGACACAAGAATGTGCGTGTCCATGGGCATGCAAGTGTGTGATTATCTCCCCACATAGATGTTAGGACCTTCAGCAGCAGACCTTCTTTCCTCTCCCATCTCTTTGAAACTTATAGAAAGTGCAGACAAAGAAGCTGAGTAACAACTGGTTAAAAAATTGAAAATAGCTGGGTGCTGGTGGCTCAGGCCTGTCATCCTAGTTACTCAGGAGGTGGAGATCTGAGGATCACAGTTCAAAGCCAGCCCAGGTAGGAAAGTCCAGGAGACTCTTATCTCCAATTAACCACCAGAAAACTGGAAGTAGAGCTGTGGCTCGAAGTGGTAGAATGCTAGCTTTGAGTAAAAAGAGCTTAGGGACAATGCCCAGATCCTGAATTCATGACTGACCAAAACACCAAAATTGAAAACAAAAAAAATATGTTGATAGAGCAATCTGAGATCATGTAGCCTAAAGCTACTGCACCCTGTGGAGAAGAGTGGTCTCCTGGGATCAGGACTGATGAGTCACTTTTGTATCCTCAGAACCTGTGGTGGGATGCCTGGCAAGTAGTAGGTACTCAAGCATGCTCATCTAGTGATTGTGTCTGCCAGGGACCCAGCACACCCACAAACCATGCCCTGTTCCAATGGCTTCTGCTAATCTCAGCAGAAACTCTGGGGAACCCAGGGAATGTGCGGGTCACCAACAGGGAAGTGTTGGCCCTGAGGGTACCACCAGTCACCTTATTCTCCTCCACCACCATGAATGACATGGAGGGAGGTGATTTCCCAAGATTCCCCAGAGGTCAGAGGTTCCCCCTTCTCCTTTAAGACTAATTGGCCCTTTTCGCCTGATTCTGAGGCTCCCTAAGATGAAATCTCCCACAATTCTCATTGCCAGGTCTTCTCGCACACATACATCCTCCCTGCTGCCTGCTGCCTGCTCTCCCTGGTAGCCATGCCCCCCTGATTTCCCTGCAGGTTTGCCAAGCTGCTGTTGCGCCTCCCTGCTCTGCGCTCCATTGGTCTGAAATGCCTGGAACACCTCTTCTTCTTCAAGCTCATTGGGGACACCCCCATCGATACCTTCCTCATGGAGATGCTGGAGACCCCGCTGCAGATCACCTGAACCCCACCAGTCACAGCCTCCTCACTGGGGATGTCCCCTGCAGATGCGTGTGGAGCCCACCCTGCACATCCCTTCACCCCCCTGCTGACCTCTCCCTGTTCCTAAAATGTGATGCTCATAATAAAGCCAACCTTTCTACATGCGAGACTTTTATAGGTGGAGTTTTGTATAGATGGGGAAGGTCATCCTTCTTTGCTATCTTAAGGGGCTGAGGTCTTTCTGGAAGTTCTTGAGAAAAGTAACCAAGCCTCTGTACATATCACTGGGTTAAATTATTTTTTCACTTGTCATGGAAAAGCAAACAAAGAGAAAATAAAAGAATCAATGTGATATTGGCACTGTTTGGAGCACTGGTGTGTTATTGTCTTGCTGGAAGTTCTCTGGGTGGTGGGTTTTGGTAGGGACTGGGCCCCCCAGAGAGATTGCACATCCAGAGCTGCAGCCTGGGTCTAAGCTGGGCTTCCAGCAGCAGGGTGTCAGCTACTTGGGGGCTAGGCACAGCCAGCTTTGCCTTCTGGAGTCCCCTGGGGAAACCAGAAAAATATTGCCTTTCAGAGGCAACTTGGATTCTTGTTTTCCTCTTTTTCCTTAAGAATAATGAACAGAAAGAGCCTTGATCTGATTGGGGCAATTGTGTGTCAGGCCCCCCAAAAAAGATGTCTTGAGAAGTTGATGGAAGATCATGGGAGTTGGTGAAAGGTGGTTACAAAGGAGTAGGTTCCCTGTCATTAACCAGCAATAGAGGAAAGACAAAAACACCTGAGTTTATTTCCCATCGTTACCAAGCCCTACCTAGCCTGTTCTTGTAAGGGAAAGAAGGAAATGTCTGCCAGCTTCTACCTTAGGCTCTCCAGGTTACCTAGGGGTTGCTAATCAGCACAATGAGCTCCTTGAAGGAGGATACTAGCCTTCTACCGCCAGCCTATGTGGCCCATTGTTTCTAAGGCACCATTTAGCCATGGGCAGAAGTAGGGCTTAGGATATCTATCTATCTATCTGTCTGTCTGTCTGTCTGTCTATGTATGACTTACAGAGCCATATAAGTATACAACCTGAACCACTGTCCATAGCAATCCAGCTCTCCTTCTCTGCACCAGCAGAATCTAGCCCAGTACCTGGTGCGCAGTGAGCACTCAGGGATGTGTATTGTTGTGATGACCTTCACATAGCTGAAGGGAACTCTCTCGTGGCATTGTGGACGGCAGTGGCCTCATCCTCCAACAGCAACCTGACCCCTCAGAAACTCTTGGACTAAGTCATGCTTTCAAATCCATCTGTCAGCCTGGCATGGTGGCGTATGTGCTTGGAAGGCTGAGGTAGAGAATCACAAGTTCAAGGCAAGCCTGGGCTATATAGGAAGACCCAGTCTGGGGATAGGAAGTCCATCTATCAGTGGTCACACAATTGTGGGCCCCTTGAGGGATCCCTTTAGCCTTGGAGCAGAAACAGTAAATGCAACTTTAGTTTGTTCCTTCCCATTGTTATCTGCATTGCCGTAAATCAATGAAAATGGTTGGACTACAGTTTCCCTGTATACCTCCTGACCTCGGCCCTGCCAGCATAGATCACCCAACACATTTAACTGCTTTGGCTGTAATAGGGACCTGCTTCCTGCCACTGAGATAACCTGAATTCCTTTCTGATCCTTGTTCTCAAACCCCAGTTCTTGCTTGCAGTACAGTTCAGGTTGACTGAGGCCCAGAACTTCTACCAGAGACTCTCAAGCTGCAAGGAAGCCAGGCTGGCCTGTCTTCACAGGCTGGTCCCATGACATCAAGGGCCCAAAGACCCAAGAACTGGCTTCCTTAAAACTCAGGGTGAGCAACTGAGAGGATGTATAGGCCTAGCTGGCAGGGTTTGCTGGGCCCCAACAGCTAGGCCAGCACCTCAGAAGCAAGAGCCTTCCTCTCTCAGCCCACCTCATTCCAGGCAGCGTGGACTCCATGGAGACAACTCTGATTGATGATTCCTGAATCCCATGGCTCGAATTCCACAGGAAACCTGAAAGGGGCCATCTTCATCTATGGTGTTCTTGATGAACATGGGTGATGGCTCCAAGAAAAGAAGCCTCAGGATCCTGGGTTTAGCTGGTGCCTAGCCACAGAGCTGCCCACTGGTGGCCTTGTGTTTGGGTAGAAGCTGTTTAACCTCCCTGGCTCTCATTCCCTTCCTTAAGTTGCAAAAGTCAGGTAATTGTACCTTGTAAAAATAGAGGCAAAGGCTAGAGAGGCCAGGTTGAGAGCTTGGTGCTTTGGTATAGAACATTCTTAGGTCTGAGTTCTGCCTTGGCTGTTCTTGATGGACTTAAACCTGCTGTGCTTCCCCTGAGTAATCTGTGAAATGGTACATCTGTACCCACACCACAGCATTGTCAGCAGGATCACTTCAGTTGCAAGAGGAAAGCTCTTAGCACAGTGACTGACAAAGAAAATAGGCCAGGTGCCGGTGGCTCACGCCTGTAATCCTAGCTCCTCAGGAGGCTAAGATCTGAGCATCACGGTTCAAAGCCAGCTCAGGAAGGAAACTCCGTGAGATTCTTATCTCCAGTTTACCACTAGAAAACCAGAAGTGGTACTGTGGCTCAAAGTAGAGCGCCTACCTTGAGCTGAAGAGCTGAGGGACAGCACCCAGGCCCAGAGTTCAAGCCTCATGACCGGAAAAAATAAATAGGAGGCTGGGAATGTGGCTTAGTGGTACAGTGCTCGCCTAGCAAGCATGAAGCCCTGGGTTCAATTCCTCAGTACCACATAAACAGAAAAAGCCCAAAGTAGCCCTGTGGCTCAAGTGGTAGAGTGCTAACCTTGAGCAAAAGAAGTTCAGGAACAGACCATGAGTTCAAGCAGTTCAAACTGGCAAGAAAAAAAAAAAGAACATAGAAAAAAGTATATTACCCTTTTTCTGCTGAAGAGTGAGATTGTAATTAAAACATGATTTTGGAATTTTAAGCTACTGGAATCTTCTATTCAATAATCTGTCCTGGTTTCTCTAGTGAATCATCCAAGGTATCAAAACAGTTCTTGGTTTAGTTAGGTGCTGGTGGCTCATAATCTTAAGCTACTCAGAAGGCTGAAATCTAAGGACTGTGGTCCAAAGCCAGCCGAAGCAGGAAAGTCAGTGAGACTCTTATCTCCAATGAGCCACTCCCAGAGTGGAGTGATGGTTCAAAGTAGTAGAGCACTACCCTTGGGCACAAAAAGCTTAGGGACAGTACCCAGGCCCCAAGATCAAGCTTCAGGGCTGGCACATGTACACACATGCATATACACATGTGTATGCATCCATGCACACACACTGTTTCTGGGGTATGGTTTGGATTTACTGCTTCTATTTAGGTTGTGTCTTCATGAGTCAGTGATGGTAATGGAAATGCTTTGCACAAGCTGTGAGGACCATGCATGGACGTGGGACTTAGCGCTGTGGATATGTCTTCGCAGCCAGATTAGAGCAAGCTAGTTCAGGGAGGCACCTTGCGCTGGTTACAAACAAGGGTTCGGAGCTGCCCAGCTGGTCTTGATTAAAACATCTGAATGCTGGATAACCTTAACCTGCTGACTTAACCTCATAAATCTTAGTTTTCAACTTTGTAAACGGGGAATAATTAAGGTGCTTATTCCTGGAGCTTGTTGAACCAATTAAAAGAAATAATCAATGAAAGATACACCGCTCATGCTCAGCCCATGAGAAGCTCTCAATTAATTTTACTGCAATATCTATTCCAAATATTTTTTTCTAAGGGATTCCTGTTCTGAAAAGAAAGTTCTAGATTTGGGAAAACCTCTTTCCTAGAGCTAACTTGTTCTTATCACCACCCTTACCTGAGAACTTCCCACATCTTAGTCTCAGTCCTTCATGGTAACAATCCACCAGAAGCACATGGAAATTACATGAAATAAATGCACAGTAGCATTTTGTATACCACTGAGGATGATTAAAAAGATGTCACATGTATAACAAATATTTCTTGGCCTTCCTCATTTCTTTGCAGGGAAATTAACAGAATGACATTCAGTTATCATTTTATATTACTTCCTTGCTGAAAATTGTTCAGTGGATTCCTTCTGTCTATTGACCAGTTTCACCAGGAGCCTAGAAAAGATCAATTCAACTTACTGGTGCATCAAATTTGGTACCTAATTTTCAGCTATGTTAACCACGTGTCTACAAAAGAAAAATAGTATGTTGGGAAGATCATCAGATATATTTGACTTTATATTTGGCCCTGAGAATTTAGAGTACCATGCTTGTCATGTTATATAACATATTTATGAGTCATTTTCTGAGAAAATTCCTTTTTTATTTTCAATCTAATAATGAAGATATATACATTCTGGATATTATAAGAAAGTTTTTTTAAAGTATTAACACATATTTACAAATATGTTGAAAGGAATGCAGGCTCAAAATGATAAGGAGATGTTGGAAGAGAAGAAAGACGTGCACGTGTGTGTGTGTGTGTGTGTGTGTGTGTGTGTGTGTGTGTGTGCGTGCGTGCGCGCGTGCGCTACTCTCAGATCAAGCAATTAATTTCCTGGCTGATAAGGCTGTATTATTTTTTGTGGGTCATGGGGCCTTAACTCTGGGCCTGGGCACTGTCTCTCAGTTCTTCAGCTCAAGGCTAGCACTCTACCACTGTGGTTATTACTATTTCTGGCTTTTTCTGCTTATGTGGTACTGAGGAATCGAACCCAGGGTCTCTTGCATGCAAGGCAAGCACTCTACCACTGAGTCACCTTCCCAGTCCCTGTTTTGTTTCTTATTTTTGGGAGGTATTATTGTTTTTAAAGCTGGAGGAGTTATGCATGGTTGCTCATAAGCTCAGGTTTTCTTCCAAGCAACCACTGCTACAACAGGTTCAAACTGTATAGAGCCAGGGCAGAGCAACAGGATCCTTAAAGTATATGATACAAGAGGGCTTTGTTGTTGTTTTCTTTTCTTTTCTTTTTTATAGTGTACCGTTTGCAGTTATTTCTTTTGTCTTTTGTTTTTTTTCTCCTCTAATTTATTCCCTATGGTCACTGTTTCTAATTTCCGTGCCCTATGTCTTGTATATAAGCTTATCTGATTTGGGGAAGCGAAAGGGAATCACAGAAATGGTGGGACAAAGGGCAAACCAATGCAATAGTGCTACTCACTAGACACTGTGCTGGAAATGAACTTTACAACTTGAGGGGGAGGGGGAGGGGGAGTGAAAGTAGGAGGCAACAACGGAGGAGGTAACACTGTAGAAAAAGAAATGTACTCATTGCCTTACTTATGTAACATAACCCCTTTGTGCATCATCCTTACAATAAAATAAAATTTTAAGAAAAAATACGTCTTCCGGACCCATCTGCCTCTTCCCAGACACAGGTGCTAACATCTGAAGACAGGCATCTTTGATTGTGGGGATCAGGACAGTTGTTTTGGGGTAGAAACCAGGGGTACTGCTCACCACTGCCAGGGCACAGCCTGACAACCAAGGAGGAGCTGCGTCAAATGTCAGAAGTAATGGAAGGCACCATCTAATAGGGTTTCCCTATTGTTTTGGAATTTTCACTGCAGCCCAAGGTGGGGCCAGGCGGTCCTTTGTAAAGAGGAGATATGTCCACCAAGAACTTGTGATAGTAGATGAGGTGGATGACTAGAATCTCCAGAAGGGACAAAGCCCAAGCACATGGCCCCTCAAGACAAGGGGGCCCTGCAGCCAGAGGCTGTAGCATGTCAAACATGAGTTCCTGAGAGCATTCTCCCACCACGCCTGGTTCTATGTGCTACAAGATTTTCATGGGGCATCATGAACAATTTGCCACATCTCCCCAAGAAGTTCTTAAGAACTTCTCTTTTTTTTTTCTCACCCTTCTTTGAAGGCCTAATTCCCTAGTGGATAGAAGAAAGGAAGGAAGACCGCCAAAGAGAAAAGAAGGGAAAGAAGGCAGAAGAAAAGTCATAGATTTGACCACTCACTTTGGGCAGGACTGGATCTTTTTAATGACCAAAAGGTGCTGTTTTGAGGTTCTCCCTAGGTACTGATAACAGTAAAGAATGGAAATATCATAGAACTGGTTTGAAGGCCGTGGCTGAATGAAAGTCTTGGAATGCTTCAGCAAACTGGGGTCCCAAGCAGGCCTCTCCTTGGCTTTGCCTTCTCTGACCACCAGCATGGTGACACCATTCCCATTCCCCAATCCTCCACCATCATCATCCCCAAAGCAGCAGTTCCAATGATTGCTTTTGCCTTTAAGATAAGCCCAGATAGCTAGGTCAAGGTAGAGCCAAGGTTTCTAGGTCCCCTTTATCTCTTTCTTCACAGGTTTCCAGCACAGTCACATCAGCCAGCAGAGCTATTTCCCAAATGACCTGCTATCTGTGTTTGCTCAGCCCTCCTTCTCTGTCTGAAATCTTCATTAGCGGCAATCTAGTCAGGTTCTACTCATCCCTTGAGGCTATCCATATTGCCACAGCTCTATGGAACTGTTCCTGATCTTTCCATTCCTGTTCCTGATCTTTCCATTCCTGATCTTTCCATTCCATTTTCTCATTATCTTGTGGCTCCATTTGAACACACGGTGAGTTACAGCAATAACTAGTTACATATTCTATCAACTGAATTGTAAAGTCCTTGAGAACAGAGATCATGTTTGACACAACTGTTTCCACAAGGACTCTGAGAGTGCCTAGCCCAACGCTGGGCATTCAGTAAATATTTAGAATAGTTAATATGGCTGATCTCATCCTCAATAGTCGGAAGCCCACAGCAAGCCCAAGAGCTTCACTGTGAAACCAAGAACCAGAAAAACCAGACTGTTAACAGAAGATCAAAGGTTTCCCCTTGCCTGCTAAATTACTTTTCATGAGCATGACAGGCCGCCACTGAAGAAGTAAAAGCATGTTCTTTGTCTTCAGGGAGTTTATACATTTTTTTTAAAAAATGCACAAGGATGAAGAACAACAGAAAGTTTAATAAAAGCTAATGACGCTTCAGTTTATAAAGCGCATCAAAAAATCTGGGATTATACTCTGGACTTGAGGGAGTAGGTGGGAAGCTGTGGTTCTCTATTCCCTTGCTTTTGATGGACACATGGTCTTTGTACATATTTATAAGGCACCCATTCCAAAGATGAAGAAACGAAGACTGTGGAGATCCCATGCTGGTCCGAGAACACACATGGGGGTCAGTATGAGGACTCGGCTACTCTCCAAGCAGCTGCAGAACAAGTCCCACAGAAGGCAGAGACCTCTGCCTTTCTGTTCTGTGCCCCAGGAAGACTTGCCACCCAACAAACTGTTCTATACCAGCAGCAAATAGAAAATAATAGGGAAGTGTGTTTTGTTTTTTAAAATCATCATGGAACTTGAACAAACCAAGCAGCCAACATTTCCTTCAGGAGTTCCCCCTGCATTACTACCTCCCTTCCCCCCCGGATGTTTTCTTTGGCTAGTTCTCTTTTAGGTTTTGTCTAAAGAGCTAGTGTAGAGGCCATCTAAGAAAAAAAAATGATCTCCGGGTTCTATATTAAAAACACATTAAATGACAACAACTAGAATAGCTCCCATGCCATCCAAATTCACATATCATTCCAATCTACCCAGACTCACTGGTTGCCAGGTCCTGGGCTTCTGCTTTTACATTCTCAGCTTTCTTTCCTACATTATTTCACATAGTCGCAGCTGAATGGGATTTGACTGTTTTCAAAAATCAAATGTCCCCACCCCCTTCACGGGTGATAATTTGCCACCACCTCTGTAATTTAAACTGGTAAGGTTCTGTGGGGGTCTTCCCTCCTCCCTTCCCCCAATGATCTCAAGGCTCTAAGCAATAAACCAATCATACCGTTCTGCCAGGAGAAAGAGTTGGGCCCCCTTATAGGATTAATTTAGGGCGTTCCTGGGAGGAGAGAAATGGGGAGTGCAAAGGAAAGCTCAAACCCTCTTTTTTCCCCTTAGGAAGCAAGGAAGGCCAAGCTGGGGAAAGGGTCTCTGCTAGCTTGTGGAGTAGAGTTGGAGACCCAAGCTCCCCAGCCAGGAAAGAACAGTTTTCACCCTCCCCCTTGGAAAACTCCATGGAAATGTCTCCCGTGACGGTTTTGGAGCACACAGCCATCTCTGACCACAGACCACAGAGGAACTGGCCCAGGGCCCAGGTTCCCCAGGGGAGGCTCCTCGGGTAGTGCAGCTGTGGAAGGGATGTTTGCAACCCGCCTACCTTCAGCTGGACCCTTAGGACGGGAAGATTGTTAGACACGGGCGCCCTCTGCTGCCAGCTTCGATCATCACACTCCCTTTCCTGCGGGGAAAAGCCATCTTGCAGAAGCCTGGGAGGTAACACCCAACCCTGGCCAGATATTCCTGAAAAGAAAACCACACTATGAATGTGTATCTTAAACTCTAGGGAAATGGACTCCAAAGAGGAACCACCTTAGCGTGGGGGTGGGGCGGGGAAGCATGGAGACGTGTGGAGATTGCTTAGAAATAAAGATCTAGGTTGGGAAAGAATGATCTCATGATGAAGGGGTCACAGACGTGTGCCTGGTCAACGCTGCATTCATAGACAAACTAAGGGCACGCAGGGCCACTCCCTACAAGGCCAGTGCCCACTAAATTACAGTAGTTCCCAATGCAGCCCTGACAATCAGGGCTACCTCTGTTTCAGAAGTAGGCTTTAGGATTTTTTTTTTTTGAGGGCAGTTGAATGTCAGTTTTCAATAGTAGGATTCTATGGTTGGGAAATGTCCAGTTGTCTTTGCTTTTCCCTGCAAAGAGGAGGAGTGGCTTATGAAGTGCAGCATAGAAAAGTGCGAGCTCAGCCCTTGCCTTGCCGAGTTTGGGAAGCCAGATGCAGACATTCCAAGCAGGCTGAAGTCAGTCCCAGTACACAGGGGAAGTAGCACTCACATCAGGTGCTAGTGCGAAGAGCAGAAGCTGGGGTGAGGGAGGGGTCAGGGTCCCCCCACTGACATGCAGTGGCCAGGTTTGGGTAGGCTCCTTGGACCTCACTGAATCAATAATGTCTTTAGAAATGTCTGTTCAGGACAGTTCATGGAAGCAGGGGACACTCGAGCTCCAGGCATTGGTTCTAGAGAAAACAGATCCTATTTCTTCAAAAGCCTAGAATCTGAAGGCTAAACCACCCACTTTAAACCAAGTGCCTGCTATGAGTTTAGTGCTGATAAATGATGCATTCATAAACAATTGAGTTTATCATCTTCAGTGAACAGCAAAAAACATTCAAGACACCTCTTTATTATTCCTTTTCTTTGCTATTTCAGATTTAAATCTCTCCATTCTTATATTTTTCCTAGAAAGTTCCAAAGATGTACTCTCTGTATCTCTACAGATAATAACCATAGAAATGATATATCATTACTTTCTATGTGTTTAATTTTTTAAAATTTTTGTCAGTCATGGGGCTTGAACTCTGGGCCTGGGCACTGTCCCTCAGCTCTTCAGCTCAAGGCACTGAGCCACAGTGGCACTTCTAGTTTTCTGGTGGTTAACTGGCGATAAGAGTCTCACAGACTTACCTGCCCTGGCTGGCTTTGAACCATGATCCTCAGATCTCAGCCTCCTGAGTAGCTAGGATTACAGGCGTGAGCCACTGGCACTTGGCTAATTTAAAAACTAATCTTAATTGCTTCATTATTTATTTTATTCAGCTCTGGGCTTTTGAGAGCCATCATTGAAATTCATGTAACTCTAGCCCAATCTTATTTATTGCTATTTATTTATTGCTTATTTATTTATTGCTATGCAGTATTCCAGTAACACATAGGTGGCTTACAATTATTTGCCTCATAGGCATTCTTGCTGATCTCCTTCTTTTCTTATAGGGGCGCTCTCATATACTCAGAAGTAGGGCTTGCCTGTCACATAATCACACACTCAATTTCAATACTTCCACACTCCCTTCCAGGTTGATTACACCTGTACATACTCCATCACCAATGCAAGTGCCATTTCTGCATATCCCTTTTAGTCCTTGGTGTTGTCTGAGTTGGACTTTATCAGTGAGCTGCATATATATGACTTCTTTTCTACCCTTCAACTTTATACATGGAATTTCTAACTCCTGGGTGGTGGTTTAGGAGGTGGGGGTTGGGTGTATCGAGGTGATTAGTGGCCTTGGAAGACCTCTGTGTTCATGAATGGACTTAATGTTCTTATAAAAGAGACTTCACAGAGATTCCCCCAGCCCTTCAGCAATATTGGGAGACAACAAGATGATAATCAGTGAGCCAGGATACGGACCCTTGTCAGACACCAAAGCTGCTAGTGCTTTGATCTTGGACTTCCAGCCTCCCAAACCATGAAAATGAACTTCTGTTATATGTAACCACCAAGTGTGCATATTCTGGTACAACAGCCAGAACAAACTGAGATGCTAGCTGTCTTTTGTTCACTTTTTCTATGGTGTTTCTTGACCTTTTCTTAGGAATTGGCAGGGCTGTAATAAACATTTTATATACTACACCTTTGGAAACTATAGATGTTATGAGTAATTTCTCCCAATCCAATGCTACCTATTATCTTAAGCAAAATCTCCCATTTTAATGTGGCCAAATCCATCCATACCTCACTTTGTGGAATCTTGGAGGTATCTTTGTTATTCCCACAGCCCACAATCATTTCCTCATTAACATAACCACAGTCCCAAGGAGCCTAGAGGTGATAAAAGGGTTTGTTTGGTAAGACAGCGTGGGCTGGAGAATATAAGAGGCCATCCTACCTCCTTTCTTCCCTGGGTTAAAGATATCCAAGTCCTGCTGGGAGCTGGTGGCTCATGCCTATAATCCTAGCTACTCAGGAGATCTGGAGATCATGGTTCAAAGCCAACCCAGGCAGGAAAGTCCATGAGACTTTTATCTCCAATTTAACCACCAGAAAACCAGAAATGGCGCTGTGGCTCAAGTGGTAGAATGCTAGCCTTGAGCTAAAGAGCTGAGAGACAGTGCCCAGGCCCAGAGTTCAAGCCCCATGACAATATATATCCAGGGCCTGTTCAGGTTGACTGACTCACCCAGGCCTTTCCAGGTGGAGGAGCTGGAAAATGGAAGCTTTGGTGGCAGGAGTGGTCCTATTAGAGCCTCCTCCCAGGGCTCCTGGAAGCACCTTGTTCACTGAGCTTCAGCCCATGCAGGACCTCACAGCTGCCCTGGCCTTTACTCATCACCTTGGCCATCAGGGAAGCATGGCAGAGCGACTAGCCCTTCTTCCAATCTCACCAGCCAGCCCAGCCATCTCCACCCTGAGGAGGAGCGAGATGCCAAATGAGAGAGAAGCCGAAGGGTTTCATGATTATTATCTCCAGCAGACAAATACACGTCCTTTGTCTTTGTGCTGAAATGAGAATAAAGGCTAGGAAAGAAAATTACAACTCTTTATTGGCAGCACTTAATTATTCAAAGGGATATCCTTGCGATTGTTCCAGGCATGTATATCATGTACTCAATCAAATTTACCTTCTCTATTACTCTTTTTTAGCTCCTTCCTTCCTACCCTTTTAACAGCACTTGGGGGGGGGTTAATATGCTATTTTCACACACATATATAATGTACTTCAGTTACATTCACCCCATATCAGCCAGTTTGTTCCTCCCTTTCCCATAGTCCCCCTTTTAAGGTTATGCCAAGATTTTCTTAGGTTTAAACTTAGCAAAAACAGGAGATGTTTATCCTTCCTTCTTTTCTTCCTTCCTTTTCTTTCTTCCTCCTATCCTCCTTCCCTCCTTCCATTTCTTCCTTCCTTCCTGGAAGTTTTAGCAAAGATATATTTCAGTATGACAGGATAAAATAAGGAGAGATGAAAAAAGGAGAACTATGTCCTGCTCCCATGCAGGAAATGGGAGTTAAAGACTCTGATATTCATCTTTCTGAGCTTGGCTTGTATCAGTCATCCTGAGGATCTCTTGTCCCATTCATTTTCTTGCAAACCACATAGTTTCATTCTTCTTTATGACCAAATAATAGTCCCCTGTATAGATATACTACATTTTTAAATCCATTCATCAACTGATGGGCACTACCATTGCTTGGCTCTTGTGAATAGTTCTGCAATAAGGATGGATGTGCAAATATTTCCAGTAGTTGTTTTCATTCAATAATTTCAATAGCTTCTTTCGACAAGAGCAACATCTTAGGTTGGGTAACTTGCTCATAGTATCAAGAAATGGAGCCAGACATTAAACCCAGTCTCTTAAGCCTAGATCTTATTTCTCCTCTGGCACCAAAGACTGTGAGTACTTCTGCTTTCTCCTTTACAACTCAAAGACCCACCGGATACTGGTGTTTCAGTGCATACTGCTTACATCTGCTTGCGCCAACCGCTAAGTTCCTATGGGTCCAGAGAACATAGGGACCTGTCAAAGCTGCATTGAGAGGCAGTGAAATAAGTGCTTTCCAAGTATGCCCTGAGACACTCAGCCTCATTGCCATACTCTCTCAGCCTCTGCTCTGAAAGGAGCAGAGTAGTAGAGATTCAATTTAGGAAAGCTTAGGAAAGACGAGAGCATACTACCTTACAACACTGAAAAATCCAAAGGCAGAGAGCCAGGTCCAGGGACAGCAGGGCCAGAGGCTCAGACAGTGCCTGCAGAAGAACGCTTGCTACCTCCTGGGGCTGCCCTTGTGTCTGTCAGAAACATTCCTGGCAAACTTGCCCCCAGATGACTACCATGAGGGCCAAGTTGGCACCTTGACAGGCTACTCACCCCCACCCAATAGAAGACCTTCCCTTTCTTCCCATGTCCCCGCAGAAATCCTGGAGCAGGTATTCCCAGGCTCTAATTGATTGAAACGGGACCCCAAGATACATCTGTAAACCACAGTAGCTCTGAATTGATCACATGGGCTGAGGCCTGGAAGGAATGGTTTCCTGAAAAGAAAACTGAGCTGAGGTCACCTGAACAGACAGGAATGGATCTGGAAGACAAAACAAAACAATGCAAAAAAAAAAAAAAGCACAAACCCAAGATGTCAATGAAGTTGGTAAGTTGAGCATTCGGTCACGCATGTGCATTTTCTCCCTCACACCACAGCCCTCCAGGTGACCTGTGTTGGCACACACATGGCAGGCCGGGCAGCAGGCCCAGCCCTGCCTTACACATCACCTCATTTTATCCTCACGGAATTTTCTGGGAGAGGGAGACTGCTATGATCCCATTTTAATGGTGAGGACATGAAAGCTCAGAGAAGTTGTTTAACTTAATTAGCTGTTTAATTTAATTCAAGGTCAGATAGCTAGTCACGGCCAGAAAGCCAAACTCAAACTAAAAAATGCCTACACTTAAATCACATACTTGTAACCACTGTTCTTTATTAGAAAGAGGATAGCTAATCCCAGGAAAGAAAGAGTGCCTTTGTGCTGCAGATAATACAGTATAAGTCCCTTGCTCTCTCTCTCTCCCCCAGCCCCACTGTTGGAGAAGCCCACTCTTTTATTGCTTCTGATTTCTTTCTTGAAATTCCTCTTCACGCACAGACGTGTCTTGCTTTTTGAAGCCAGCTGACCACCCACTCACCGTGATGAGGAGACAGCTATTTTCAGAGTTTGTCCACAGCCGGAGATGCTGTGGAGATTATTTGTTGTTCAGCTAATGAAGGATCTGATATTCTCCTCCAAGTTTGCCCGATTCCAAAACTGGCCAAACCACTTTCGTTCAAACTTTCCAAGCAATTTCATCCCTGGGGTGGAAACAGAGCATGGAATGATTTGGAGCAAAAGGACAATTTTTGGACAATTATAAGTGAGTGAAAACAGGAGGTTATAATGAAAGTTGTCTTTCAACCCTTAACTTTAGCATTTTGTAAGCAAGAGTTCTGTCTCTCAGGTTTTGGTGGTGGGAACGTAATGCCGGGCGGTTGTCTGGAATGGCTTCTAGATGCTCCCTAATTAGAAACAGCCACGCTGACTCAGGGGCCCAGTGGTTGGATTCCAGATCACCACTTCACACAAGAAAAGGGGGTGGGAGGAACGCTGGAAGTGTGTAAAAGTAAAAAGTGAACAAAATATGTCAGAGGTGTTGTTTAAAGCGACTTGTATTGTGACTCCTTTCAAAATTGCATTGTTGGATGGCTCCTATTAATTCCTAGATGAAGTATGATCTGGAAGAAAAGGTAATTTTTTTTTAAAAGTAATAAGGAGAAGACCAAATCTCTTATTTGGAGCATATGGTCAATGGAAGGAGACAGTGTGGTTTAGTCGTAAGTCAGGTGACACAAGTAGGAAGTTAATTTGTCTGCAAATACTGTATTTGGAAACGTGGTCCAGGATGAGATCTGTCATCTTTCAATTTCCTCAATGAGGGTTAAATGCTGGAAAACACCCAGCCATGGTCTATGACTTAGACACAGGCTTCCTGGAGACAGATAAATGCTTTCAGGGTTTCCTTTCTCGTCAGTGATTTCTCACTATAGGCACACATGTACACTGAATGGAATTGTGTGGGCAATGTGCTGCTATGGAATATAGCAGAGGCAAGAGCAGAAGGCATTGGTGGAAATAGGAAAGGCACCCACAGCGCTGACTGGGGCTGGACTCGATGGACAAGGACAGTATTTCCACTCTGCATTCAACTGTCACATCAACTGCAGAACAGTGGCAGGTGGGGTTCAGACTCCTGGGGTTCAGACTCCTGGTCTTCTTTATTCATGGAGTTCATCTTGAGAGGGCTTGGGATACCATTTGACACCTCAGTCTGATTTGGAACATTCGCTAGGGACTGAAGCTACTGCTCCGATCAAGACGGAAGCATCTGGCCTGGGGCTGTCCCATATCTTAAACACAGGCTCTAAACACCAAGAAGCATTGTGATGGAGGGATGGAGTTGTGGAGCTGGGGCTCCACACATGAATCCCAGTGCTTCAGCCACACTCTCATTCCTGTACCTATGGAGCTCACTGCCATACACACCCATTCACAGAAGAGGCCAGAAAGACCAGCCACTGACCTTAGACAAAGGCCCTAAAACTCAACATTAGGTAGGTCTTTGGAGATGTTCAAGAAACTCAGGCTACCAAGCATCTATTCTATTGATGTAGGCAAAATAAAAACCCTGTGAAAATCTATGCCAAGCTCTAGTACAATAAAAGCATAAAGGATGATTCCATTTCTGAACAAAATAAAAAGATCTTTATGTGGTGTGCATAAGTGTGTAGCAAAAAGATGACACACAATGTTAACCCAGAGGACAAGGCTCAAGTGTAATATTACAGTTTGTGTCGGGCAAAAGTTATATATTACCTCTGAAATTCTTTAATCGGTATTGTCACCGTGTGTGTGTGTGTGTGTGTGTGTGTGTGTGTGTGTGTGTGTGTGTGTGAACAGTCATGGTCACTTAATACTAGTACCTTCTGAGAACTCCATCCTTGGGCCTTTTGGTTGTGGTGACACCACAGAGTATAGTTACACATGCCTGGTGTGATGGCTGGCCACACATCAAGAATGCGGTATGTAACCAGTTGTTCCTAGGGCCATGATGAACAAAATAACACTGCATTAAACCAAGCACAAGAGAACTTGATACACTCAAGAGACACAGTAAACACATAGTAATATTAGGCTGCTGACAACATAATGTGAATACTGTTTTACAGTAAATGTTTTTAAGTAGATGGACTATACTCTAAAATATCAATAAGCTGGGTGACTGTGGCTCATGCCAGTAATCCTAGCTACTTAGGAGGCTGAGATCTGAGGATTTTTTGGTTGGAAGCCAACCTAGGCAGAGAAGTCTTTCTAATTTACCACCAAAATGCCAGAAGTGGAGGTATGACTCAAGTGGTGAAGTACTAGTCTTGAGCAAACAAGCCAAGTGAGAAATGAGGCCCTGAGTTCAAGCTCCACTATAGCTCCCCACACACAAATCAATAAATGAGTACAGTATAGTAAACACCTCAACCAGTAGCATGGCGATCTATTATCAAGTACTATGCGCTGGCATAACTGCTTTACAATACTTTGAACAGTCATCATAGCTGTCACACCAGCACCCACACAATGATGTGCTAATGCATCACTCCGCAATACTGCCTGGCTATGAAGTCACTTGGCAATGGGAATTTTCTGTTCTGTTGTAATCTTATAGGACCATCATTGTGCACGCTGTCCATTGTGGCCTGAAACTTCCACATGCAACTCATTACTACATAAATAATACTTGTTTATTTTCCAGCATCCTCGTGAGGACAAGGACTATTTGGCGGTTGTCAAGTACGAGGGCTACTATTTTGTTTGCCATTATTTTTTTTCTGCAAAATCTAAAATGAAAAATGTCTGGCACAGAGTAAGTGTCCAATAAATGTTTGTTGATTAAATGAATGAATTATTTATGAAATGAAAAATCAGAAAGATGTATGTGAGCCAAACCAAGGACTTCAGTCTCTGGAGCAGACCTAAGTACTTATTATATGAATTTAAATGAAATAGTTTAATGCATAAGAGTTGATGCCTACTCTTAAATATTTTATAATCCAGACATCCACACTTCAAAACACACTATGAAAAACATTAGGAAGAGATATAGCAGCCAGGCATAGCAGTTTACACCTGTAATCCCAGCTTCTTCAAACACATAGATATAGGAGGACTATGGTCTGAGACAGGCCCAGGTTAAAAAAAAAAAGCATGAGACTCTATCTGAACAATAACTAAAGCAAAAATGAGCTGGCAATATGGAAAATGATACGAATGCTTGCCTAGCAAGCACAAGGCCCCGAGCTCAATCCCTAATACTGCAAAAAAAGAAAGAAGGAAAGGAAGGAAGAAAGAGAGAGAGGGGGTGGAGGGAGGAGGGAAAGAAAAGGAAAATGAAAAAAAAAGAGATAGGCAAAGGGTGAAGTAGCCCAGAAAAGGGAACCTTTAGTTTCCACAATAGGTAATCAGGGCTGGCTTCTTGGAGAAAGTGGGGCTTGAATAATTCTTCAAAGATGATGTGTTGGTGCTTGGGGCTGTCATGGACAAATCACCACCATCTTGGTGACTGATAGCAATGGAAATGTCTTCTCATAATTCTGGAAGCCTGACATCCCCAGGTGTTGGCAGGGCTGTGCTAATGTCCTACAACAAAACCCAGGGGACCATCCATTCCTTACCTCTTAGAAGAACATCTCGAGGCTGCCAACAATCCTGGGCTTGGCCCATCACTCCAGACTCTGCCTCTAATTTCATAGGCCTCCTTGGTGTATATCTGTCCCTGCTCTCTTTGTGCAGATACAGTGAGGGCATTTGATCCCACAATGGTCATCCAGGGCCAGCTTCTCCTCTTTGGATCTCTATCTTAGCCACCTCATTTGCCATGTAAAATCATATTCACAGGCTCTAGGGATTTGGAAATGAATAGTACTTACAGGAGCATTTCTTTCTAACACAATGGGAGAGGATTATGAGGTGTGGAGAAGTGACCAGTGCTCTAGGTGAAAAGAAGAATATACGCTGTGCAGTAGGGTGAGGAAATTCTGCCTATATGAAAGGACTGATGGACAGTTCCTTTGATGTAAAGTGAGATGCTTAAAACTGAGAAATGGAAGCTGGATGCTGGTGGTGCACACTCATAATCCTAGCTATTCAGGAGGCTGAGATCTGAGGATCAGGGTTCAAAACCTGTTGCACAATGAGAAGTACAACTTGTCATGTCCAAAACGAGCTTTACAATGTCGGTGCGGGAGAAGGATTGGGATTGGGGGGGAGGGGGGAGGCTGGGAAGGGATGTGAAGGCTAAACAAAAGGAGGAGGCTGCAATGCTTGGTAAGAAATGTACGCATTATCCTGCCCATGTAATTGTAACCCCTCTGTACAGTATCTTCACAAATAAAATAAAATAAAAATAAAAAAAAACAAAACCTGTTGCAGCAGAAGTGTCTTCAAGATTCTCTCTCCCATTAATCACCAAAATGCCAGAAGCGAGGGAGTGGCTCAAGAGGTAGAATGACAGGTGTAAACAGCAAACAAAAGCCAAATGAGTGCTCAGTGCCCAGAGTTTAAGTCCTATACAGGCACCAAGAAAAAAGACACCAAATTCTAATACATGCTACAACATAGATGAACCTTGCCTTATGCTAAGTGAAAAGTCAGATAAATTAGGACTCCACAGGTATGAAACATCCAGCATAGGACAACTCACAGAATCACAACGTAGGTGAGAGGTTACTAAGACTGGGGAAAGTGGAAAATGAAGAGTTAAACTTCTGTTGGAGAGATCAAGTTTTGGAAATGGATGTGGGGGGTGGCATAGCCTTGTGGCTATAATTAGTGCTACTAGATTAAACATGGAAATATACTATATATACATATAGGTATATATGCACGTGTATATGAGTATATTTACTGTAATAAAAAAAGAAAGGAGGAAGCCAAGTGCTGGTGACTTACATCTGTAATCCTAGCTACTCAGGAGTCTGAGATCGGAGGATCAAGGTTTAAAGCCAGCTTGGGCAGACAAACCTGAGTGACTCTTACCTCTTCAATTAACCAGTAAAAGAGACAGAAATGGAGGTGGGTTCAAGTGGTAGAGACCAGCCTTAAGGGAAAAAGCCAACTAAGAGTGTCCCAGTACCTGCACCAAAAAAAATAAAAGGAAGGAAGACAAAAAGGAGGAGTAGTGGAATGTGACAATACCATCCCTATCTGCTGGTATCAGAGGTTGGTATCTCAGAGCCAGGACCCTCCCTGGGTATTGTTTTGGCTTGAACAAGGTTATGTCCCATTCCCAAGGGATGGTCTGTGGCCAATAGCTAGCTGATACCTGAACTTTTTTGCTTCAACTTGCAACCATGCCATATGAGTATCCCAGCTCCAGAACTTCCCACACGCCTGGCAGAGGCCTCCATTCCTACCACACGTGGGTCAGTATCTCTCTATCTTCTTTCCTTCCTCACAGGTCTGTCTTCCAAGAGCAGTTCTGGGTAAACTTTGTGCAACAAGTTTTTCTGCTCAAAGTCTGTCTCCAGGGAACTCCATCTGCAATAGAAAAATTTGAAATTTCATCTCTCTCTCTCTCTTTTAAATTTAGGAGTGAAAGTTGTTTGTTTGTTTTTAAGTTTAAACACTAACTTAGGAAGATCATCTTGATCCATATTATCAGGATGTTTAGGGCTGAGTTCTGCACCAGATTGCAGGCACATTTTTTTAATGTTTAGTCTCTTGGTACAACCTCTCCTCTCCTATTTCTCTCCTTTATCCCAACAGCTTCAATATCTGCCTCTTAGATTCCTTCTTTCTCTTAGTGGTTTAGTGGATAATTCTCTCATTTAATTTTATTTTGCAATTGCTTTTTTGAAAGCTAGAAAGATTTAGAAAGTAGGTAAATGAGAGGGTAAAAGGGGTTACAGTTATATGAGCAAGGTAAAAACATAGCTTCTTCACTGCTTCTCAGATCCTTTCCCCAAGGCTGTGTCCATGGTTTGTGGCATGAGGTCCGCATGCACATTTGGACATCCCTGACCTTGTGCAGCTCAGAGCAGGAGATAGCTGCAGGAGGACCACCAAGCCATTGCGAGGAGCAATGATAGCCCATGTCTGTGTGCTCCGTTCCTTGGGGCCCTACAGAGAATGATGGCCCTGCAGCCACCTCCCCAGATACTGCTTGGGATTCACAGAGAGCAGTGTGGAGCAAGTGAGGTCTTTCATTTGAACAGCCCCATACTGAAGACAAAGATGAGTTTCAGCTTTGATGGCCTTAATTAGATGGCTAATTTGCTTCATGTTTCCATGAGACTCCTAGAAACCGGAATGTGCTTACCAACCAGAGCGGCTGCATGCCCTGCCCTCTGCCGTGGAGTCTGTCACTAGAGCCAGGCAAGGACCCAGCAGCCTGGGACCCAGCACACCAACCAAGAGGCCGCCCTGGGTTCTGCCAAGAAGCTGGTGGAAAGCTGTCAGCCTCTGCCAATTCCCTGGCACTGTTGCAGTTTCTCAACCGACCAAGCCCAAGGCTAATGCCACAGATGTCAGCATCTGAAGGGTCCAGAGGATCTAGAGCAACAAGAGGCAGATCTAAAGAGGCTTTGGAGGCAGGCTGGCTTGTTCTTTGTGGCCAAAAAGTGTTGCCTGGTTGTATGGCCTGCAATAGTGGAGAGCATGAGGATCATCTGGGAGAAGAAATTTCTTGGCCTGAGAGAGAGACAGAAACAGAGAGAGACAGAGCTTATAAAGATGGTATCAGTCAAAGGGTAGGCATGGAGTCCCCCAGAATCCTCTGCCCCCTGGAACCCCTGACTTGAGTGGCCACTGGAGTCCTGGCAGAGAGGCCTTTCGTGCACTTCTCCAGAAAGCTAAGCTGGAACCCAGGAATGGCTGAAGCTCCTTGGCGAAAGCAGAGCAGGGATGCACCCTGTTTGCTGTGTCAAGAGGAGAGAATCCGAGCATGACCTATCCTAGTGACGCCCAGGTTGCTTGTGCTTCAGCTCCTGTCAAGAGATGAATGCCGCCTATCCCCCTGGATCAGAACCTCTGAGGTCAAGGGACACTCAGCTTTTTAAAGCTCCCCAGGTGATACTAATGTGCAAACAGCACCGAAATCCAAAAGTGCGTATTCGATATCTGGGAGGTAGGCCCAGAAAGGTGACTCATCAAGACTGGCCCAGCCAAACTGGAACCCAACTCTTCCAAGAGCCAGTCCAATCTGACACCTCTCAGAATGACTGTTGGGCTTCCCTGGGCTTGGCTGCCCATCCTATCGTCCCTCTTGACCTCTCTCAGTCACACACCCTCTAATCTTCCACATGTCCCTGGTATGCCTGATCTCCAACCTGCTTTTTAAGGAAAAAGTATGAATATCTCTCTGACTTTCCCCCTTAAATCATAAAACCTATGATGCCATAGACCTCCATAAATAAAAAACCTAACCACCACAGTTCCTGAACAGGGGCGGTGAGCCCCACAGGGTCTGAAGGAACATGAACATCAAAGGCAGAAGTCGTATAGCTGAGGAGGTGGGAGGGAAGGGATGGTAGGGGAAAAACAAAGGAGGAGGCAACAATGCTGGATAAGAAATGTACTCATTACCTTGCTCATGTAATTGTAACCCCCTTGTATTTTCACAATAAAAAACAATTAAAAAAAGCAAAAGTCATCATAATATAGTAGAGAGGAGAGAAAATCTACTCTGGAATCAGGCAAGTCAGCTTTGAAGTTGTTTTGTTTTTGGTCCCCAATGTCTGAATCTTGACCTTGCTGAACCTGTCTTCTTTCTTACCCATCAGCATTTGCAGGAGTAATCACACAGGTCAATGGATGGAAGAGTACATGCCTTCCTACTGTCTGTAGGATGTTATAGATCTGCTGTCATCAGGATAGGCTACATTTGCTGATGTAACAATCCCAATGTGCGAAATAAGGCTTTATTCTCCCCTACACTACGTACTCAATGAGAAAATAGAAGGAGGGATGTTGTTAATAATAGATGTTCTTAAGAATCTTGTATGGCCATCTCAACATTAAGCTTTAGGTTTGCAGTAACAGGAAGGAAAGTGGACCCAAATAATCATATGCTACTTCTAAAATACTCTCCCCAACAGGTAATATTGTATTTGCATTTCACTGGCCAGAGGAAGTCACAGAAATACATGTCATTTTGAGGGAAGGTATTCAGAAGAGAATCAGATACTAGTCATGCATGTGGCTTTATCATCCATGTGGCGGAAAAGATGCCACTACATGAAAACTAGAGCCCAGATTCTCATTCCCCACATTATAGCTCCCCAAGGACACCTATGCATTGCATGGACTATTCTGCCCTCTGAGTCATTTGCTTCTCTTCTGGACAAACACTGAAAAGACACATTTTTTCCATGGGTTACAGAAATGTCTGAGCAAATACAATGCAATTGCACTGTCAAACCTTCCAGTTCAGGAACTGCTCCTTTGTCAGGGCTCATAACTCCTGTCATATTTCTCAGTGGCTTATGCTTATCAGAAATAGTACTTCCTCTGTAAACAATGGAATTTGAGATATGACTTACAGAAGATATATTACTCTTCATTACATGCTTTGGACTGGGGGGAGGGGTTGTAAGTTTGCATCCTGAATCACTGTGTGTTCATTAGCAAAGAACTCCTCCTTTAGTCAACCTCCTCTGAACATATTTTCACAATTTCTGCTAGGAGAACCCTGAATTTTGGGGGTATCTTAGCTCTGTCTCAGCTGCTCAAAACTCTTGTCTATTATAATTAAATCAAAGAACTAGGTAGGAAGAGAAGGGGATCAGCAACTACACCACTCCTGTATTGCATAAAACTCTTAGGAATCAAAAACATACTAAGAAGTTCTTTTGATAGCTAGATGTATATCTATATCTATATCTATCTATCTATCTATCTATCTATCTATCCCTATATATCTATAACTATAGAGATAGAAGATATAGATTATATATATTTATATAAGTATAAATATAGGTATCGATATAGATGTAGATAGATATAGATATATATTATACTATGTATAATTACATTCATACCATTTTTTTTGCCAGGCTCATACTATTCATACCATATAAGCCAGGTTGTGTTCTAGATTTTGGGATTAGGCAATGAGTAAAATTATTCTTGATCTCATGGAGTTGATGTTCTAGGGAAGGAATAGAAAAGCAAAGGAACCCATAGAGAGGAAATTCTGTTGCTTTTTTTTGGGGGGGAGGTCCAGTCGTGGGGCCTGAACTCTGGGCCTGGGCACTGTCCCTCAGTTCTTCAACTCAAAGCTAGCGCTCTACCACTTGAGCCACAGTGCCACTTCCAGCTTTTTTCTTTTTGCTTATGTGGTGCTAAGGTATCGAACCCAGGGCCTCAGGCATGCAAGGCAAGCGCTCTACCACTGAGCCACCTTCCCAGCCCCTAGAAAGGAAATTCTATACATGATGAGAAACAAATACAAGGTAAGGGAGGAAAGGAGACCCTGTGCTGGGGAAGGAAGCTTACCATTTTAGATATAGTGGTCAGGAGAGACTTTTCTGAGCACGTGTGTGTGTGTGTGTGTGTGTGTGTGTGTGTGTGTGTGTGTGTGTTCGCACCCGCACATGCACACACAAGCAATGCCCACAGAAAGACAGTTTATAACTCCATTACGTCTTGTGCAGTTTGATTGGTACATACTTTGAGATGTTGAGGTCAGAATGTCACACTGACAGAGGTAACAGCCAGGAGTAAAAGCTTTTTCTGAGCCCCCTGTTTTTCTTACCTTCTGCTAAGGCAGGAAATAGTGGCTGATCCTCAGTACTTGGTGAGGGAGCGGAGGGGAAGGAGTGGATTAAAAAACCACATTAAAATTAGCCTGCTTAGCTCTATAAGGGGTAAAAACCTCTGTAAGAAGTAGCTAGTTCTTGTAACTTTATTTGTTGTAGCAATCTCCATGTGTTCTTATAATGTTTGATTCTTCAAACATTACTAGATTTATTTAGTCATTTTTTTTCTGGTGCCTGAGCTTGAACTCAGAGCTATGTGTGTTCACTGTTGTGGGCTTTCCTGTCTGGGCTAACTTTGAACTGCAGTACTCCAGATTTCAGCCTCCTAAGTAGTTAGATTACAGGTGTGAGCCACTACTGCAGTGTGATCTCAGGATTTCACTTTTGCTTGGCTTGTTTCCTCTGCTGGTTCTCTACCACTTGGACGGCACCTTCAGCCCTACATTTTGTTTTTAAGTTTATATCTACCTCACTGATATATCTTGTAGATGTAATTTTGTGCTATCAGTGAAAGCAATGTGATAATAAAAGAACCTCTCCCTTTTAGGAATATCTTGTGAGAACACTGAGGATAGTAAGTGGGGGAGCTCTGGATCACTTGCAGAAAGAAAGAGAGAAGCCCTGAAGAGGAATAAGAGTTCAGAAAACAAACCTGTTTTGCCCATGCTTTCCGCTGCTCACTGCGCACCATCACCCTGGTAAATGTTTTTCTTGGCATTCCAGGGTAGTAGGTCACATTAGAGCCTTTTCTTTCAAATATTCTTCTGACATCAAAGTGGGAAGGGATGTAAGGGAAAAACGAAATAAATTGGGGAGGATTCTGCCTGTTTCATAACTGCTTTCATGTCCAGGATACGCAGGAATGCTGGGGTGGGCACAGACGCTGTTTCCTCCCCCAGTTCACGGAAGGGTGGTGGGTGGGAGTGTGGTGTCCAAAGGCAGAGAACGATCTGGACAGATAGCAGGGCAGTGTTCTGCACAAAAGCAAGAGTCAAGGGCAAGATTTTTCAAGTTGACATAGTGTGGTGGATAACACAGGGCTTAGATGGAGCAATAAAACATAGACCCTGGGGGGAGGAGACTGACATGATGGGCAGGACACCAAGAGACAGGAACGAGGGCTCCTTTACTGATGCATGAGTTTGGAGAGGATTCATTTTTTCCTGATGTCCAGGCTTCCTTACCTGACATCTCTGCATATGCCCTGCTTCTTACCTCTCAGGTCTTCAAGTGTAGTTTATCCTACATCCATGCAGCAAAGAGTGAACTAAAGAATCCAAAGCCGTTTTATGTTCCTAATTTGTCCCTCAAAGATCAGTTAAGAATCTGATGGAAGAGTAAGCATGGGCCTGTGTGAGAGAGTGCAAAAAGGCTTAGGTAACACAGTGTTTGGATGCACCAGAAATGTTCAGAGAGGAAGCATATGCAGGGGACACTCTTGGAGGAAACTCCATAGGAATCCAGCTGAGACTAGGCAGAGGAAGGAATTCTTAGCAGAGGAAGGTATTCATGGTGGAATGAACAGCTAGGTGATACTAGCTGTCTTTTTACTGGATAAGCCTGAGATGACCCAGGGCACACAGGGTCAAATAAATTGGACTTTTAGGACTTTCCCCATATGCTTCCTGTTTATTTTCTCACATGAATTGTTAATGTTCTTCACAGTATGACTTGGCAGTATGCCTCCAAAATCTTCATGATAAGCTAATTGCTTTGCCTAGCATTTCTTGCATTGATGTAATCTCGGGGCTGACCAATGCTAGTGACCAAGTTGTGTGTACTAGGCATGCCCAAAGCTATGTATGTATGCTATTCTATTTTGTTCTCACACCTAAGATGATATTATTATCATCATGAATATGTGTGAGAACAGTGAGACCTAGAAAAATTTAGTAAAGTTGACTAAAAATTATATTCAACAAGTGTTATAGTCAGGATTTCAATCCAGCGATCAAGAGTTTATCTCCCTCTTCAGAGATGTGTATAATGACTTATACATAAAGATTGATCAAGCCAGAGGTGGTTCATTAATGTGAAATATTATGAAGACATAAAAATGATGCTGAAAGTCACTTCAATGTCATGGTAATTATTTAAATTAGGCTAAGTAAAAATAAGTGTTATTAACCTGGTGACTCACATCTGTAATCCTAGGTACTCAGGAGGCTGCTATCTGGGGAACATGGTACAAAGCCAGCTGGGGAAGAAATGTCTGTGAGACTCTTATTTCCAGTTAACTAGCAAAAAATCAGAAGTGGAGATGTGGTTCAAGGGGTAGAGCACTAGCCTTGAGAAGAAAAAGCCAAGCAAGAGCACAGGCTCTGAATACAAGCCCCAGTGTGTGCACATGCACACACGCGCACACACACACACACACAGTTATAACATACTGCATATGATGTAAGCCCAATTTTATGAAAAAATATGACAGCGGATGAGTGCTAACATAATTTAAATGTATTTATAATGTGTTAATATTAGGATTGTGGATTTTTTTCTTACTAATATATTCTATGGTTTCAAAATTACCTTTTAAAAATTCCCTGTAATCCTAGATACTCTGAATATTGTGATTGGAAGCCAATCTGGGCAGGAAAAGACCATGAGACTCTTACCTCTAATTAACCACCAAAAAGCCACAAGTAGAGCTGTGGCTTAAGTGGTAGAGCTCTAGCCTTTAGCAACAAGCAAACAAAAACCCCTCAGGGATAGTGCACAGGACCTGAGTTCAAGCCCTAGTAGTGGCGGAGAGGTGGGGAGGGGGGGGGAGGAAGAAGAAGAAAAAGGAGGAGGAAGAGGAGAAGGAAAAGGAACAGGAGGAGGAGTAAGAAGGGGAGGGGGAGTAAGAGGAGGAGGGGGAGTAAGAGGAGGAGGAGGAGGAAGAGGAGGAGGAGGAAATTGCTTTTTTACTAAGAAAACAACAACAAATTTCATGCCAGGTATGGTGCCTCATACTTGTAATTCTAGCTACTTAGGAGGCTGAAATCTGAGGATCTCAGTTCCAAACCATCTGGAGCAGAAAAGTCCCTTAAGATTCTAATTTTCAATTAACCAGGAAAAAAAAATCATTAAGTGAAGAGTGTGTGATGTCCTGAGTTCAAGCCCCGGTACTGGTACACATGCTCATGTGCACACACACACACACACCTCATAAAACAACTTGCTTTTTATTATGAAAATTCATATCTTGTTAGAAAATTTGGAAACTGCTGTGAAGTAGAAGTAAGGAAATCGTTACCCTAATTCTACTTGTCAGCTAACCTGGGGAATAACTACCAACAATCTTGGCATCTTTTCTTTTAGTCTTTGATTTGTGCATCATCTGTTTATTAGTTTATTCAATAAAGTTGTGCTCAGGTTTACATGGGATTTCTGTTGCTTCAGTGACAATTAGGAGCAGGAAATCGTTTCTTGTTTAATTGTCTTTGTAAATTGACTGGGAAGTAGTCTGTGAAGGCCGATGAGCGTTCCTCTCTCATTATTAGGTTTGCAGCCTGTAGTTCAGTGCCTGGCCCATTATAAATGCTCAATAAATACTTGTTGAATGACTAAGTGTATGGGGGAAGGGAGGGAGAGGCTCTGAAGTTTTGTGTCATCTGAGCACAAGTTTCGTATTGGACTAGGGCTGGAGAGCAGGCCACTGAGACTTGGCAGGCAAGATGGGGGGCCATGGGGGAGGACCTTAATGCTCACAGTTAGAAATTGAGATTTGACATATGAGGCTCATGGGACTCTGGGGTCTTCCAAGGGAGGAGGGGATGTGACAAGATCAAAACTGTGGAACGGAAACTCGATTCTGGCAGCAGAGCCGGTGGTTAGGGGGTGGGGAGGAGAGGGGGGGGGCTGGGGGAAGGGAGGTTGCAGCCCTCAGGGATGAGGCCAAAGGCTGCGAGGTGGAGAGAGGGCCCTAGCTAGCTCCAGCCAAAAGACTTGGGCTAATCCTTGCCTGGGGAAGCTGGGCTGGGAATGAACACAGCCAGGGAAAGAGGTACCTCAGAGCTCGGCTTCCAGGGACAGCGCTGGCCAAGAGAGGCAAAGGAGAGCGTGAAGGCGAAGACAATGGATGGGGAGGGGGAGGCGCCGCAGGGTGCCAGCCGTCCCGGGGAACCGAGTTGAAGTATCTCCCCTTCCCCCATCGCTCTTGGCTTCTCGGTTGCCTGGGTGTACAGAGGAACAAATTTGTGGTGTGGAAGGATTCCAAGCCAGTCATCGATCATCCACCATGAATACTCACCCGGCACTCAGCACACACTTCGGCAGCCTCACCCTGTCCAAGGGAGACTTCTGGCCACCGCCCAGGGATCTGCCCAAGGTGACTTGCCAGATTCTCCCTTGAACTTTGCTCTCTTCCTTTGCTCTCTTTTCAGTTTCTTCTTGATTCAGAAAAAAGCAACAACAACCAGTTCTGGGCTCCCTCCCTTCCCAGGCCCCTGTCCTGCCTTGTGGTTTGGCAGCCAGAGTGCCTAGGCAGTCCCAAAGAAGATTATCTAACCCAGCCAGCGTGCTCTGGGCTGCGCGTTGGGCCGGCCAGGCGTGGTCTGCCTGCGGGCCAGGCCCAGCTTGCTGGGGCAGCGGGAGCGCGGAGGAGCCTTCCTGGGTGCAAACCCACCTCTGGGTAGAGGAGCCTCAGTTTCCTCTTCTGTAGCATGTGAGCTTTCAAGCCTGTCTTTACTTTTTTTCTTTTCCTTTCTTTTTTGTCGGCCGTGGGGCCTGAACTCTGGGCCTGGGCGCTGTTCCTTCAGCTCTTCAGCTAAGGCTGGCGTTCTACCACTTGAGCCACAGCACCACTTCTGGCTTTTTCTGCTTATGTGGTGCTGAGGAATCGAACTCAGGGCCTCAGGCATGCAGGGCAAGCATTCTACCACTGAGCCACCTTCCCAGCCCCTCAAGCCCTTCTTATATACTTGTTTGTTATCTGACTTGTACACAGAAGCACTTAAATGCTTAATAAATACAGTATTTAATGTTCATGAAGTACTCACATTTATATTAGCAGTACTAATTTTTAGCCTACCAATTTGTATTAGCATACTCAGGTTATTTCCTGAGGAAACACAACTAGTGGTTTGCTTTTCATGTTTAAAATGCTAGGCAATTGAAATAAGGGACTTGGCAAGACTTCTTCCACTTGAGCCATGCACCCTCGTCATTTTGCTTTGGGATTTTTGTTTTCAGATACAGTCTTATATTTTTGCCATCCCCCCACCACAGCAATCTTCCTGCCTCTTTCTCCTAAGTACCTGGGATTGTAAGCATGGCTCATCACTGGGATTACCCTGAGAATGGCCTTGTTTGTTCCTACATCTTAAAATGCTTTTATGATGGCATGGTGCCCAATGCAGCAGGGTTTATCTACTGAAAATAAAATAAAATTATAATATTACGTTTTAAAAAGTAATATATACAACATGATGGGGGAGAGGCCACCAAAAGTAGAAAGTTCCAAGGAAAGGGATTCCCAACCAACTTCCGAAGGCATGGCACAGTTCAAGGATGCTAGGACCACTTCCTTAGAGCGCCTCCTTCTGTGCAGCTTTGGAATGACTGGGAAACACTGCTGACTAGAGGGCAATTCAGAGGCATTGTCCTGTGCTCCCACAGTTCCTGTGTCTAGAAGCTTCCATTGCACTGTCCTACTTTCTTGGTTGTCCCTCTCCACAACTCTTCATTTCACAGTCAATAATGGCTTAATTGCAACAGCTTAAGCAACCTTGCAGCTCATTGGTCAGCACCATTCAGGGGCATAAAAAGGGATGGATGGATGACCACTGGACTACTGATGGCCAGGTGAACACAACCAGAGGCTACTGTGGGGGAAGGGGTTTTCTGAAGGTCAAAGTGGCCAGTGGTTGAGGTAAGAGGATATTTTATCTCAATAGTTGGTTCTCCTTCCTTCTGTCCCAACACATAGGATGGCTGGGAAATCCCAGCACCTTAAGTACTTCGAAGGTGAGAATTTGCTAGTGCAAAGGAAGCAAGTGTCAAGAATACTAACAGTGTTAACAGTTACCTTGGGATGGACTTACCTTGTGATGGATTTGGCTGACTTCATTTTGGAAGGTGATTAACATATGAGAATTGGTGAAATATGGTTTCGGTTCCTCTGCCTTGGGACTGATGGAAGTCACCCATGACAGCTCTAAAGGGAGCTTGGGAACTCCATCAGATGATTACAGCCCAAGGGATAAAGGCAGAACACAAAAGCCCCATCGATACTTCATGTAACTGGGAAATCCACTGGGATCCAACTCCCACACCTGGATTTTCTTACCTTTAAAAGCAAAACTACCATGTTTGGCCTTTGCCAAATAGGTACTTATAAAATTTCCCATAGGGAGCTTGCAGAAAGAACAAGCCAGGTTTTTGATCTGTGGGTTTCAACCCTCCAGATAATTGACAGCTAGGCAGAAAGGAGCAAGATGGTGTCACCTCCCTCTCTGGTGGTCAGTTCTGAAGATAAACATGTCCATAGCTGAGACAGGGATCTTTAGAGGGAGCTAGCCTATTTGTTCAATAGAAACATCAATTTTCAAGTAACATGAACTTGGAACGAGCTATTAAAATATTTTAAATTTTGAAACACATAGAGAATCAGTTCCTGTCAAACCTCAAATTGATACATTTCTCTTGTAGTAAAATATTTTCTGATGGTAATATATATATAAAGTAAATAGAGAAGAAAAATAATTCACTTAAGTCACACTACCAAAAGTTTAACCATTGTTAACTTTGTGTGACCTCCATCATACGCAAGTGTTGGAAGGACAAGCAGCCTCATGAAGTCTAAATACTAGATTTCGTCTGTGCTTTTTAAGGACTGGGATAATTTGAATGTCCACAGTGGAGTGAGTGAGGCAGATTCTGTCTCTGGCCTCATCTAGGCCATCTGCAAAGGAAAAGCAGGTTTGAGGGCAATAGCCATTTGTCGTAGGAAGCCACAGTTACATCTCACATTCTGCTCCTTAAGGGGACTGACATTTGAAAAGGGGGTGATAACCCCTTGAAAACACTGACGTGCACATATGGGAATCCTGTGCATATGGATGTATATGGGGATCAAGAGACAGCTGGGTCTCTCAGTACCCATGACTGGACTTATCGTCACTTCTGGGCAGAGATTCTGGGAAGATGAGCTGGAAGCCTTGGCTGGTGATTGGAGATGGAACTCACTCCAGAACCCTGTAAAACACCTGGGCTTAGGTGGGTCTAGGCAAATGTGAAAGATAAGTTCCTATGACAGAAATATTCCCCAAGGTCAAGTGGATGTGTTTTAGGCATAGGGTCTTCCCCAGGACTGAAGTATTGCTGAAATGTGTGGCACGTGTGACAGGTTTGTCTACTGTGGCTGCTTTGGAGATGCACTACCCATGAAAGAACAATGGAGACCACTTAGTAAATGGGAATGATGGCAGAGAGCTGCTTGAAAAGCTACTCACTGACACTGGGAGGAAAACCATCAGTCTTGGTTAGGAATGTATCGCATGCCAAGCGTAGACTAGACACAAAGGAGTTTGTTTAGGGCTTGATTAGGACATTTCCCCCAGCAGTTGCAGCCTTTGTATCCCTCCTGCTGTTCAATGTGAATGATTCGGAAAGAACCATGGTGACCTGGAAAGAGTTCACTTGTTCCACTCATGGTCCCTGGTTGACTGCTGATGGATTTTTATGTTTGAGTGGATGGAAGAGGTTCATTTACACCTGAAACATGCAGATCATCAGCCCTGTCTTGTCTCAGCTCTGCCCACAGACACAGACTTGGTGTATGTCTCCTGCTTGAAGACTGGGTATCAGTTGGTGCTAGGTGAATGCAGAGGGTCTATCGCATTTGGAACCAAAGACCAGGTAGAAATGTTCCCATTTGAAATTTACCTTCCCATTGAACACAATAAAAAGAAATGCAATTTTATAAGTGAGCACAGCTGTGCTGTCAACTTTGGAAAAAGTATCCCAGTTTACCGTGTTGAGTTGGCATTGTACAGAAATTAATAGCCATATTGGTCTAGAAATGTTAAACTTAATTTTTTCCATTTGTACAGGGGTAAACGCACTGTATTAAATACGTAAGGTCTTATCTACGTGGGTTTGATTACAGAAACTAATATTCTCTAAATAATGATAAAAAATAAGTGAGCACAAAGTCACGGAAAGATTGATTAAACTCTTTGGCATTTTAGAGATGCCCTTGGCACAGAGTTAAGTGTGCTAGAGTTGTAACTCAAAGCTTGAAGCAGCTTCTACAATAACATAGGTTATTCACAAATGTAGGCCAGATAACGAGTTTGTGAAAACTCAAACAGGAACTTTTATGGTACAGGGCTAGCTTAGAGCTGTTCTGTATTACTGAATTGTTCCCAATAGAACCCTGATGTTATCAGTGGTCCCAGGGAGCCCCCACATTGAAAGCTCCGAACTAAGTTTTCTGTGTTGGATTATTTAATTTCTCTCTCCTCTTGGTCACCTCTGTCTTTTCCCGTCATCTCCTTTGGTCAACAGTCTACTCATCTAAGTTACCATTTCTACCTCTCTGGCCATGGCTCTCTTGTTCTTAGTCTTCTACACTTTCCTCATTGTTGTATTCTCTGTGCGTCAGTGTCTTGAATAATAATGTCATATAGCTGATAACATTGTTATGCGGATTCTATGAGTAAGCCATGTTGGAGCAGGACCTGTCATACAGTAGGTCCTCAATGAGTACTAGTTACTCATGCTATGGCCATAACTATTGATATCATTTTATTCTTATATTTCCCCCCTTGTTCTTTGTGACCTCAATACTGGCACTTCTATTCTTATAGACATTAGGAAGTCAGTAACACTTTTTCTTTTTTGGTTAGCAAAATAACAGACTCTCAGCAAATTTCCTGCTTTTGGCTATTTGTGGCTATTTTCATTGCTGCTGAGACCTAAAGGACTCTTTGATTACTTCTGGTTTGTGGCTTTTCTTGGCACTGGAATTGAATGAAATTGAATTGTGATATTGAGTGCCTGGGTACCAGCTAAGAAGCGTACCCCTGAATTTGAAAGTAATGAAACTGTAGTCCATTAAAAATTGTGATTATCTGGCCTTCTCAGCCATTTGCTTTTTGTCTTATTTCCAATCCATCTACGTTAGTGAGGTATTTTGTATATATTAAGGATATTCAGTTTGTAAGCATGTATATTCCCATCTTTGTTTGTGTTAGTAAGAATAGAACAAGAATGTTTGTAATTGTAATGAAATTATGACCATGAACTTTGTTGAGAGTCAATGGCCATGCTGAGTGGGAAGACGTCATTTGGAGGCTGTTTGCTTCTTGCATCTTGCCTCTGATGCAAGTCACTGCCCTGCAGAGAGCAGGTGTTTGCCTCTCACTGTGAGGCAAAAGTTCTCTCTATCACAGGATCTTTCATGCATTTACTCACCTCTTTGCTATTTATTCCGTTTTGCACTTACTGATGAGCTATTATGGGCATCTTGGCAGCTATAACAACCAAATGGACTTTGTGTTCTAGCAGAGAAAATAAAACCAACCTTTAAATAGCCAAAGAATAAATTTGATGGAAGCTAAAGCATGAAGAAAATACTGGGCGAGAAGAAAGAGAATGAATGGAGGTAAAGTGTTCTGGCTTCTTTAGGAAGGCACTAGAACATCTCTCATAAGGCAGTAATGGAATGAAACTCAATGAAGTAAAGGCATGAGACACAATGGTGTCCAAGGGAAAGGAGACAGACTGAAGGGAAGTGAGAGCAAAGGCCCTGAGGTAGGACCTTGCTCAACAACATACATGGAGATTGGTGGCACACATCTGTGGTCTAAGCAAAGTATGAGGATGGCAGTTTGAGGCCAGTTCAGGAAAAGTTAGCTGGAGATCCCATTTGGAAAAGCAAAAACAAAAGGACTGGGGGCATGGATCAGGTGGTAAAACACTTGCATGAGCCCCTGTGTTCAATCTCCAGAACCACCAAAGAAAGAAAGAACATACTAAAGAAAGGAAGAAACACACCCACATTTAAAAAAAATTTTTTTTGGGTCCAGGTCCAGCCTGAACTCTGGACGGACCTGGGCGCTGTCCCTCAGCTCTTCAGCTCAAGGCTATCGCTCTACCACTTGAGTCATAGTGCCACTTCCGGGGTTTTTTTCTTTTTGCTTATGTAGTGCTGAGGAATCGAACCCAGGGCCTCAGGCATGCAAGGCAAGCGCTCTACCACTGAGCCAACTTCCCAGCCCCCCACATTTTTTATAAGAGCAGGGTAGGCATTGGATTTGGAATAGTGAATGTTCCACATGAAATTAAACAATGTGTTTATATTCTGAAGAGCTTACCTTTAAAACAGTCCCAGACTAAACCTGGCACTGGTGGCTTACACCTTTAATCTTAGTTACTTAGAAGGCTGAGATCTGAGGATCAGGGTTTAAAGCTAGCCAGGGCAGAAAAGTACCTGTGAGACTATCTCCAATTAACCACTTTAAAACTGGAAGTACAGCTGTGGTTCAAAGTAGCAGAGCTCTAGCCTTCAACATAGGAGTCCAGAGATAGTGCCCAGGCCCTGAGTTCAAGCCCCACAAATGACCAAACTCCCCCCCCCCTCCAAAAGAAAAACAGTCCCAGACAGGGAAGAAGGTTGTGTTTTGTTTGTTAACTCCAACTGGGTTAAGGTGGCTGCTTGGTGTTCATGTGGAGCAGCAATCTGTTGAGCTATTCAGGAACAGGAGTGAGAGAGAGCAAGAGAGAGAGAGAAAGAGAGAGGAGGGAAGAGAGGGAGAAGTTAGGGGAAAGAGAGGAAGAAAGAGTCAAAGAGAGCATGAGAATGCACATGAAGGCTGTAGGACAAAATAATTTATATGGAGATTTCCAAAAGTCGTTATGTTTGCTGACCCAGGAACAAGAATCTGGGAGAGAAGACTCTGAAGTTTTTCCTTAGCTCTGTGTCCACTCACTTTGATTCAGCTTCCTACATACCCACACTGTCTGTTTTGACAGCTAGAATAAAGTAGGGTATTTGAGAACCACAGTCATTCCCTTCAAGTTTTTTGGGAATGGGACTAAAACATAGAAATTGAGTCGCATTGTTTATTAGAAACCAAAATAAATTATTGAAGCAGGAATCTATACTTAAGTCATCCAGGATTGTGTATACCCAGACACACACCATTGTCCTAAGCTTCCAGTAGATCTGACAATGGTCGACCAGTTGGCTATTCTGCTCCAGGGCCCTCCAGCCTCACGTGTGTTGGGAGAGTGGGCCTCGATGATTTCTTCAGTGTAGGTTCTGTGTCTTTCTGTAATACTATGAAGTATTTGTTCCATGTGAATGGCCCCCATCCTTACCCCATCCATCAAATTCATACAATCACTTCCCTGGCAGCTCTTGAGAAACCAAAGTTTGATATCCTTCCAAGAGAATGATGACTGATGTGGGGTCATACAGTTCAGGACCCATATGGAAAAAGCTGAATTAAAAAAAAGTCAAAAAGAAGAGACAGGCAAGGATGTCTGTTTAACCTCACAGGAGTATGGTCTGAGCATGGGAAGATTTAGGTGAAGCTGCTGCACACACACTTGGACATCTTGGCAAGTGCGGCCTCATGTCTTTGCAGGTATTGGCCACCAGGGGGCACTCAAGAGCACACTGTCCCAGTGTCCTGATAATCTTGGTCCATGGCATTTGGGGAGAGAAAAGACAAAGACTTCATTAACAGGAATTCCAGTAAAATTATTTAGGATTGTCTGCCCAGGTTGTGTTTCCTGAATGGTGTGACAGGCATGATTTGGTACTTGAAGGAAGGGCTCTAGCTGCATGGCTTGGTTTAGACACCTCCTCTCCTTGCTCCTCAGTCTCTGCCAGCCTTCTCTTCCCTGTCCTCCCCCCTGACGGCACTGTCCAAATTTGCCATGGAATATTTTTCACCAGGTTCAGCTGCCAGGAAGGTAACTTCTGTGCCCACGTCTTCATGTTCAGATCCTCAGAGTTAATAGATACCTGCCTGACCAGAAACATTTTCAAAAAGGTCTGTAAGTCTCACTCCTACTCACCAGGCCATCATTTTTTCTGGTTTCTTTTGCCTGGTCCAGCAAGAGTTGGCAGGAGGAATAAAGAAGAATGTGTGCCAACAAATCAAAGAAAGGTTGGACAAATGGGATTGCATAAAGTTGCAGAGCTTCTGCAGGGCAAATGACATAGCTAGCAAGATCAATAGAAAGCCCACAGATTGGGAGAAGATCTTTACTAGCCATACAACGGACAAGGGTCTCATATCTAAAATATACTTGGAACTCAAAAAATTAAACCCCCAACAACAAATCCCCAAAGAAACAACTGCCCAATAAATAAGTGGGCGAAAGACTTAAAGAGAAACTTCTCTGAAGAAGAAAGAAGGATGGCCAATAGACACATGAAGAAATGTTCAACATCCCTAGCCATAAAAGAAATGCAAATCAAAACAACATTGAGATATCACCTCACCCCAGAAAGAACGGCAAAAATCAAGAACTCTAATAACAACAGATGCTGGAGGGGATGTGGACAGAAAGGAACCTTACTTCATTGTTGGTGGGAATGTAAACTTGTCCAACCACTTTGGATAGCAGTATGGAGGTTCCTCAAAAGACTTCACATAGAACTCCCCTATGACCCAGCAATCCCACTTTTGGGCATTTACCCAAATGCTTACAAACAAGACCACACTAAAGCTACCACCACAACTATGTTTATTGCAGCATTATTTACCATAGCTAAGATATGGAACCAACCCAGATGCCCCTCAGTAGATGAATGGATCAAGAAAATGTGGTATATATACACAATGGAATTCTATGCCTCCATCAGAAAGAATGACATTGCCCCATTTGTTAGGAAATGGAAAAACTTGGAAAAAATTATATTAAGTGAAGTAAGCCAGGCCCAAAGAAACATAGGTCCCATGGTTTCCCTTATTTGCAATATCTAGTATATGTATGAGTCAAGCGGAAAAGGTCAGATAATGTGATGTCAGGAAAATGAACCCTTAGATATGTATTTTAATGCTTTTTCTTTCATGCATGTGTTTCTAACGCATTTATAAGATTATCTCTTTGTTGCTTTGTATGTCCCTCCCCCACAGTATAACCCCTGCTTTCACTATATTTGATGTCAGTATAACTTGTGGAGGAGATGGGGAAAAACCAGATGTTTAAGGATACAGGTGGATCTGATGCAACAATGAGAAGTACAAGTTGTCATGTCCAAAACGAGCTTTACAACGTCGGTGGGGGGGGGGAAGGGGGGGGAGGGGAGGGGGGAAGGAGAAGGATTGGGATGGGGGGGAGGGGGGAGGCTGGGAAGGGATGGGAAGGGTAAACAAAGGAGGAGGCTGCAATGCTTGGTAAGAAATGTACGCATTATCCTGCCCATGCAATTGTAACCCCTCTGTACAGTATGTTCACAAATAAAATAAAATTAAATTAAAAAAAATACAACCACCACAGAAAAAAAAATAAAAAAATAAAAAATAAAAAAAAAAGAAGAATGTGTGTTAGGGAGGGAGAAAACCAGCGGGTCAATAGTGTTCACCATCCCACAGTGCATTCATGAAGCTTGAGTGACCTGGTCAGAGGCCTCAAGAGTGTGGTACCCATTCATCAGCTCCATTCATGTGTAGATGTGCACTAAGCATCTGTAGACTGAGCTGTCAGAGGGCCTGTGAGCTATTAATCCTAATTAAAATCTCCTTCATTTTAGATCTGAGAAGTTCTCTAGGTGTTATTTATTCTGCTAGGAAACAGAAGCTTTCCTGGTGACTTTGGACAGAGACAGTTGAATTACTGGGACAGAATGCTGTAAAACAAGGTAACTGATAACATAGAGAATCCTGGTCCCACAATATGGATCTCAGATGTTCCTCAAAGGCACCCGTGACATAGGTTTGGCTCCCAGCTTGGTGCTATTGGGGGGTCATGGAGACTTAGACAGGTAAGAACGTAAGTCATTGGAGACATGTCTGGTAAGGAGATGGCTAGAGAGGGAGACTCTCCTCAAAGAGAACTCTTTCCTTTAACAGTCTTTCATGTCTGGCCATGAAGTGAACAGTTTTGCCCCACAATCTGCTCCTAACATGATGGCCTGCCCATCCTCCACAAGGCCAATGCAAAGAAGTCAGTTAGTCAAGGACAGAAACTTCTGAAATTCCGAGCCAAAATACACCTTTTCTCACTATGAATTGATTTATCTCACCTGGCCAACACAATGATGTCCCTACCAATGCAGCAATTGTGGGAGGTCCTCCCACTTCTAGGGCTGGGAGGACAAAGGAAGGAGGTTGGAATGGTGAAGATTACAGGCTTGGAGGTGAAGTCTTGGGACCCAGATCTCTGGACAAAGATGAAGCCATCTGGTATGAGTGTCTCTGATGTGGGTATATGCAGCTTGCTCTGCTCACACAGATTCAGTTGCTGTCAGGGGAATAAGTCATTAATTCTGAGATAAAAAACATGCCTGGATATTGCTCAGAGCAATAGGTAGAAGTAAGATGGCCCAAAGAAGCAAACTTCTAGGAAAAGGGAAATCCCTTTGTTCACCCTGATGTTGCAGATCCTACCACAGAGTTACATTGTAAAGTAGAGGTGGTTTGCAGAATGCAGGCATGGAATTATAAGGCAGACTACAGAAGAACAAGTCAGAGATGGCAGCCTAACAACTGGTACCGTGTGCTTGTCTTAAACAGTAGAAAGGAGTTCAGGAGTGGACAAGAAGAAGGTCTCAACCAGTATCGCTTCCTTTCCTTTTGTTTTAAAAAATGCTATCGCTTTAAGAATAACAGAATAAGATGCCTTTGTTCTTCATCAAACTGGAGAAAGTTGGGGGGGAGGGGAGAGGCTGCAAAGCACTCAGGTCTGCAGGCAGCCCTCCAAAGCAGGGAGGCCACCAGAAAAACTACAAACAGGACAGCGGCTGCCCTCTTGTGGACACCTGTGGTTCTACAGGGTGGTTATGCCCTGCCACAGGCAGGTGATGGTTGGCCTATTCATGTGCCCTTCTTGAACTCCTGGAAGGACCAGAAGAGAAAGGTCAGTTTGGTCCTCAGGCAGATGATGGAGCTCTTAGAGCTGATTCATAGCCTGAAGAAGCCATGGACCTTCCTGCAAAAAAAAGAATGAAATTCTCATTGCTGAATCCTATTTGGCCAGTTACAGACTCCTAAAGCAGAGAAGAGAATCCATCTCATAACCTTGGAATCTCCTATGGAACAGAGTTTGGCTTTTTTTTTTTTCTGTAAAGGACCAGTCATTAGATATTTTAGGCTCTTGGCTGCATAATTCCATCTACTCTGCTCTGTAGATCAATGGCAGCTCTAGACTGTAGATAAACAGAATGTGATTATTTTTTGTACTACAAATGCTAACATTTACATTTTAAATAATTCTCATATGTCATGAAGTATTATCTTTTGATTTTTAAACATCATGAGTGTGCAGGATGTTCAGAAAGAGGCTACGGGCTGGAGTGGCCTAGGGCTGTGGTTGAAGGAACCTGACTGACAGCTGTCCTTAGGTAAGCCAATGGTGATCGGCAATCATAAGGCAGCTTCTCTGCTTCCCTGCCAAGCCCTGTGAATTGCACATGCACACACAGAATCTGGCTCTCTAGAGTCTGTGGAAGCTCCTGGCACTAAGTTTTACCTTTTTCTCTCACCGTTCAGAGAACCTGTGTTAACCAATTTGAGGTAGAAACAAATCTGAGCTTCATCAATAGTAGGGAAATAGATATAATTCTTCACTGATGAGAGAAATCCCTCCTATAAGTCTTTAAGGTGCACCCGCTTTACAATGCTCTAAAAAATAGGACCAGTTTAAATTTTTATGTGACTTTTTATTGTGCACAATTTCTGAGGAACATGATTAGTTTTTAAAAACAAGCTGCGTTGAATGTGTGGTCCTACGTGTCTCATAGATAGACCTGCAAGCTGGTAATTTAAATGGAGAGGATGAATATGAGGAATTTGAAGGTTTTAATCAATGTATATGTATGATGTTATTGTTATTGTTAAGGTTTTGTACAGAGGGGCTATCATTTCAGAAGGCAGGTAATGAGTATATTTCTTTTTTTGACAATACCACCCCTTCGTTTTTCCCTGCTGTCTAACTGGAAGATGGTGTTATCTTTTGGTTTATAAAGGGGGGGATGTAAAGGGCTTATACTTACGTTTGCTCAGAGGTGGATAATAAACGGCAGAGTAGGGGGTATACCTCGAGACCCAGAACCAGGTACATATTATATTGGAGAGAATGGGGCTGAGAGGCACCCCTCCTTACTCCCCGATTTTGTACCCTATCTCTCTTGGCCTTTCACTTCCTCTTTCCCAGTCTGACATCAGGGCCTGACTCTCCAGGCTAAGGACACAAAGCTATTAGGACAGAGATCTATGTAGTTTTTTTTTTTTAAGGGAAATCTGCAAATATTGTGTCATACCTGCTGACCAGCCTCTGAAGGGGGTCAACAACCAAGCCAAACCAAACAGAAGAGGTACTAATGGCCTGAGGGCCGACTGACAAAGAGAAGGAAGACTGCAGGCTGCAGATATGGGACCTGCACCCAAGCACAGAGCTACATCTGGGAAGCGGCAGGAGAGTGGTCCTGGTGAGGGTAGAGTGCTGAGTGATTGGACAATAGGAGAGAGGAGATGGGAGATGAGGCTGAAAATGTTATTTGGGGTTAGTTGTACAGAAAAAAAAAAGTATTGGACACAGGGATTTATTGGTCCCTGGCTTGGATATCTGGACCACCTGGGATCAGCTTATTGGTCCACCTGGGATCAGCTTTTCATGACTACCCCTTTCTTCTGTTTTGCAATCTGTCTATCCAAGGAAGGACAGGAGGCAAAGGCTGGGCCCTTTTATTAATACCCTGTGGTGTAAGGAGGTAAGAAGTATCTTTCTTTGATACCCGGGGAAGCAGATGCGGCCTGGGCCATGGCCTGGGCCTGAGAAGAAGGATGAACTGTGGAAGTAACTCTGATAGTGGTGCTCTCCCCCCACACCCAGATGTTCAAGGAGTCTCTGGCTGAACTCTGGGCCACACCCATCCCTGTTCCTGGCAAGCACAGGAGTCACAATGTTTTCACTACCCAGCCTGTACCCATACTGGTCCAGCCCCCTGGAGAGGGGCTGGGCTGCCCGGTGTGGGTCAGGCACTTGCAGGTGGGCACCCCGTTGCTTGCCGCCAGGGGCTTCAGGGAGGTTTGATCACTGGAACTTGGCAGTTGTACACAGGGCAGAGCAGTTCTCAGCTCACATTCAGGGTGGACCTCACTCCACTTGCATATGAAATCAATGAGATAATGGATGTGAAAACATTTGGAAATGTCACCAAGCTTCTTAACTGCACCCACTGTATCTTTGCATCTTCTTACTCCTGTGATCCCACATCTGACACTGTCCTGCCATTCCCAGCCGGGTTTCATGGCACCTTTTCCTTCTTCTTCCTCTGCTCCTAACTAAGCTGTCTCATATGCAATGCCTCAATTTTGCTTCTGATGTTCTTGTTGTGAATTTCTTTTACAACAGGGCCAGTGTATGTAGGTCAGGCTAGCAATGAACTAGGGATCCCTCTGTCTCAGCCTCTCAAATGCTGGGATCATAGGCATGTCACCAAGTTCTCCTCAAACTCTAGGTGGTATAACTTATACTAGAGTAAGTTTATCTCTTCCACTTCTTCCTTTGACGTCATCAGTCTCTGACACTATACTCATGGTTCTTTTTACTTTTATTTTCCCAACCTAAAATTTCCAATTGCTTTTTCTTGTCTCCAGAACAATAAACTTCATTGTCTGGTTGCTCTACTTCCTTATGTCTGTAGCCATCCTGTAGCTCACTCAACTATTCCATCTGCCTGGACATTTTACCTCTACCACACTTCTGACCATCTTCCTCTTTGAAATTTAAGGTTCCAAAAGGTTATAGATAAATTATTGATGCTAAAAAGGGAGAAATGAAATCATGTAGTGTGTGTGTGTATGCTGTTCTTGGGGCTTGAACTCATGGCCTGAGTTTAAGCTTTTATGTTCAAGTGCTCTACCACTTGAGCCACAGCTCCACTTCTGGATTTTTGTTGGTTAACTGGAGATAAAAGAGTCTCACGGATTTTCCTGCCTGAGCTGGCTTTAGACCATGATCCTCAGATCTCAGTCCCTTGAGTAGCTAGGAATACAGACACGAGCCAATGGCTAAATCATATTTTTTTTTAATGATATTGAGGTTTGAACTTAGAACTTTGCATTTACTAGGCAGATGCTCTACCACTTGAGCCACACACCCCCAGCCCTGAAATGGAATTACATTTCAGATGCAGCAAAGAATGAAGGTTTTAAATGCTATTAATATGCTCATGAAAAAAATATACAAGTTTTACAAGGTCCTCTGTGGGGACTGGGGCAGAGCCTGAGTAGGACTCAGTTTATATCCATGCAGGCCCAGAAATCTAGAGCTATGAGAATAATGGGTACTTTCCCCCATTCCTTTCTTTTCTCTTTCCTTCCTTCTTTACTCCCTCCCTTCCTCTTCCCCCCATCTCTCTCTCTCTCTCACACACACAAACATAAACATACATAGGCCCCGAAATCTAGAACTGTGGGGCTAAGGGTCTTCCCCGACCCCTCATTGTTTTGTGCTAGTAGCATGGCTTAGCTTTTGTGCTCAAGGCTAGTGCTCTACCCTGTGTACCATACCTCCATGTCTACCTTTTTGTTGGCTAATGGGAGATTAAAGTCTTTTGGATTTGTTTTCCTCAGTTGGCTTCAATCTGAGATCTTCAGATCTCAACCTCTTGAGTTGCTAGAATTATAGGCATGAATGATCAGCCCCTGGTTGGGGACTCTTCTTCTTCTTTTTTTTTTTAATTTGTTCATTCAAATTCAGTTACAGCTCCAATATCTGTAGACTATTTCCCTTTTTAAAAAAAATATAATTACCAGGAAGCTCAGAGGCAAATTTGATACTGTGGCTGAGTACCTTGCTCAGTTAAAATATTCTCTATCACAGGGACCAATTATGTGCACAGAACTATGTTGTTTAACTCCTAGTTCCCATCCTCAGAAAGAACTCAGTTATATCCTCATTATCCACTTAAATCTATTCTTCACTTTGTAGTTCTGTGGATTTGTTGCATATATTGTTAGCTTTATGCTTACTAAAATTCTTCTTAAAAAGAGATGAGATGTAGTCAGTATGTCAATTAAAAATATTTGAATGCTGTTAATGAGGTCATAGATGGAATGTCCATTGTTGCAAAATGTATTTGTGTTCTTTTATTACAGACTGTCTCCTGAAGGCTACTAGATATGGTCATCATGTTACAGGGCTTTATTTTATTTTATTTGTGTTTCACCTTGTAAACACACAGTGACATTTAACCTTGATCAGTATTCAAATGTCACTCTCAGGTTATGATTAGTGGTATGGGGGAGAAGGCGGTGATTTGCATTTCTGCTCCTAGAATGTAACTTTAATTAAAAAAATTCAATATCGGTAGTATTTATCTCAAATCCTATTTGGAAACCAGATGAGATGTATTGTCTATATAAATGAACCACTGAGTAGCATAGCCAGCAGAGGAATGTGAGTGTGTGTTCACAGGGTCTCCATAATCCCCTGCAGAGCAGAACCTCTAGTCTCAGGGCGAAAAGGAAGAGAAATAAGGAAAGGGCTGAGCTCCATAAATTGCTTCAAGTGTGCATCCAATGACCTAAAGACCTCCCGGTAGGCCCCAACTTTTTAAAAAAAAACTTACAATTTTATTGTTATTATAAAGGTGTTGTACAGAGGGGTTACCATTTCATAAGTCAGATAATGAGTATTTCTTTTTTTTTCTTGGACAATGTCACACCCTCCTTTGCTTTCCACTAGTTTCCCCCCCCTCTTATCCCTTCTGACAGATTACATAGGTCATTTTCCACGTAGTGTCTACTGAATAGCATGATTGAATTTGTTTACCCTCCCTCTAGGCCCTGTCTTTTAAAGGTTCTACCAATAATGACTGCAAGCAAAATCTTCACCCCATGGGTCTTGGGGGGATATTATAGATTCAAACTACAGCAGCTGCTTTACCCCATCAGTGGACACCTCAGCTACTCAAAAGGCTTTAGCCGGGAAGCCACAGCTACGCCACTGGACTTTGTGTCCAGGGATACTGCCTCATCCACTTGGCACATTCACTTTGCAGTAACTGAGGTGTGGCAGGTACGTCAGGCCTTGTAGCTAACAGACCTTAACTGTTCCCAGATCTTTCCTCCATGAATCAGGGCCTGGGGATGTCATTCTTTGTGTTTCTCCTTTTTCTGCAGTTATTTCCAGATTTCTGGTGTGAAGATTCAGGTGTGGAAGCTAAAGGCAGTGTCTGTCATTCAGAAGTAATGAGTTCATGTAGGATGGCAGGATACCTGAACTATGGGAACTCCTTATAAGAACATGGGGTGTTTTTTTAAAAAAAATAATAGGAATAATAAAATCTCAGGTTGCTAATGGAAATTAGAGCCAGACAAGATACCACCTTACTTAGTGCCAGTGACTATTTTCATTTTAGTTTAGTTTAATTCAAGATACATTCTCTTAACAGTTATATCCAACTGCTGGGTATCAGGACTACAAATTTAAACAGCACAGGATCCTGGAGGAGCTACTACCCCATATGATGATGATAATGACGATGGTCTCAATCAAAATGCATTAAATTCTTACTATGTCCTGTCACTGTTTTGGGAATTTTATATGCCATTCCATTAACTGCCCCCTCCCCTCCACACTACTGCAAGTTTCCTCAATTACTAAATTTGGGAAATTGAAGCTCATCAAGATTAAGGAACTTGCCTAAGACCATTGCAAGTGACTAGAATCAAGGACTAGTTCCTGGTCAGCTTGACCCCAGGGCCCATTGTCTTAACCTCCTGCAGTGTCTCCAGCACTGGCCCTCCCAGTCTCAGTGACAACTGCTGCTGTTAGACACGTGGACTTTGAATGCTGGCATCGTTCCTGTTTGCACACTGGAGGCCAGCAAAGCCAGAGTGATCTCCTTTAATATCTATACCCTCCTTTTCGTAGGAAGGTTAGAGGGAAGTATGGAATATTAAGTATGAATATTAAGTTGACCAGATTAAGAGATATTTCATACCCATCATCTCTATTAACTGCCACCACAACTCTCCAGGGATATCTTCTCCCTTTCCTTGTACAGATAAGGAGACTGAAACATGGAGAAGTTAAATAATTTGAGGTTAAAAAGCTTACCAATAGCAGGCTGGTGTTTGACCTCAGGCCTCTCTGTTTCCAAAGCCCACCTCTGCTCTTTCTAGTGTACCACATTCTACTACAGTAGACACGTCATCAAGGCATTCTCTATTTGAAGGGAACAAATAAATGTTCAGCAGTTCTCTTTGGTGTGTGAGGCTTTGCGCTGCTCATAGGAGAATCGTAGGAGACTCTGATCTGGGTGTTTTTCTTAAGGCACTCATGGTCCAGCAGGAAGAGAGAGTGGGAATGTAGATAATTCTACTTTAAGTTTCCTGAACAATGGCGCTTTAAATGGCACCTTTGTGCGCTTTTTTTTTTTTTTTGCATAGGGGCTGTTCCTTGCTGCTCTGGAAGAAGAATCTCATGAATGTTAGGAAAGTATTTCACATTTTCTTTGCCTGGTTTCCTTCCTATTCCAGAGGCTGATTTAGGATATTCCCTTTTCATCTCAAAGTTTTGAGGCAGCTGTTCCTCCAGCTCCATTAAGAGACCTGAATGTTCGCACAAGACCTGGGGATTCATGGGAAAGTAATGAGCGGTGAGGGGAGAGCACAGTTCAAGGGTGTCCTCCTTCCCCTCCCCAGGCTCTGGCTGCCCCCCATTACAGCATTGCTGTCTCTGTCTAGGCAGCAATGTTTCTGTTTCTTTTCCTCTTCCTTGAAATGCACATTGACATTTTTTAACAAATAACACAATTTTCCCTTTGTGTTTCCCTTAATAAAATACAGAAATGAGAGCAAGAAAAGGAAAGTAAAAAAATATGTTCCTGTCATCTTCACTCTATAGTAGGACATCTGTCCCCCCTCCCCCGTGCCCCTCCTCCCTCTCAATGAACATTGGTCTCTGACTCCTCCATGACTCCTCTCTCCAAAGCTAAGCCACAAAGATTCACCACTCTGGTACTTTTATTTCTTTATTTCCTACCTTAGATGGGTAACTCTACAGCCGATCTACAAGTCTCAGCTCATCTACAATTCGCTGTCTGAAGACAGATTATGGCAAAGTACCACAATAGGATGAGGAGAAAATCCCATGTGAAGAAGTACCCTCAGGTTACAAGGTCCCTGCACAGAGAGCCTGGTGAATAGTCCTTCACTGCTCCTTGTCTCCTGGGAGAGCTGCTTCCAGATCACCCTGGAAAGGGCGGGATTTAGAATGTCTCCCAGAGGTGTTGATTTCTCAGTTGCTCAGACCACAGTGCTCAGACCACTAGAGTTAAATCTCATCAGTGGATTGACGGTTAATGAATGGGCACAGCTTAATGGGAATTTGGAAGCATGATCTAATTAGAGGAAGTAGGTCACTAAGGCCTGATGTAGAAGCATCCTCTCCTCCTCTTCCTCCTTCTCCAGCCTCCTTTCTGTTACCATGAGGTGAGCAGCTTTGCTCAGTATATCATGGTATGATATACTGTCTTACCATAGGCCTAGAAATAGTAAGGGTCAGCAACCATATATGGAAGCCTTTGCAACTGTGAGCCAACACAAACCTTTCGCTTTTTCTATTGTTTTTCCTCAGGTATTTTGTCATAGCAACAGCTGCCTCCCCGCCCCCTCCCCCCCAAAAAAACAACCCTAACACAGACTCTACATTTCTTCCTAAAGGCACATTGCTAGGCCAAGACAGAATCCCTGGATCTCTTGGAATCTGCCTGAAGTGGCAATATTCCCTGTGTTTAAGATGCTGCCCATGCCTTAGCAGGGATAATTGTAGGTTTCACACTAGGATCCAAACACCAATTGTACAGTAACTCCAACTTTATGATGATACAATGTGGCAAAGATATGCCTTACTAGTACTCTGTAGTACAGAAAAGGACTCATGAGGTTTTTCTATGAGACTCGGCTTAGCTAGAAAGAGGACCAGACAGTGAGGGCAGCTCTGCCTTCATCTGAAAGTGTTTTCCCTTTCTGAGCAGGTTTTCACTTTCTGAATCACTAGCCCCAGATGAATCCAGGCCTGCCTTGAGGGCAGGTCTATGTAAACAAATTGTGACCCACCACAAAACCAAACCATTGGACCAGATGAGCTTACCCATCACCTCCAACTCTGAAAGTATAATTTTTTTGTGTGTCCTTTCTGAAGCCTACCTCTCACAAATTCTATTTTTATTTTTATTGTCAAGGTAATGTACAAACATGTTACAGTTACATAAGGTAGTAAGTACGTTTTTGTCGAACTTGGTACCCATTCCTTCATTTTTCTCCCACTTTCCCTCCCTCCATCGGAAAATATTTTTAAAGGTGAATATAGCCTATCTCTCATAAAGGCTTCTGATAGTGGCTCTGTGGTATCTTGTTCTCTCATTAAAAAGGCAAACATCACTATTGGAACTTAAAATGGGAAGTCAGAAGGTGTGATCAGAATGTTCTCCCTGTCCATCCACCATCCATCCACGTCTGTGAGGTAGCTACAATTGAATTGATGCAGTCCTGGGGTAGGAGGGAGATACGTGATTCCCAATTCATAGGGAGAAGCCAAATGTTCAATCAAGATGTTGTACCTTTATTGGTCTACATACAACACTTAGATCCATCAGTGAAGATTATACCTAGCCAGCTGCTGGTCAGCATACTCCAGGGATCTGCTGGTGATATTAGACCCATTGGCATGTTGATTTTCACAATGCTAGGCTCAGAGGACCTTGCAGACTGAATAGCACAACAGCCCTTTTACTCCAAAGAGGAAGATGTGTGTGTGTGTGTGTGTGTGTGTGTGTGTGTGTGTGCTGGTCCTGGGGCTTGAACTCAGGGCCTAGTTACTGTCCCTGAGCTTTTGTGCTCAAAACTAGAAAGTCTACCTTTTGAGCCACACTTCCACTTTGCCTTTTTGGTGGTTAATAGGAGATAAGTGTCTGATGGACTTTCTTGCCCCAGCTGGCTTTGAACCTCAATTCTCAGGTCTCAGCCTTCTGAATAGCTAGGTTACAGGTTTGAGCCACCATGGATGGTGCCTGGATAAACAGCAGGTTTTGATTCCTGGGAACAGGGCATAGTCCTTCAGCACTTCCTAGCTCTCCTGAGAGGTCCACTCACCCTTGGCCAAATGAATTCTACTGCCAATACTTCTCTGTGCCTGATTCTGCACTAAGATGGTAGGGCTTGTCATAGTCCTTATCCTTAAGTTCCCAAGCCTGATGGGAGAAGACAGTCCCAACACAAACTTGTGTAATCTATATTAATCAAGCTGCCTTCCACATGCAAAAACTGTTGGGAAGAGTCTGGTCTCAGATCACTCAGATCAAATGAGACTCTATTAATTTTTGAAGTATACACACACACATCTGCTAGGTAAATATATTTCTTATGTTCAAGGCTTTTAGTGAAACTAAAAGTCTGTTGGCCACTTAAAAGTATTCCTTATGGTTGGATTTTCTCTGCTCATTCTTTTGCTCGCTGTCAAACTTCTATTTTTTTTCCCCATCCTGTCTATCTGGGGGGTGGCAGAGAAGACAAAGGCCAGGCCTTGGGAGATATGCCACTAGCACCTGAGTAACATCAGAAAAATCTCCCACATGTCCTACGCCTCACAGATTCATCTGGAACAATGGATAAAACTATTTGCTCTGCCTGCCTCACAGGTTTGTTGTAAAGATCAAGCAAAATCACACATGTGAAACTATCCTGAAAAGAATAAAGCAGCATTCAAATCTAAGGTATTCAATGATGCTCTTCTTCCCTTACTTTTCTCAAGTTGTGCTCGGTGTTTGTGCCTATTGGTGGAAAGCACTTAGAATGGTAGGAGGGAGTCATTGCTCCCAAAGCACACTGGAGCAATTTGCTGCCAGTGTTTTTTCTTTAAAATTAGGACGTGGTCCTGTCCTTAGAAAAAGTAATGGAAAACCCTTGCTTCAGGGAATCTCCTCGGCCTGGATTCACCTGGCCAGCAGGCCTGCCAGTTCTGACTCAATGTTCAGAGTTCAGTGTAGTTACCGAGAAGGCCCCAGGGAATCCCATTGAATTGGGCCTTCTTAGAGTATTCAGGTGTCCAGCATGATACGCAGCCCGTTTCCTTCACTAGTAATAAGGAGCCAAGAATTGTAAAGATTGAATGAGTTAACTTGTATAACCAAAGCTGGCACAGAGTAAGTATCTAATCAACGTTAGACAGTGCTATGATCGATTTATCGAACCACCTGGGGTCAGGCACTTCTTGGAATTCAGAGTTCTGTGAACCCCATTCCTGCTCCTGGAGAGACAGAAGCTGGCATTATCAGCTCAAGTTAGGAGAGTACTGGGAGTTAGCATTTCACTCCCCCCTCCGGTCCCTGCGCTCCCCCCCCCAACTTCGTCCCCTTAGCTAAATTTCTCCTCATTGCTATTGTCAGTTTACGGTCTAGGGATGGGATCCTACCTAGTCTCTCCGGAGAGTCTGATTCAAGATGCGGCCGTGGGTCTTGTTAGAGCCGCACATCCCAGCAGTGAACTGGCTACGTTCGGTGCAAAACGGTGAACAGGTTTTGGAACCTAAAGGAAGTTGGGACGTTGCAGGAACCCTTGAGTGATGAGGAAAGGTCTGAGTCATTAGAGCTGCGGGGTTTTGGGGTGGGGAGGTGGGATGCGCATAATTACCGACGCTGCCCAGGTGAAGACTGGCGCGGAGTGACCGCTTGCAGTCGGGAGGAGAGAGCGACCCCTTTTGCAGCCAGCCCCGCGGCGCGCGGTCCAGGCGGCGGGCGCGCAGATCTCCGCGAACTCTCAGGCGCGGCTCCCCAAGGTACCAGCTCCACTCGGCCGGGAGGAAAGTTCGTGTGCCCCGGAGGTCACAGCAGCAGAGGGGCGCACCAGGCGGCGGCCACGAGGTGGGCTGAGCAGCCACACTGGGGAAACCCAGCACCTCGGCCCCGCCACGGGACGCGCTCCCAGTCCCCCGCCCTGCGCACCCCACCCCCTTCGCTCTGCGGCGCACGCAGCCCTGCGGCCCCTGTCAGAAACCGCGGGATCCGCCTCGGAGAAGCAGAGCCGACTTGCACCCAGGACCCCAGGCCTCTGTCTTCCCGAACTGCCAGCCTCGGAGTTGCATCCGGCCTTCCCCTCTCCGCGCACAGCAAAGCGGGCTGGCCGGACGTCCCGAGCAGGCCACGTCCCGGCCCGGCCCCTGCGCGCTGAGGAGTGGAACCGGGGGGCCGGCGTTCACTTCTGCTCTCTCCCCAGCGCGCCAGAATCGGGGCTTCTGCTGGGGTTTGCAGCCGCGGGGGTGACGCCTTCCTCCGCCGGAGCTTCCCGCGGCAGCCCGCAACTTCCCTCTGCTCCGGAGCCGGGGAGCTGGCTCGCCCATCAGGTAAGGAAGGCTGCGGGCTCCTAAGCTCCGGCTCGGGCGGGCGTGTTTTTTTGAAAGTTGATTTGAAATGCATCCAAGAGTGAGCCGGGCCAGTCGCGGCTCCTCCCCGAGGCGACTTCTTTGCTCCTGCAGACATTCCCGGCCCTGGCCGACCCGCGCGAGGACCTCCCCGCGCGCCCCGCACGCCCACTCCCGCGCGCCCCCCAGCAGCGCGCGCGCCAGCACGACGGAAGCGGGCGGGACGTCCCTCCGCTTCATTACTCTGCCTCTCTCCCAGCCCAGGCAGGTGAGGGCCGCGACACGGGGTGACCCGGACCTCGGGGTATGTCCTGGTGTGCTTGGGCCCAGATAGGCGGGGAAGAGCACCCCCTCTTGTTTTAAAAATTGTTTTTATTGCTGTCGTACCCAGTAGCTGAGTCCCAGAAGAGACATCCCCAGGGCCCACATTACTACAGGTTGGGCGGAGTCGATCTCAGGATGGGAAACCTGCGGACAGGCAGGGTGGGGGTGGGGGGCAGGAGAAACACCGAGGGGGTGGGGGGAGGAGGGAGGCCTAGGTACTTAACGCGTTGACTTCAAGTGAAATCAGATCAGTCAGAGCAGTGCGCTGTGTGACTCGTCTCTCCCCTCCCGCCCCGTGTTTCTCTAGGCGGGACTCGATCCTCCCGGTTCATTCGGGTCACCCTGGACACTCCCTTCGTCCTTTCCCAGGAGTGCGGCCCCCCGAGAGCGCCGAGTCCCTTCGGGCACGGAAGTCAGTCGCATCCTTCCCTCTCCTCTACAGGTCCTCCTGGCTCGGTCCGAACATGCTGGACGGCCTGAAGATGGAGGAGAACTTCCAAAGCGCCATCGAAACCTCAGCCTCCTTCTCCTCGTTGCTGGGTGAGTGATGAGGCCCCGTGCCCTGGGGCGCACCCCAGGCCCAGACAGCTCTGGAAACAGCGACAGGGGAGTTAGCATCCCGCGCCCTGTGCACCGCACTCCTAGTCTGTCGGTGTCCGTCAGTCCTCGTGAGTCGTCCCTGTCTAAACAAAACCAGTAAACCTCCCTCAGGCTTCACAAGCCGGGCATCGAATTCCCTAAAGCCGCGAGGGGCGGGCAAGCGTGTTCGCCGGCGCTTGAGTGGCAAGTGATTAAAAACTACCCAGGGCTGGATTTTTTAATCACGGAGCTGATCGACGGCTCATAAATGCCACCCGTTTCTCTGCGGCCTCAGAGCAAGTACCCGAGGCCTGGAGCACCCAAGTTCGAGGCGGTTTCTTGCCCCCACCAACTCTAACCCCCTTTCCAGCCTTGGGCAAGGCCGAGGGACTTCTTTTTCCGGGCGGGTGGGCAGCGCAACGCGGGGATTAGGCAGCCCTGCGGGGCACTCGCCCAGGCTTTAATTAACTGAAGCCGGATCCTAGGTTCCGCGGGTCCTTTCCACCCCAGGCCCTTCTCGCCCAAGCGGAGCAACGGCGAGTCCACATACCCCAAGAATATAGGTCTTTTTGAAAATCGGTGTAGACATTCTTGTTAGAGATCTTACCCACTTTACTCTTAGTCCTTTTCAGATTTGAATAAAAGGTGTGCTGCTTTCTTTCTTTCTTCCTCTCTCTTTTTTTCTTTCTTTGAGAAACTTTTCGTTTTGTCATCTTAAGCCCCTCTCCCCTTTACTTCCCTTGAAACCGCTACAGCAGATTGAAGGCAAGGGATGCGACGCTTGGACTGGAGTAACCAAATCCAGAGAAAAATTCCCACCCCCACCCCCCAAACGAAATCACGCACTCTGTGCTCGGCTTTTCAGCCTCGGTTCCTACAGTGTCCAGACACCCCCACCCTCACCCCCTGTCCAGCTTCCGAAGAGTAGGCGGGCCGGAGCCCGCACTGCACAGGCTGATAGCGGGTTCGGACTGAAGTCTACACGGCTGGCGAAGCGTTTTGCCCTGTGTGGGGCCCGGCCTACATCCGCTCAAACGCCTGGAGGCATGGCCTGGGATACCGATCAACCCAGAAAACAAACAGAACTTTAAAAATTGAGAACCATCTCGCTGCTTTACCCAGCCCTTCCAGCCTCTTTCCTAAAGCGACTCAGGGGAAACTGAGTATCGCAGAGACACGGAAGAGGGCCAGTCCTTTGGGACACCGCGCTCAAGCGTGTGATCGTGGGAACGAGGACTTCTTTAAATAGTTATGAAATGTGCCAACAAAGGCAACCAGGCGTCATCCATGAAAAAAAAAAAAAAGGACGCTTAGGTCTGCAAACTAAAGGGGCAAAAAAAAAAAATACATAAAGGCCCAAGGGTAGGATGGAGCGGGTTCCCCCGAGGTTGTTGAGTAGTTCGGGGAGATCTTTCTTCGCGCACCGCTACTGGGCGCGCGTCGAGTACCCAGGCCTCAGCATTGAGTATTCAGTGCCTTGGCGCTGCGATTTTAAATTCCGTCTGTTTTGACACTTCTTAATTATGAAAAGCCCATCTGCGATTTGCACACAAGCCAAAAGATAGTTTGGGTTCATTGGTTTAACCAATATTGCGTTTGCCCAGGGTGAGACTTTACCCATGGGACTTTTTAGGAAAAGAGAAAATTTCAAGTTTCCCTCTTAAAAAAATGAAAACAAAACAGTATGATTGTGTTTTAACAAAGAAAAACGCAGACCTGGTTTTTGCTCGTTCTGTTTTTAAACGTTTTATCATTCGTTTTAAACAGCGTTTTGCTGCGTAATTGGAACGTAATAAACTCAGAAACGCCCTTTTATTTGCAACCTTAATTTTACAGAATATAAATCCGCTTGCGCTCATACTTGACTATATTTGATAACTAAATGCCACCCGATGATTTCTGCCTCCTCCTCTAGAATTTAAATTTCCCTATACAGTCCCTGTTTATGAGAAAACGTCACCACTTATTTCTTTCACTTGGCTTGATTCCCCCTCCCCCCCATCAGAGCTGATGATGGCTGGTGTCAGGGTGCTTCTTCCTGGGGTGGAGGGTCCCCTGGAAATCGATGGGTGTGGAGCGATCGCTAGCGGGTTTGACAGGGTTGACCTGCGCCAGCGGCTCACTGGCGTCTGTCTGTTGCGGCTGCAGGCAGAACAGTGAGCGCAAAGTCTGTCTGCGAGGGCTGTCAGCGGGTCATCTCCGACCGGTTCCTACTTCGGCTCAACGACAGCTTCTGGCACGAACAGTGTGTGCAGTGTGCTTCCTGCAAGGAGCCCCTGGAGACCACCTGCTTCTACCGGGACAAAAAGCTCTACTGCAAGTATGACTACGAGAAGTAAGTGGCTGCGCTGCTGGGGCGCTCCCTTGCCCCCCGCGCGCACTGGCCTCTGTGTGCTCGGGGGACTTTTCTTCCTTCATCTGCATCCTCTTCTGGAAGGCGTAGAAGGTACCCACCCGGAAGCCCACAGACTTTGGTTCACCCGGGGGTGGGTCTTCCGCACTTTCCCTAGGCGGTCGGCTTCTGCGCCTGTGCGCACTACCACAACCAGAAGCGCGCGGGAAATTATTTCTTTCTTGATTTCGCCCCCAGTTTTAGTCTTCCCAGTCCCCTTCCCTAAACCTGGCCATTCCCAGGGACCACTCTCTGTGGGCCTGTGACGTCCTCCGAGCTTGGTGCCTGTCCTTTGGGCTGTCAGTGACCACTGGGCTGTCAGTGACCGATGTGGCTTTTTTGGTTCCCATACAATTTTACCCAGGTGTGTTGAGCATTTCTCGTGCGTGTGCCTGGGCTATGAGGTTGGATGGAGCCACGGTTTATGTTTCCTGCTTGGGTTTGTACACTGGCGACAGATTGGGCTTGGAAATGGAACTGCTGCTGCTCCAAGTTGGCACACAGTGTATGGCCTTTTCTCTTCCAGTATGCTTGGCTTTTGATAAGCCCTCCAGTGAAGGAGTTAGGGGGCCAGAAATTGGGGCCTGACTTGAAAGCCGTCCTTTCCTAAAGATATCCTCACTTAAGTCTAGTCTTGAGTATGCTTTTTGCTACACAGCAGGTTCGATTCTCCTCCTGTCAGCCCGAATGTTCTGTTTTCTGGGAGTTGGGCGGCAAGTATTTAAGCGACTGGTTTATTTTGAAGCTAGATTTCTGTAATTCCCAAGTGAATGTGAGTTTTCCTTATTTTTGCTGGGCTGGGCAGACCTGGAGGAGCTCAGGGAAGTAAGGAGAATCAATTGCTTTCCCTCAGGAAAGTGGCTAACTTAGGAGCATTAGCTTCACAGTACTGTGGAGGGTTTGGGGAGAGAAAAATGGTACAAAAGAGTGCTCTGTCTCTGTACATTAAAACTGGTATTTATATTGACTGTGTGGGTGTATGCATCTGAGAATTCTGCATTGGTCATTGGTGAATAAAGTGGACAGCACTATTTGAAGGTAATCCAAAAAGGGGTTGATGTGCCTAAAAATGTAGTTTCCATGATGTTTTTAAAACAAAATGAAAGGGGACATACTGGAGAGGACTAAGCACCACACTAAGAAATGCCAGCGATATCTTGGTGATCATGTTGTCTGAACTGACAAGCTCTGGATAAACAGACCAAATGATTAGACTTAGTAAACACATACACACACACAACACACACACACACACACACACACACACACACACACACACACTCTGCTAGTCCATGTTTCCTTATCTTAGAACAGGACACATATTTGTTTTAAAAAATAAATTTTCACAACCTTATGCATACTCAGTTTTAGATGAGTTGACCAATACAGAACTATACCAAAAGATGAACATCCTGACCACTGCTGGAAATGACCCTTATGATTAACATTTGGAAACATGTTTGTCTCTGTTCTGGGTTTTTGTTTATGGCCACAAATGTCTGAGTAAAAAGTAACAATTTTTAGGAAATTAAGCAGATTTGGTCTACACAATTTTAAGTATTACCTTGAGTTAAATGGTCTGGTTGATTGCTTGTCCTCGCCCCTCCCCTCCTCCTGCTCTCTTTCTTGATTTTGGTATTGTATGGATCCAATCTTTATCTTTCTGTTTATAGATTACTGAAATGTCCACATCCTTCAGGCACAACACTAGCACATTTCAAAAGTATTGGAGCTTAAGAGAGGATTTGGGTTGTGAATTTCTATTCTGTTTGTTAAAAAAAAAAAATCAGGAATCAAAGAAGGCTTAAGGGTCAACACAGCTGTCTGGCCAGTCAAATCTTCTTTAAGGAAGTCAGGCTGTGTCAAGAGGAGAAGAAACAGTTGTTGTAAAGTACTTAACACCACAATGTGCCTTCCATTTCAGCCCTCCAGGTTTGGTGGGGTTTGGGCTTATTAGCTGGTGAGGGTCAGTTCTCCCCTCACAAAGCTATTTCTGCAAAGAGAAAATTGCAGGGATCAACTTGCCAGCTGTTGGCCAGAACCAAGGAGATTTTGCAGAGGAGGGGTGTGTGTGTGAGCTGTATGTATTGTTCAGAGAGGTGTTGGTAGAACCATGAAGGTTTTTAATTTAAAAATATCTATTGAAACACAGATATTTACAATCAATATGCTGTGCTCTTTAGTTTCTAGCGTGTTCTCAGAATTGGTCAGCTCAAGGGTTGCGTTTTAGATTCATGTATTCTTTTTTTTTCTCCCCAAATCCTCTGTTCCACATTTCAAACATACTCTTAGAACAAAGCATATATATATATATATATATATGTGTGTGTGTGTGTGTGTGTGTATATATATATATATCTATATATATATCTGAAACTCTTGATGCTATTACTCTGTAGAATACTTATGGTAGGAGAAAGTGAATTGATGATTTAAAAAAGTAGGCTTAAGGACAATTTCTTTATTCAAGACACTGGACAAAGTAAGGGAAAAAATGGCCAGAAGAATCTCCCAGCCTGCCTTCAGGAGGCTTATAGCCTAAAACTTTCCATCTGTAATCCTTACCTTCAAGAATTCCTTGAAAACTTGCACACCTGAAGTGCAGGACTAGATATTGATCAGAAACTGTTTGGAATGACCAGATATTTATCACTCAGGATAGAACTCTTATTTGGAGAGTTGTACTGAAAGAATTAGAGAACACTTTCTATTATATTAGTAAACATGACTTTGCTTTCTTCTTGCTTTTTCGGGTGGGGTTGTGGTCCCTTAAAAATTGAGATGCAGAGAAGGTAAATTGTGGAACATTTCATAAGGGAATGTTCAAACAGTACTTTTTCTTCAAAAGTCATGAAGTTCAAATGTTGTTTCCACATGCCTAAGTACAATGCAACAGTAACACACATTCATGAAGTTGGAGTTGTCCTGCTTATTTTAGCCACTTGTATGCATCCATGGCTGATGGGGAGATTTTTGTCTTTGAATTATTAGCTGTGAATACCTTGGGTCAGGCAGCCCCTTAAAAGGTGAAAATACCATTCTGTCCAATAGTGGTTACACTTTCCTTGAGTCAAACACCAACTTTTTTTTTAAACCAAATTTTTAAACCAAAATTTTCTAATTAAAAAAACTGAAATGATGATGTTTATTTAGGTACAGCCATTCATTTGAAATGTCAGGATATTTTACTCTTTGTCCCTAATACTTTGACACCTCGAGGACTTGATCTTCTGACTTCCCCCCAAAAGAAATAAGCAACTAAGGTCAGGATGTAAATACTGATTTATGAACATTCCAAAATGAGCAATTTTGTAGCTCAGGAGATGTCCTCAAATAAAAGTAACTAGTTAGACATTGATCAAGCTGTGTTCTGTGATATCAAACATTAGGGATACCTAATGTGTAGATTTTTATAGACTGGATCCAATTGTCTTCAAGGGTCCTGAAAGCTAGCAGACAGCCCACATATTTTCCAGCCTAGAAGATTTCTATTTATATAACTGTTGTTGCTGATTTAACTGAGTCCTCTATGATCTGGTTAGTTTGGAGTTTTCCCTGAATTTGTTCCAAACAAATGCTGTAGTTGGACTTCAGTCAGAGACAGAAGAGACTGCTGAATAACGGGAATGTGGTAATACAATAGATAATTAAGCCTTCTGGAAGGGATCCCACATTTAAATCAAGTTTATATTGTTTCTTTCATGTGCCTGGCGGCTTGTTGGGTCAGGAGGGGCCCTCTCCCTTCACATATGAAGTTTATCATTATCCCTGGGATTGTTCTAGACACCCTAGGAGCAGTGTGGGATAGTTCTGCTGTCATCAGGACTGTTCTCACAGCATCATAACTCCCCACATGTCAGCAAATCGCAGGCCTTGGGAATCCTTCTCTCAGAGGGTCAGTTGGTGTTCTCTTCCCTTCTTTTTGGAGCAGACTGATTTCTAAGGAAAGGGACTGAAATGGGGGAAAGTGGATATGATCACACTTAAAGAGATTTTTTTTTGTATCTTTCTTTTGATCTGCTGATTGGCAGCCCTGAGACAAGAAAACGACTTAGGTAATGCTGTCTATTAGGACCAGTAATGAACTAATTCTGCATTTTATCAAGAGTAGTATAGGAGGTGATGGTGGTGGTGGTGGTGGTGGTGGTGGTGGTGGTGGTGGTGTGTGTGTGTGTGTGTAGGAGGGGTTAGTTTGATTTTATGACTGTGACATTACTTGGGCATGCAGTTCCTCATAAAAGGAGCCCCTAGATGAAATTAGAGGCAATTGTTAGATTTTTTTCTCTCTACTTTAACTTTTGTTGGCCCCAATCCTGGCACAATAAAATTTAAGGAATATAAAAATCAAACACAGCTAGGTAATAAATTGATGTCTGCGTTAAATTACAGGGGCTTAGCCTGAAATTAGCAGTCTAAGGGCTGTGGCTGTGTTTACCCAGGCGGACTTATTTATTTATTTTTCTGTTTTAATTTTCAAGGGTGGTTGAAAACATTCCCTGCTCAGAGGTGTTTTCTCTTTGTATAAGTATCCAACCTTGGACATGACTTTCTTGGAATCTAGGAGTTTTTGAAAAATAGTTAGATAGCAGGAGTTGATGCTAGTAGTATTTTGGGAATTGGAATACTAGATATGAACATTGCCCTAAGAACAGAGAAAGGTTATGGGGTTATTTTGGTCTTTAACTAATAGGGACATAATTTAAAGAGTTAACTTATCCAGTCTGGTTTTAGGTTCTGAACAATCCTACTGCTTGTGTTTTCTAACTGGCTAGAAAATAGCTTTTGATATTCTGATTTCAGAGACAAGAACTATCTGGGTAGGTTGTTATTTATCTTGCTGTTTAGTTTCATTTTTATTTATAACTTTTGTATTAATGAAAAGACGGTTACTAATTTCAGAGAGGTCTTTTCACTGTTTAAATTATGAGAAAGTTTTTGAGGATAATGAGCAGGAACTATTTCTCTAATAAGTACAACTTTGATTATTAAATCATTAGCCAATTATCTTCATTTTCATCACCATCATCATCATCATCATCAGCCAATGAAATTACTTGGGCTTTAAAACTTAGAATAAATAAGACTTTAAACTATTCATTACAGGACCAGAAATTGCAAAGCATCTTAGAGTAAATGTGTATTAATAAAATGTGGTTGTTGAATGTTACCAATGCCAAAATATCAAATATCTAATCACTTAAAGCTGATGACAAAGTACAGTTGTACAATACTGGGAAATAAATTATGGAAGAAATTATGGAAGAATAGCTACAGGAGAAAGATTTAAAAATCATTTCTGCCTAAGCTATAAAATCTTAGTTGTATTTTACTGATGTTTGCTTTTTATTATTTTTCAATAAACTCTTTGGGATCTAGATTTTTAAATTCTCTTTCACATCTTTAGAGAGGGGTTCTGAGACAAGCCACTTCAGGGTGAGATAAAGAGAGTGAGGCACCCTGGGGGGTGGGGAGAGTCTCTCTTACTCCTTCTACAGAGCAGAAAGGTTTCTTTGTGTGAAGGGTGTCTTATACCCATCATGCCTGCAACTCTTCCTTGGGAACACCTGATGTGTTTTTCTGAAGTTAATTGGGGACTTAGAACAGTGTGGTTGCCAGGTACATTTGCAGATTTGGTTTGGGGAAGTTGGTAATTTTGTAGGAAAGATTCTGGAACAAATATCACAAGGGATGGAGAAAAGATCCCCTTGTGTCCTTTCCAGTGGTATATTTTCCATTCATCATGGAAAGAGAATCTGTCCTGGGGCTCCTTAGGTTTTACATTTTCTCCTTAGTCTCTTAACTGGCATGACATGGGCATTTAGTGTATTTATCACAATTAAAATTAGTCATGTTATCTCTGGCCGCTGCTGACTGCAGCTTTGTGTCTCTTTGTTATATCTTAAATGAAACCTAAATCAACCATCTTGCAAGCATCTTCCAAATGTCAGATTGTTATTTTAGTAAAGCACGATGATCCGTCTCTATATTTTTAACCAAGGTGAAATTAATAAAATCACCATGGCCCTGGCATTAATTAGCAGGAGGATTAGAGCAGTGGCGGCTAAAAAGGAGGTGTAAACACTGTAATCTTGCTACATGTTTGTTTTCACACTACTGAAAATAAATAAAATGAGACTTAGGAAAAGGATTAAGTTTCTTTTGGCATTAGATAGCAGATGCTATTGGAATGCAGCAGAAGTACTGAAGTATTAATGAAGATATTATATAAGGAATAAAAACAAACCTCTGTCTCTTTGCTACCTTATGGGAATAACTTGGTCTCCTCACTAGTAGTAGCCCCTGTCTGCATAGTTAAAAAAGGATTTTAAAAAAAATCTCCCCTTGTGCTGTTCTTATCAGTGGTAAGTAAGGCCCACCAAATCATCTGTAGAGCTTGTCACCTGGCTGGCATGCACAGATAACCTAGAATTTAACATCGTTAGGTTCTCCATTATTGCATCCAAAATGTCATTAACAACTGAAAGTACACAGTAGACTGTGCTTTTCCTAGTCCTGCAACTGAAGTCACACGGAAGTCTCTTCTAGCCTTTCAAGATTCCAGTTTGGGAATACTATTTTTGGATAACAGCAAATATGTCTGGCTCTCCTGACTCTCTAGGCCTCCAGGGTTCCTCTACACTATTAGATATGTGTGTTGTCATATAACAGATGAGTCCTGATAGGTGTCTGGCCATTATGGATTGGAATGTGTTTGTTTGACCTTCCTAATAAACTTTGTCCATATAAAAAATGGACTCTATGATGTATTGGACTTCACATCTAGCCCTATCCTACTCTGCCTTCCCTCAATCCCCTTTTCCCCATGGAACTCTATTAAATAATGTGACTCATATGCATCTTATCGACTGCCTCTTCTTCATTCTTGGTTATTCTTGTGATCTGTTAGTATGCTCTCCATTTTCATACATGGAGGGACCTTTTGGATACACAAAATAATAGTTCTGCCACGTGACCATCAAATTGTGGTGTGGGGCTCAGCTCAATGGTTGGCAAAGGACATTAGTCTCAGAGTTGCATGGTTCTGTGATCATTACTCTTTGGTGACTGTTATTGGACCTCTGGAAACCTCTGAGTATGCTGGCACCCTGGTAGAGACTGGGTTATATTTTACTACTAAAAGGGGATGTCTTTTGGTGCACCAGAGAAATACCTGAGTCTGGTGCTGTCACAAGTCCATGGGGAGAAGGAGGTGTGTGGTGAGTATTCTGACAGGCTATTATATAATTGCCTTACCCCACTCTCACCCTTTGCGGCTTCCCTGGATATAGCATTTCTCCATCCTGGAAGGACCCATCTCGTATCTCTTGCGTGCCAGTTCTGCTGCAGGAGAGACTAGTGCCTTTTGGAGCAATATCCTGTCTTTATTCCTCTCTACCCCTGCAGTTACATGCAGCTACTCCTTGACTCACAACTGGATTGACTCCTCCCTATCAAGCCTCAGGAGTCTTTAAAAGGATTTTTCAAAACAAAACAAAACAAAACACCCCCTCCTGAACTCCAGATTAGCCTCTTAAGCTCATTAAAGTTCCTTTAAATACCAAAATGTTGGGCTCCTGGGGACTATCCCCCCAAACCATATTTTCATTCTTAACATTGTTGTCATTCACTGTGCAGCAGATTAGGCCCAATCCCTCTGGACCCAAGACGCAGCCCCCCACCTCCTCTCTGCAGGAGGGTCCCAATATGTCTTTGTTTCAGCATCTAGGATAGCCTGAGGCCGAGTAGGAGCTGATGCCAGCTTGGGCTGGGCTTGTCAGCTTCAGAGTAGAGAAGTGGACATCTCTCCTCAGGATGGGGCCCAGAGTGGAGAAAGGTGTAGCTTTTGCAGTTGCTCTGGAGCTTTACAGCTATTGAGTCTCAGTCACTGGACAGAACTAGGAATGGGCTTGGATTTATAGAACTCAGGAAGGCTTTGGGGGTTCTTTTATCTGGGATGGGCAACAACATGGGAGCTCAGTGTTAGTGTGTGCCTGGTCCATTCCTGATCAGAGGTGGATTATGCCGGTTTTCCTCTCCCTTATTTCATGGCATCTACCTCCTCTTTGAGCCTTCCTCCCCTAATGCTAGCTCTGGGGAGAGTTTTCTGGTTTTGACAGTGGAACAAATCCTTTTTAACATAACCATCTAGAGTTCCCTCCCCTGCTGCTGGCCTCCCCTCTGCTTTCTCTTCCTGGTGCTCCTCCTCAAGTGGTCGCAGGAGTTCTCTTTGTGCATGTGTCCCCTATAATGACAGCCACCATCTTCCCAGGGATTCAGACACAGCTCTTCAGTGCCAGGAGACCCTTTCCCTGCCTCTCTGCCTGGAAGTTGTGCTCCATTGCATCACTGGCTTTCTAATTCATTGTTGGATCTCAGCTGAGCTATGCCTTCTTACTTGTCTTGTGCTCTAAACCCATCTTGTGACCTTTTGCATTCCAAGTTGTTCAGTGCCCAGACTAGAGCCTCATTCTGAATAGCTGTCAGATTGGAGAAAATGTTGTGATATAATTCACCCTGGTGTGTGTGGGGGTATGTGCATGGCAAGGAGCTGTTCTTCTGAAGAGACTTCTTAATTGGAAGGGTATTCAGTCAAAAGAATGATCATCTTATTGTCAAATTTTAAAACCCTAGAATAGGTAGAGGGGATAATTTTGGGGTCTTCTCTGATTGCCTGTATGTGAGGTTAGCTGTGAGTTTTCACCTACTCCCTTTCTTACAGGTTTTAATTTCTTTGTGGTTAATTATTGGTTAGGGTCTTTTATTTCAGAAATCCATAGCCATAGGTACAAGAGGATGGACAGATGAGTATGAATGGTTTGGGCATTAAATGACTCTGTATAACTGAAAAAGATAGTTTGAAACATGTGTCTTATTGTCAAGGGATCTGTAAATGACAATGTTCTTATCAATACAAAGGAGAAAACACTGGTAATGATAGCATAAGGGTTTTGTAAGATAGCAAGCACAAAAAGCCTAAGTAAAAATAAAGAAGATAAATGAATTAAAAACTAAGTGGGAAATGTGGAGTACTAGAGAGGATTGGGTTTTATTTTACTGGTTTTTTTCCCTTAAATATGAGCAAAAGCCTAAATGCATTCTTAGGAGTAATGTAATCCATAGACACATAGACTCAGGGGTCAATGTGTGTATGGTCAAATTTTTGCTGTGCTGCTGCTTATTAGCTGTGTTTGCTTGGGTAGGTTCTCCTTCTTATTTGACATCTGTTTTTTTCTCCTTTGGAAAGGGGATAATCATAATTGCAACCTGCTTGGGTCATTTTGGGTTGGTATTGTAAAACTTGTAGATCCAGTAAGACTGACAGAAAATGCCACATTAGTTATTATGAAAAAAAAACAGCAAAGGAGAAGTTTATGGTTTTCTTCTCTGCATTTGATAGCAGAGGAAATTGAGGCTCAGAGAATTTAAGAACTTGCCCAAGGTCATGCTGCTAGTAAAGAATGAAGCTGACATACTCTCCTCAGCCCCTGACCACTGGTTCAATGGCCATTCCACTAAATCACACCATCTGCTGCTTGAATTTTGGTGTTCACACCCCAGTGAGATCACAATTCTCAGTTTATCCTGTTGAACAAGCTCTTGGAAAACAAGTCCCCACCTGCTGGATTCTTGAGCTATCAGGCAGCCTTCCCAAGGGCAGCTGTTCCGTTGTAAAGGAAATTTTGTAGGATTTGGGAATTGCCTAAGTGTTTGTATGTGTGTAAAAGCTGCTGGTATAAACTCATCACTCCTGCTTGTCAAACTTGCCCATCCCATCCTCTCCAATCATTCCATCTGTGCTAGCCCCATTGTTCATCTTCCTGTGCCTTACCTGTCTACCCCCCTCCCCCAAGAATAGTAAGAGACAAACAGCATATATTTGCCTTCCCTTCATCTTCTCAGGCTTTGTTATCAGGGACTCTTATCCTGTGAGCTGGACTTCACATTTGGCAACAGACTGTTAAAAGATCAGATCCAGAGCCTTCCAGACATAGCTTCCATTGGGACCGGCAGCAGCTGTCCATCTATTGCTTGGTTAACTCCCTTTCCAAGTTTCCTTCTGAACTGTGCTGTATTTGCAAACAAGTCCCAGCCTTAACTAGAGAAGATTCCCCTGGGTTCCATGTGAGGCTGTTTTCCAGAACTGACGACACATTCCCCTTCTCTCTTACAGGGTGGCACTTGGCCTGGCTGGATTGAAATGGTTCTAGAACCTTTCTCTCTCTCTTTCTCTCCCCTCCCTCTCTCTTTCTCTCTCTCTAGTTAAATATTTTGTATTGTAATCTTTTCTCATCATTGCAAACATGTTGCCCTTTTAAAACTAGTCTACTTTTAGAGAGATGAAGTGTATGAAGTGTGTTTCAGAATGTAATCTGGTTCAACTTTTGTTTAATAAAACTAGAGATTTCAGGTAACACATTGGACAGTTGGAATGCATTTTACTTAGTTGATATAGATTTCTCAAGTTTAGTATTAAATTGACTCTTAACAATGGGTTCATTAATTGTCATCAACTTTAATCAACAAATAGACATGAAATTCTTATATATGTCAAATGTTTAAAAAATGAATGAAACAAAGCATTGCTGGATGTATTAGCGATCTAAGATTCTGCTCTGAAATTCCAATTTTTAGATGCTTAAAAAAGCAAAACTGTTCAAAGAGAGGCAGGGACAGAGGGATAGAGAAACATCTTATGCAGGCATTTTGCTATTGGGGTCACTTAGATCATAAACTATGAGGGAAGGGTTTTTTTGTTTTGTCAGTTGTGGGGCTTGAACTCAGGACCTGGGCACTGTCTCTGAGCTTTTTTTTTTTTTTTTTTTGAGTCCGGTCGTGGGGCCTGAACTCTGGGCCTGGGCGCTGTCCCTCAGCTCTTCAGCTCAAGGCTAGCATTCTACCACTTGAGCCACAGCACCACTTCCGGCTTTTTTCTTTTTTCTTATGTGGTGCTGAGGAATCGAACCCAGGGCCTCATGCATACAAGGCAAGCGTTCTACCTCTGAGCCACCTTCCCAGCCCCTCTCTGAGCTTTTTTGCTCAAGGATAGTGCTCTACCACTTTGAGCTACAGCGCCACTTCCAGTTTTCTGGTGGTTGATCGAAGATAAGAGTCTCACTGACTTTCCTTCCTGGGCAGACTTTGAACCTCGATCCTCAGATCTCAGCCTCCTAAGTAGATAGGCTTATGAACCATTGGTGCACAGCTGTTTTGTTTTTAATTTCAAGCATTTTGCACAGTATGTGATTCAAGAGGCACTCAGTAAAGACTTGTTAAATAAATTCAGAAATGGCTTGCTTGGAGTTGTTGAAGAACATCATAGAATGAGTGAAAGATTAGCTAGATCTTGGAGAATGGATGGGAATGTAGGCAAAGGGGACAGGGGAGAGACTTTCAAGTAGAGAAAGAAAAATGTACAATAGAGTCTTGGAAAGGAAGTGTGGTGGCCCCTGGGGCCACTTGTCACAGAAATGGTGGTGTTCACAGCACGGTAGTCTGGTTGTGGACTACAGTGTAATGCCAACCAGTGAGGTACATGTTGTGTAACCATGTGGACTTCAATCGCATCCTGTTTATTACTGTAGAACCATCAGGGGTTTCTCAGCAATGGAAGAATATGACCATTGTTTCTCATAGAGGCAATTCTGGTAGCAAACTGGGGCACCAGTAGGAGCCTGGGTAAAGGCTAAGCAGAGGCAGTAATCAGACAGTTGCTACTATAGGCTTTGGGAGATTATAATAAAGATGTGAATTAAGATGGAGACATTGGGACTAGAGAGAATAGAAATGATCTAGAAAACATTCCTGACGTAAGTTGAACTTAATGACTTTGGGGAAAGGAGTGACAAAGAGGGAGGATTTGAAGATGATCTAGCAGGGGTAAGGTGACAGACAGTCTTAGCAAGCTATACCTCATACAGGAAGTCAAGAAATGGAGCAGAAATTTGGGACAAGCAGAGCTAAAAAATGAGAATAAATGTGGACGTGCGGAGTTCACTGGCGAGATGCTCAGGGGGACTGTCCAGGAGGCAGCTGTGAAAGAACAGCTGGGAGCTAACCTGGATTCAACTCTTTAGGCTACATTATTACAAAAAATATGTAAAGGAGAGAATACCCAAGGTGTTAGTAATACACTGAGAAGATGGTCAAGGATGGAGCTTTGGGAGAGCATTAGCATTCAAAGCCAGGAAAAAACAAATGTTACAGAATGACAGAAGCATGAGAAGACACAAGGGGAGTGGGGCTCTGGAAAGATGTTGAGGGGGGCGGGAATTTTGAAGAAGGGCAGCTTCATTGCCTTTGGAATTGTAAGGCAACCATTGGCAATCTTATAAAGACTAGTTTTATTAAAGGTACAGGGAGTTGGGACAGGATTCTATTGTGAAAAATAGGTCAAGATAAGAGGGAGTGATGGTGGCCAATTTGGAAGGATGAAGATAGCATTTGGGGTGGAGACAGGGAAAAAGGGAAAGTATTTTAGGATTCAGTCATTTGTGTCTACCTGATGGTTAGAGCGAGTTTAGCTAGGAAAAGGGAGGAGGTTGAAGATCGAGTATAGGTGTACACCTACTCAACAGGGAAGTCATTTAGGAAAGGACACAGAGTCTGATCTAGCTTTAATCTTTCCCAACCATTTATTGCCTTTGTTCTCTTGTGCTGAAACTGATCATAATCATACAGAGGCTGGAGAGATAGGTCAGCTTTTCTCCACTCCTCTAGGACTTTTCCTAGGTGGCTATTGTAGCTCCTCAGTTTTTTCCTAAGGCTACTCTGGTTCATGTCCTGGGAATGGGAGCAGTGAGGACCCAGCCTGTTTTGTTTCCATCTTCAGATAGTCTGTCTGTGTAACAGCACCTTGTCTGTCTTCTTTCATTTCTGCTCCTAATCCATGCAGAGATCTATGTATTCAACGGTACACCACTGTGTGGACAATTTCTCAGGACAAGTCTTAGACCAGGCCAGGAACTACTAGTCAACCATGTTTCACTAAAAAGAACATCCACACTGAAGAGTGTTTTCTCTGGCACTTGAAATATCTCTTAAGACAAAGGAGTTCAAGATTTGGATATCATCCTCTTGTTGGTTACAAAATGGTGGCTGAATCTCTCACTATCTACTGTGTTATAGTTTGGTCAATTTGCTTGTTGTGGTAATCTTCCTTTGGTTGCTATCACAAAGTATTTGAAGCTGGGAACTCTATAGAAAAGAGGTTTATTGAGATAATAGTAATAGAGACTGAAAGTGCACAGTCGGTTGATTCCCCGTTGGTGTCTGGTGATGGCAGTACAGTGGTGGAAACCTGTGCAGAAGATGATATACTGAGATGAAGCCAGAGGGATTCAGAGGCCAGGCTTGCTCTCTTGATTACACCTTGCTTTTGTGGGAACTAACTACCCACAAGAACCAAATTCATTGCTTCCAGGGGAAGTGCCCACATGCCTTAATTGCCTCCCACTAGATCTTACTTCTTAAGGGTCCAACCATTCTAAACATCCCTTTACTGAGGACCAAGCTTGCAGCATTCCCTTTGGGGATCACATGCCAACCAGATGTAAATGATGACAGTTTGTTCATAGGCTTACTTTCTTAGACTGAGGGGTTGGGCGGGGGGGGGGGTAGAGTGACATTGTAGATGACAGTGTGTTTTCAGAATCCTTGGGGCTTTAATCCTGTCTTTGTCCCTTTGTGGGCTGGGTTGGCCTGGGCAAATCACTTAGCCTCTTTGAGCTCATTCCATTTGCCAAAGTGCTTGAGCACTCTGAGGTGTGGAGTGTGATCACGAACGGTGTGACTTGTGCAGTGCAGTGGTACATGGTAGATAGAAGTTCTTCCTTATGTCTAGGCAGTAGATTTCATTATTATGTAGGGAAGTAGAGGAGACAAGGTTATAAGGGGCCAGACCTCTTAGCTCAGAAAGGAATTAAACTGAACTAGGTGTTGCCAAAGAAGCTGAATATTTTCCAATGGCTCTGCCTCTGTGGCCAGTAAATTCAGTGGAAAATATATTAGTGATGGGTTATTTGATATCATAGACATCCAGCTGATTCATGGAATGAATTTTTCTACTTGTCAACTGGTAGTTAGGGCTTAGTTTAGTAGTGCTAGAAGGGGCATTTGGGCGGAGAACTGTAATACAAATTGTAATACTTAGTGATGTATTATTTTCCAATTTCCCTGTTGACAGTTAAAGAGCAAGGGCCAAATGGAATGCACTCTTTTAAATGGCAACACGGACTCAGTGGGATTGTTGGAAAGCCATTAGTAGCCAAACCTAGTTAATATCAGCTCAGGTAAATGCTCTCCACCACTGGCTCCTTTCCCCAACTCAATTATTAAAGGATTAAAAGACTTCCCCAATGAACTCCCTTAAAAATTTAATGACATTCAGTCTTGCAGAGGTCAAACTATTATGGTGAAGTGATTTCAGCTTTGCCCTGACCTTGCTGGTTAATCAGAGACGAAAGAGGTTCTGAAGCTCACATTACCTGTAATAGGGTCAGACTATCAATAAAATCACTTGCTGTGGAATCCAGGGAACCAGGTTGTGCAAACTTCTAGTAGAAAAATAGAGGGGAGGGTATGGTACTCTGTCTTCCTTAGAACTGGAAGGTTCTGTGTCCATATCTTGCTTTGATGTTGTAGCTGTATGTAAGAGTCACTCAGTCCTTAGCAGTCACTTCAAGGCTCCTTGGATATGCAGCATGTATTTCAGTTGTTTCATTGCATAAGCATACACAAATGTGGACACGAGCTTGGGGCTCTCCGTTCTCTGGCGTGACAGAGGATGTTTATGTGAGATCAGAAAGGAAAAAAGCTGGGATGCAACCTGTGGCTAGGGAACCAAGTCAACTCCTCTTGGTTTCCATGGGAACCAACCTAGGTTCTTAGATCCACCAGCTCCAGGGGATTAGTAACTGAGCCAGTCACTCTCAAACAAGTCAAGGACAAGTAAGTCTCAAGTCTCAAGGACAGCTGTGCACACTGGTGCTCTGCAAATCTAAGTGAGTAGTGGAAAGATGCAGTGAAGGATGAGGGTGTTATGGCACACCAACCGGTACCATCTTTCTAGACTGGTGTCCACAGATAAGCATGAGCCATTATGCCCAGCTTTAATTTTGAAATAGGGTCTCACTAAGTCTTTTTTATTTCCCCTCATGGTTTAGCCTTGAAGCTTGATCCTCTTACTCTGTATTGATTCTTACTCCTGTGCTCTCCATTTCCCTGTAACATCTATGTAGTTCTTCTTTCCCCAGACCACCAATCACCTCCAGCATATGACTTTAGCTTCCTTCTCTAGCATGTCAGTATATTGTCTCTATTGACAAACTCGGTGAGTGCAGGACCATTGTTGGGTTCATGTTGGGCCATTGGTATTAGTGCAAGGCCTGGAAGAACTGAGTGGAGGAGGAAAGGAAAACAAGCTCTGTAGGATGATTCCAGGATGTTTCATGTGAACCCGTTGTATGGCAATGGCCATGCTGCTGTCAGCATGAATGCAGCAAGGCTACAGGGGACACTGAGACTCTTTGGGCAGTGGGCAAGATGATAGTTTACTTGTCATTTGTATTATTTATTCTTTGTAGAACTTCCATAGAAGCCACAGAAAGGAGGGGAAAATGTGAAGGGATCAACAAGTGAAAAATCGCTCACTGCTAATAGGTGGGGACTCTCTGTGGAAGTGTATTTTAAATTTGGGTTTTGCTTTAGCTAATTATAACTCTCTAGAATTGTTTTCTACAAGTGTTATGTGTTTGTGTATACATGTGTGTGTCCATCTGGAAAGAGAAGATACATAGATTTTTTTTTATTAGAACTCAGGAGTTGCTTGTGATTCCCACATGGTTAAGAAGTAGTGATCTGGAAGATGCAGAACACATGAAATATGAGGCAAATCCTTACATGGAGATAATAACATTGTGAGATTAAAAGGCAGGAAGACTCACCAACAGCCCTTGTCTGTTACTTCCCCCCCTCCCTTCCCATTCACACATGGGTTCATATTCCAACTCTGACAAAATTCAAATAATCTAGCTTCTTATTTCTAAAGGTCAGGAACTATCTCTTTACATAGCTTTGTAGGGATTATAGGATATCTGTGTTTATAAAGTACCTAGTGAAGATCATCAACAAATGGTAGCTAACTATTATTATTTTTGTGCTGATACTAGTGCTTGAACTTGGCCTGGGTGTTGTCCTTTAGCTTTTTTTGCTCAGTGTTGGCTGGTACGCTATCACTTGAGCCATAGCTACTTTTCTAGTTTTTTGGTGGTGAACTGGAGATAAAGGTCTTACAAATTTTTCTGTTCGGGCTGATTTTGAACCATGATTCTCAGATCTGACTCCTGAATAGTGAGGATTACAGGTGTGAGCCACTGGTGCAAAAATGGTAGCTAATTATGCTAAGTATTTATTTACTAATGTTTAGCAATATTAGCCTATTTCAGACTATTGCCCACATGGGGAACATATTCTCTTGGCAATGGTTTGTTTCTTTCATTACATTTAAACCTCAGCAGTATGAAATTCTCAGTGGATATACCTAATATTTTAAAAGGATATATAAGCAGGTGGATTGCTTTGTAAAGTAACACCACCACACAATCAAATTCAAGATAGAAAAATCAAGAGATACTTGGTTTGAGAGCCAGGGACTTTAACACAGATGGAATTTACTCATTTTGGTTGGTTTATAGGAACTGACAAACCTCAGCTATAATCATGGTATTTATCTCTTACATGGATCTTAAACTGAAAGTTAATAAGCAGATTTGTTAAGTGGGCTTATGTTTCCTCTTGTTAACTAAATTGTAATCACTTGTTGATAACTGAAGGTTGAAATAAGTTGTACTGTCTTGGTTGTAGCTGTTGGGAAGAAATGGAGCACTTAAGTTTTGCAAATGTGTAAACTTTCTAGGTGGGTTACAGAAGATCCTCAGTCTCCATGGGGATATAGTTCAAGGAGACTGCCAATAGGGAAAACCCATGAGTGCTCAGGATGCATAGAGTTCAGTGCTCTAGAATTACTCAAATTTACCCATGTCACATGTACAGGAGGTCTGAGCAGCCATAAGGTGAAAAAGCACATGAAGCAGGCTGTCAAACACCAGCTCTCATTTCAGGCTCTTTATCTTGCATACTGTAGATATTTGATTCATTTTGTTTCACATAATGCCACCCAACCTCTGTCAGGCATGCCACCTTTCAACAAATTGAAAAATTTCACTTTGTCACTTTAGTTGAGTATATTTGATGCTCTTTTGGGCTTTGTGGGGGGATTACTATAACACTTACCTTGCTTTGGAGTGCACCGCTTGCTTGGGGAAGCGTAGCTCACAAAACTAAGAGCAGAAAAACACTGAGTCGATCACATGATAATTTAAACGCAATTGATGATAACTCAGGACTGACTGAGGGGCTCCCCATCAGCCGAGACACGAGCTCATACCTGCAATTCTAGCGACTCAGGAAACTGAGATCTGAGGCTCAAGGTTTGAAGTCAGCCTGGGCAGAAAAGCCCATGAGTCTCCTATCTCTAGCTAATTATTTACCGAAAAGGTAGAAGCAGTTCTGTGGTTCAAGTGGTAGAATATTAGCTTTGAGGACAGCACCCAGACCCTGAGTTGAAAAACCTGGTAGTGCCCAAAAGATTCATAAAGACTGTGAAATTTCTCTGGATTCTTTGTTATTTAAATTAATTAGCTCATTAATTAGTTTATTTATTTTGTTTGTTAAAGCTATGTGTAATGAAGCCATAAGACAGGTTTATTGGAAAGATCTTGTCTCTCTCAGAAGGCACACATAGGGTAAGTTCTTTCATCAAAACCACAGAGTGGCTCACTTGACACTATGTTAGATATGAACTATACAACTTATGTGAGAGGAGGGCTGGGGCAGGGCAGAGTGGGGGAGGTGAGAGAAAATGAGGGAAGAGGCCACACTGTTCAAAAAGAAAACTCCTCATCATCTGACTTACATAACTGTAACCCCTCTGTAATCACCTTTACAATAAAAATAGTAAATAAATTTAAAAAATTAAACAATTTCAATAAAATGCAACCTGTGCCCTAAAAAAGAGAAAAAGATCACAGTGTGGGTCTAATTAGTCCATTTAGATCATTTGGTGAATGGATGTACATCCTGATTTTTGTTTCTATTTTTTTTTTTTGTGCCAGTCCTGGGCTTGAATTCAGGGTCTGGGTCCTGTCTCTGAGCTTCTTTTGCTTGAAGTGAGTGCTCTACTACTTGAGCCACAACACAACCTCTGGCTTTTTCTGAATAGTTTGTTGGAGGTAAGAGTCTCACAGTCTTACCTGCCTTATGCTGGTGTGGAACTGTGGTCCTTAGATCTCAGTTTCCCGAATAGCTAGGATTACAAGTGTAAGCTACCAATGCTAGCTGCATCCCAATTTTCAAATGTTCCAGTCAAATCATTCATTATGTATTTTCTCTTCTAGGAGAGAGTCCAAAGTCTTTTTAAAGTATTGACTACAGTTCTCTAAGTTGTTCTAGGATTCACTTTGAATGTACAATGCAAATTAGGAGCGATCTTTATTGAGTGCCTAAAAGAAAGAAAAGTCAAATTTTGGATACACAATGTAAATTTTTGTTCATAATTCACATCCAGTTTTCTGTCTTCTCGGTTCAGAATCCAAAGTAGTTTTCAAAAAAAAAGCTTCCGTCCAGATGGGAACATCAGTAGTAAAATCTCTGTCAACCAAAGAATGGAGTGCCAGTGATTCAGTCCAGGTAAAAAAGCTCACGACCTGTGGAAGGAATTGGCCTTGGGGTGCGCTGTAGGATGGGACTGCCTTCTTGGCCAGGCACAGAGGCAATGCTGGACCTCCTAGGACCAGCCTGCCCTGTGTGGTCTGTGGCCCCCAGACCCAGTGGCCAATACTGGGCATGCCTAGAGGGGGTTATGCTCCTTTCAGAAGATCAAGAGAAGACCTGGCTGCAACACTGCCTTGTCTTAGACATGCTCGGTACTAGGAAAGAAGAGGGAACTTCTCTTTTCAAGACCAGGACAGGATTTAACTTAAGCATCCCTGCTGTGCTCAGCTTTCCCCATAGCTAGTCATGCAATCTCATGTTTTTTTTGGGTCTTGATTAATGACAGGTTTTTGGAACTGAGATCTGTGTTTGTTTCCTGGACCTGTTATTTATCAATTATGTGATTGTGTGTGTGTGCGCGTGCTCACGCGTGTGCACTCATGCACATTTACATAATCATTTCTGGCTTTAAGAACTATGAAATTTTGTTTTGGTAGTGATGGTGCGTAAAACTAAAGCATGTAGCTGGGCGTGGTGATATAGTTCTGAAATTCCAGGAGGCAGAAACAGTAGAATTGGAATTCTTCACCAGTCTGGCCCCGAAACATGCTAGGTATTATAGTACATATCTATAATTCCAGATAAGAGGATTGTGATCTGAGATCCTCCTGGGTAAACTGTCTGAAAAACCACTGAAGGCAAAAGGACAAGGGATGTGACTTGGGTGGGTACAGTGATTTCTTAACAAGTGTAAAGCCCTGATTTCAATCCCCAGTAGTTAAAAAAATATTTTTTAAAAGAGAAAAACTAGAGCCGGGAGTCGGTGGCTCACACCTGTAATCCTAGCTACTCAGGAGGCTGAGATCTGAGGATCACGGTTCAAGTCAGCTTGGGCAAAGAAAGTCCGTGAGACTCATCTCCAATAAACCACTAGAAAACCAGAAGTGGCTCTGTGGCTTAAGCGGTAGAGTGCTCGCCTTGAGCTGAAGAGCTGAGGGACAGCGCCCAAGCCCAGAGTTCAAGCCCCACGACCGACCCCCCCCCCAAAAAAAAAGAGAGAGAAAAACTAGAACAAATAATTATTGTAATGGAGAAAATTTATTTTGCATTTGATTTTATGAAGAAGAGATGGTTACTTCCTGAAAATGAAAGGAGGATCATAATGAGAAACCAGTGTTAGGACTGAGCCTAACAGTAGTAGTACAAATGGAGAAGAGAGGGCAATCCAGGCAGGGAGGAGAAAAGAAGGCCTGAAGGTCTGAGGAAACTGGTTCATGGCGTCATCACTGTGGTTTTTACTAGAGATAGGAATTGAGCCTCAAAGAGAGGAGAGTTGATGGTCCCAGTGTCTCATGGTTTTGAAGTGGTGAGGGTGGGAATCAGGCCAGGCTTTTTAGTGGCAAGCCAGTGCTCTCTGTACTGTGTCACAGCTGCTTTGTCTCTCAGGCAAAGCCCCAGAGAAGCTGTCTGTTCCAGTCAATAGGCTATGTGGAAAGGTCATGCCAGTCCTTTCCAAAAAAAAGAAAATGCAAGTAGTTCAGGGACAGTTCTGGTGTTGATCAGATAGGTTTAAGTCACTCCCCCCAAACTCCATATAATTATTTGACAGGATGAATGTTGAGTAAGAAACAAAATAATCAGTGATGACTTAGAAAATAGCCTTTCTAAAGTTTCTTCTGGGTTTAGGCACATACAGATTTCACCATTAATTAGTGTTATTATAGCCTGAGTGTAGAAATATTTATATATTATATTATGTATGTAGCTATGTGTACATACTCATCTCCACATGGAATCACTGGATTTTAGAGATGTAGGGAATGTCATATATTATATATACATATAATATACCATTAAAAATGAGAAATATACTACTTGATTTCTACTCTTTAATTTTGGAAGTACAGGTAGTACGGAACTGAAGTCTTGCTTTAAAAATCCATTGTAACAACCTCTATTTTAAGTTTCTAGTCTGTTAACATTTAATGTAATCATTGATATAGCCAGACTTAGGTCTACCGTTTTGCTGTCTTTTTTTCTGTTTGTATACTTTGTTTTTGATTCTGTTTCTCCTTTTATACCTTCTCTTCATTAATGGATTTTTAACTTACTGTCTTTTTTTCTTTTTTACTATACCTCTTTATAGTGTTGCATTATTTTTAGTAACTGTTCCCACAATTACAATATATATTCTTAATTACTTGCATATATCTAGCATTCATGTCTTACCACACATAAGACTGAACACTTCATTCTTACTGAACATATTTATCTTTTTATCCTTGAGCATGCTTATTATTAATGCTTTGAAATCCAACATGGAGGGGATTGGGAGGAGCGGGAAAGAGGGGAACAATGAGGGAGGGTTTAACAAGTTAGACAAGAAAATGTACTCACTACCTTACTTATGTAACTGTAGCCCCTCTGTACATCACCTTGACAATAAAATTTTAAAAAAATCTAACATAGGTCATTTTTGGGTTGACCTCGGTTGATTACCTTTTCTCTTGAGTATGGATCTCATTAATGATTACTGATTGGATCTTGGGAATAATGCAGTATGAATAACATGAATTTGCATATTCCTGAAAAGACTATTTGGATTTTACCCTTTTAAAGTTCCAATGGTTAGTTAACTTTCCTTAACTCATCTGCAGACTGCCTTCCTGTGGTGGGCTGCTCGAATCTCAGTCCATTCCTTTGGTTCTTAATTGGGCAGCTTGGTGTCTACCCAGCGTGTGTGTGTGGCTCAGCAGTCAGCTAGATATACCCAGGATTTGGGGCAAAGTTTATACCCAGGATTTGGGGCCTCGCCTCTCTGGGTCTTTCCCCTCACTTTCTAGGTGTTGTAGTGTCCAAATTCTGTCCTCTTGTTTCTTCCAGTCACTAAGGCTTTCATCTCAGTTTCTTGGTTCATGAGACTAAAGACTGTGAAAATGGAAAATCACAAATTCTAATCCTATCTTCCATCACTATCATCTTTCCTTTAGGCATCTGTCTACAATCTTCACATAGCTGTATTTTGTCTGGAGTTATAGTTATCTGGGAGTGAGAGGGCTGGTCTCATACAGGCTATTCAGCCACTACTGGGGAAACTGTTTCTAAGGTTCACTCAGAAACTGGGAGAGCTTCTTAGTAACCTCTTAAGCCCCAGATCTTCATCTGTGAAATAGGGATAATATCTACCTTATTGAGATGGTTAGGAAATGAATTATAGGTAGAATTTAGAATTGTTTCTGGCACGGAGTAATTGTCTTCCATTAGCTGTTGTTACTAGAACTATGAGTTCAATTTTCTCATTTTGCATATTTGGATGTTACTAAAACCCTAGTCCCTAGTGGGACCATCAGAAACTCTTTACATGCATGAAAGAAATCAGTTAGTGTTGGAGAGAGCCAGGCCCATTAGTAACCTTTGTGGTTGTTTCATGTGTTATAACTCTGTAAAGTAGTTTGTGTACCATGGTTTTTGATTTCTTGGGAGATGGGTGAGAGGGCAATTTGTCAGGTTTTACTAGTAGCTGATTTTTTTCTTTTTGAAGTTCTTTTATTTCCTGCCCCTTTTACAATCCTTTATTCACTTGCCTCATGATAAAGCTTTTATTTGTGTGGCGGGGAAGGGGGGGCACTTGGTTTTTTTCCCCCCAGCATGTGGACACTTTGTTCAGTTTTCCTTTCCAGTGTAGGGACAAATGTTTCATTACACTCTCTTCATACCCAAGCCTTGGTGGGTGCCCTTGGCTGAATAGCTTTTGGGGGTTGTTGTCATGTGTTATCTCCTGCTTACAGGTTGTTAGTCTATGTGCTGTTGCTGAAACAAACTTGATGAAGCAGAGTTTTACTTAGCTTACGGTTTTGAATGTTGATCACTATGTGTGGTTGGCAGCTTCTGCTTGGCTCTGAGGAGGGCCTTGTGACTGATGGCATCATGGTGGAAGGAACATGGGTGGGAGGGAATGATTACACAACAAGAAAGCCAGAGGGTGCAGAAGTCAGGCAGAGTCTTTTCTAATAACCCACACTTGCAGGAACTATATGAGGTCCCAGGAGAACTACATTGAAGATTTTCAGAAGGCAGCACCCCCAATGACCAAATTACCTTGCATTATATCCCTCCTGTTAAAGGTTCCATCATTTTTTTTTATGGGAGCCAAGCTTCCAACACAGAAGCCATTGAAGGGGGACAAACCACATCTTCATCATAGCAGACACCAAGTATTTCAATATTTTGCGTAACATCTCTGGATGACCCACTAGTGCTCAACTCTGTGTTCTCTCTCAATAGAGAAGCAGGCTTTTCCCAGATGTAACTTGGTGTAGTCATGAACATTATTTTGTATTTTGAGATCTCTGACCCCAGAGATAAAAATACCTTCTTTCTTGACAATTTGATGATCTCTGGAAGCCTTACTCTTTGCATGTAGAATAAGATCCTTAGCTAAGATTGGAGACTCAAGACAGTGAGGGACTAGGACATGTTGTTGTTCAGGAGGAAACCCAGAGCTTACTGGAAAGCTGTGATTGTCTCATGTTTTATTCTAGTTGTGTTTCTGTGAGTATGACTGAGTTGAATGGGGATGGATGGTTCCCTTGATCCACTTCTCTGAGTCCCATTTACACTGCTGTTGCCTCCAGCAGGATAGCAGCTGTCATGGGCACAGGTGTACAGGTGCCAAGGTAGCCCCACTGAGTGAATCACTTACTTGGATTTTTGCCAGTATTCTGGGCAGGTACCAGGAAGGACTTGCAGGTGTATAGAAGAACTGCAATAGAATAACTGGAGCTTGCTTCTCAGACCTGTAGGACTTGTGTTGGTCATGCTTGTACCCCCCGGGTTCTCTTTACCCAGGTGGATGTAGCACTGGGAGACAATGTTCATGCCCAGGGACAAAATGAGAAGTGTGAACTTCTCTGTGACCTGCCTCAGTCACAGGCCAAGAGACTTGCTGGAGCTAGGCTGCGATCTAAATGAGTGGACACCGTCCTCAGCATGAGCACATACTTGGCCCATAAGCAGCTGATCAAAATATAGAGGTTTCTGTGGGGAAACGGAGAAAGATGCAGCGTGGTGCTTTTGTGAGTTTTTTCTTTCTCCCCGTTTGTCTTAGTTTTTCTTCCTTCCCTCTCCTTTCTGCTCTCATCACTCTCCCCTCCCCCCTTCCCCTGTTCCAACCCTAGAGACAGCATGCCGCTACGCACTGCCCCAGTTTACCTCTTAGATGGAAGGAAATATTTTCCCATTAGTGTTCCTTGTTGGACTCTGTAAGAAGAGGTGGGGACTAGGGCAGCTTTAGTCTCTCTCTACCTCTGAGAATTCCCCAGGAAAGGCCTCTTGGTGAGAAGGATTTACAATTGAGACAATGCTGCTTTCACAGCTCTTAATTACACTTGACTCCTTCTGAAGCCTCCTGCTGGCAGTAGCTACCTTGTTGAAAAGGGACTGGATATGGGCGGAGAGTGTGTGAGACTCTCCCTCCCCAGCTGGACAGTGTGTCCAGACCCTGATTAACTCCACAGTCTGGTCTCACTAAGAAGGAAGTTCTTAGCTACAGAACTTCATGTCTGATAGAGTTTTTCTTTTGGGTTCTGTGTTCTGATTTGGGGTTCAGGACTTGAACTTTAGTAGCCTAGCCCTTGCCTCTTGGTGGTTCTGTATAGTAGGGGCCAACAGGATCATGGCCCAGCTGCTTGTTGTCAGGGTTGGGATGACCTAGGGAAGACTCTGGGAGTCCATATCTGCAGCAGTAGCCCCTAGAAACACCACCTAGGGCTATGGTTGGTTCTGCAATATGTGCTGTGGTAAAGTTAGGTTGGACTGGATCTCCTCTCCTTTTGCCACACCTCTGTGGCCCTTTCCTTTCCTCTCTCCTCCATGCTTTTTCTTCTTGTAAACAGAAATTCCCCACGTTTCAGCTGGCTCTCCTAGGAGAGTGACTTTTGTATGCCAAATCTACTAAGACTGTCTTTTTTTTCTCAGCTGCCCATTGAGGAACGCTGAAGGTAACTGAGTTGACCAGCTAGTGGCTGACTACTCTGTGTAATATAGTAAAATTAGCAGCATCCTGGACTTCATTTACTTCACCTGCTAGTCATGACCTTAGTCAACTGAAATTCCTAGACATTGCTAGATCTCCTCGTTCCTGAATGGGGGAGGCGGGAGTGGGTGGGTAAAAAAATCCCTTCAGTTGAGACCTACTGGTGCTTAGTGACACTAATCACTAAGATAATAACTGCAAGAAAACTGGGCAGGTTTCAGGGATATAACTGAGTTTTATACTTACAGTGTTGATAACAAATGGATGAGGAGGAATGAGGGCAACTGGGGAAGAAAAAGATGGAGACACTTGTACATAGAAGCAGTGCTGGAGATCAAAAGGCCAGGACTTTCATCTCAGGGATCCTTTGACTACCTGGTTTAGCCAGATGACTTCATTGGGCCTCAGTTTCTCCATCTATTACATGGGAATTTGGCCTGCATGGAACATGAAACTCTGCTGCCTTGTGATTCCTTCCTCCTTGTTTAATAGCATTGAAAAGTTCTAAAAGGCAAGTCTGCATAGACCAAGTGATCCTTTTAAAGGGAAAGCATGCAGGAGAGAGGAACATGCTTGCTGGGACTGTGGAAAGAGGTTATGGTTAATATCATCTTCAATTGTAGTATTCCTAGATGATCCTGGAGAATGGAGAACCACCCCTTGCCTGGAGGATTCAGAAAATCCCCAGCCTCAGAAGCCATGGTATGGAAATGGATCTCCCTGCCAGTTCTAGCAGGTCCAAAATCCAAATATCTTCCCTCTCATCTCATCTGCCCATCCCTCTCCTCCCTCCTTTCAGTTTCTTTACTCATTATTCTACCCCCCTCCCACCTCCTCCAGCCTATTGGAAAGAGCTGGGAGGCTGGTGATGGATTTGACTGAACAGTGTGTAATATAAAAGGGCAGAGCTGAGCCTGAAGGGACCGGGGGCTGCACAAGCTCCAATATTGCTTCCTCCAACAGGGCAGAGCTGGGGAGTCCCACTGGGATTACTCACACAATATTACTGCCACTGGTGAGGGTGGGGGGGAGGGGGAGGCAGACAGGCAGGGATGGGGGGGTAGGGGAATCAAGGGGAGGGTCTTTAAGATAGCTGCAGATGAGGCCAAACATCAGAACAACAATAATAAGGACAACCTTTTAATAATAGTAAAAATAGCAATAATTGTGTTTTCCAGGTTTATTAACTTTGGGAAGTCTGGTTTATTAACTCTCCTGGCTTATTAACTTTGAGAAGTCTTTGCTTGCTGCTGCAGATGCCTGAGGCTTGCTGGTGTGTTTGAGTTTATCAGTCTCAGGCTCTCAAAGAGAAAGAGGGGCACCGGAGAGAGGGGAGGAGGAGGCGCGGTGATATTTGAAGTAATTAGACTTTATTGAAATCAAATGCACAGGCAAGAAATGGTAATTAACTGGGGGTAGAGGATGCTCTGTTCTCGCCTATCCAAGGACTGTGGGGCTGTCACAGATAATCCTTGTCGTGGGGCACTGGATAGCTTGTGTAAAGGCAGTCAGTATTGGAAAGAATATATGTGTATTTTACATAGAGTTCTGAATCAAACAATACATGAAAGCAGGCAGAGCTGTTTACATCTAGTTGCCATTGTTGTAAAGTACACAAGGGAGAAAAATTAAAAAAAAAGATTTAACTCCAAATTGTAGTTCCATCCCCAAACTAGTACAGATAATCCAAGTATGAATAAGAAGGAAAAAAAAACCCTCACTATACATGACTAGGGAGAGAGCTTTTGGTAAGAATTATAGTGAAGAGTAGGATCTTAAGGGTAAATTTTATTCTTTTTGAAACTGATTTCATGGTATTGGGATTAAGAATCTGGTATATGGAGTTGTTTTTAGTTCTTTTGGGGGCTATCTAGTGACCTTGCAAGGGTTTTTGATGGCTCTGGGGGGGTACACTTAGAGGAAATGATTCTTTCATTATGATTCTGGTGTAGAAGGCACCTAAGTATTTTTCTTACATTAAACTTACTTAATATCTGCTATAGTTCAGTACAAAGACAAACTCTGGATTAAATGTGTGATGTTGGCAGCCCAAGAGTTCTGGTTTGGCTTTATCAAAACCTGGATGTAATATACCCTTTCAACCCTTTCCATCTCAGTTTCTTCCTTTGTTAAAAAAAAAAGGAAATGGACAAATTGTGTCTTGATATAGGGTTTGATACAAAATTGGTATGGAGGATGAAATTTGGGTAACAGCTGTAGACCTTTTAGGGCTATAGGCTATTTTGTTATGGTAATTATTTATTGCTGTTTTATGACTAGAAGCCACTACCATTCTGCAGCTACATTCTCTTTTTTTTGTCCTTGCATCTCTGGTGGTTTTGTTTCACGTCTGCCCTCTCCGAGCTGGACGGTAAAGAGCTGCTCTGTCAACATTGACACAGGGATTGCTCTGTGTCTGGATGTATTCAGTCAAGTAATTTCACTTGCAGCTTCTTTTGTCAGTGCTTTGAGACTCATGGCCAAAATGTACTGCGGACATGCAAAGGCTCTCCTGTATTATAGGGATTTACTTCTAATTAGGAGAAAATCTTAAAGTTGAGGATGAGGCCTCTCTCATCATAGAGATGCTCTGAGACTTCTGGAAGGAGGCTTTGACCAGAGCTGGGGTTGAGATGTGCAGTCCAGGTCTTATAAAACTCTGCCCCAGGCAGACATTAGTTTTCTTTTTTGGCGGGTTCATTACCTTCTGTAAGTGGTCTGTTCATGAAGGGTATAAGAAAACACCCCATCACCCCAACAATCCAACATCCATTGTACAAAATCTCCTGAATGCCTGCCATGTGCTACCAGTGTCAGACTTTAACCTACAATTGCTGTGGTATTCATTTTGGGATGTTGATGTGATGTGGCTGCATGTAGGCTAGAAAATGGAGTGTGTGAAAGAAGTTCAGTCTGTCTTTGGAAGTAAGATAAAAAAAAGATATCAATAAGTGCATTTAATGTGCACTTCCCATTCATTAAGGCTTTTTATTGGTTCCACAGGTGTCTGATGTACTGCAGTTGGCCCTTCAGGGTAATGAAAAGAAAACAGGTAAAGGCACAGATGGGAAAGCACTGAGAACAGTGGCTTCCATGTATGCAAAAGTGATGGAGTGTGAACTAAATGTGCCAGGGCTTGGCCTGTAGGAGCAAAGAAGTCTCAACAATGGGCTGAAAAGTCGATGAGGGAAGATCAGCTGAGTTCAGGCTAACAGGCAGGAGGAAGTTGTCAGAGACCAATGTTGTATTGGGGTTGTGGCGGCACAGAGGTGTCTTTCTTTGGCATCTAGTGTTTAACATTGTAAGGGCATGTCTTCTTCCTTCTCCTTCTCTTCCTCTGCCTCCTTCACTTTCTTCTTTTTTGTGTGTGCCAGTAGTGGGGCTTGAACTCAGGTTCTCTTGGTCTGTTTAGTTTTTCTTCTCAAGGTTGGTGCTCTACTACTCGAGCCACAGCTCCATTTGGGGCTTTTTGCTGGTTTATTGGGGATAAGAGACTCAGGGACTTTCTACCTGGGACCTTTCAAGCTTGGATCCTGATTCTCAGCCTCCTGAGTAGCTCCAATTACTTGAGCCACCAGTTCCAAGCCAGTGACATCTTCATACATACATAGAAAAATGGTAAGATCAAACCAGTTTTATGGGTAGATAATTGATACCTCTGAGAAAATAAGTGAGCTGACTACCAGTTGGGTGCAGTGGTGCAGGTGGTAAGACCCTGGCATGCAGTATGTCTGTGGAATCTAAAGTCTCAAAGCCTAAGAACACTGGTATTCCACAATTTTTATTTTATTTTTTAGGTCCAGTCGTGGGGCTTGTACTGTGGGCCTGGCGCTGTCCCTCAGCTCTTCAGCTCAAGGCTAGTGCTCTACCACTTGAGCCATAGTGCCACTTCCGGCTTTTTTCTTTTTGCTTATGTGGTGCTGAGGAATCGAACCCAGGGCCTCAGGCATGCAAGGCAAGCGTTCTACCACTGAGCCAACTTCCCAGCCCAGGACACTGGTATTCACAGCAACACGGTTCCCCATGAGCTTGGTGCTTTGTAGTTTACAAAGCATTCCTACATATTTTACACGTTTTATTATTAGAACTGACCAGTAAGGTGGACTCACTCTTGTACAAGCTGAAGTTTTAATACATATGTTTATTCATTGAATTTTGATAACCTGTTTTAATGAAGCTTGGAGAAGTTGATTTACCTAATGTAAGGTAATTCAGGAGTAATTCCTGGCTGGGGACTAAGGCTGGATCTTTTTAGTCTGGAGACATATTCTGTGGTTGAGAAGTAAAGTAGGTATTCCAGGTGATAGGAACATGTTTAAAGGAAACAGGTTTGGAATGGACAAATTGTGTCAGGATCTAACAGTGTACTGGATCTGGAAATGATTAAAAATGAATTGACAAGTCAGGAAGGAGAAGGGTGAGAACAAGAGTTTTAAAGAATCTAAGTGGTAAAGAACCATGGTGGGTTCTTGTTTTTAATATTGTATATACATTTACCTGAATTAGGGAAGAAATGGAGAACAACAAAATGGTGAGACAAAGGACAAAGGCAACAGTAATACTTACAATATTTTGGAAATGAACTGTACAACTTGGAGGGGGATGGGAGGAGGGAACGTGGGAAAAAAGTGAGGGAGGGGGTAGCAAGTTCGATAAGAAGTGTACTCACTACTTTATGATATAACTGTAACCCCTCTGCAATTACCTTGACAATAAAATTTTAAAAAATGAAAAAAATTATTTGGGTAAAAGACATATAACATTGAAAGTCAGCCTTTTAACCATTTCAAAGTACAGAACTCAGTGGCCTTTGAAGTCTTAAGCTTCTAGTAGTTGTATCATGTACTGGCATTTTTTTGTGTGATTGGGGGTTTGAACTCAGGACTTGTGTGCTTTCACCCTTTTAATGGTTGAATAATAGCCTGAGTAAGCATATGCTGCATTTCGTTATTTATCAGTTGATGGACATTTGACTTGTTTCCATCTTTATACTATTGTGAACAATGCTGTTAGGAACATTTTTATACAAATTTGATTTGAAACTTGTTTTCAGTTCTCTTGAGTATATAACTAGGGGTGGGGTTGATTGGTTATATTTAATCAATACTTAATTTTGGGCTGAGAGGGTACTTGGGATTGAGCTCAGAGCTCTATGCTTCCTAGATAAACAATTTACCAGTGGATCCATGCCATAGTTCTTTTCTTTTCTCTTTTCTTCCTTTTTTCTTTTTTTTTGGGGGGGGCTATTTTTCAGATAAAGTCTCATGCTTTTGCCTGATCTAGCCTCAGGCTGCAATCCTCTTACCTCTATCTCTCAAAAAGCTGGGATTACAGGCATGAATCTCCATGACTGGCCAGATTGACTTCTTGAGGAGCCTTTAGCTACTTTTGTATAGCAGCCACACCATTGTTTTTGTTTTTTTTTTTGGGTGTCCGGTCGTGGGGCCTGAACTCTGGGCCTGGGTGCTGTCCCTCAGCTCTTCAGCTCAAGGCTAGCGCTCTACCACTTGAGTCACAGCGCCACTTCCGGCTTTTTTCTTTTTGCTTATGTGGTGCTGAGGAATCGAACCCAGGGCCTTGAGCATGCAAGGCAAGCGCTCTACCACTGAGCCACCTTCCCAGCCCCCACACCATTGTTTATTCCCACTAACAGGGTCTCTCCAGCCTCAGGGACACTTACTTTCCCTGTTTGGATTAAAGTGTTTGTCTGGGTTTTGATTTGCATTTCTCTATTGATGTTGAACTTCTTTTCATATTCTTATACATACTTGTGTTGTAACCTTTGAGGAAATGTCTATTCAAGTTTTTTGCCTCGTATCTCTTCCTTATTACCTTTCTGTGATTGAATTGTGAGAATTATTTATATATTCTGGATATTAGAACCTTATTGGTTCTATGATTTATATATTTTCTCCCATTTTGCTTTTTGTTTCTGTCACACACACACACACACACACACACACACACACACACACACACGTGTGCCAGTACTAGTATGAGGGCTGACCTCAGGACCTGAGCACTGTCTTTTAGCTTTTTCACTCAAGTTTTCACTCAAGGCTTGTAGTCTACCACTCGATCCATACCTCCATTTTCAACTTTTTGTGATTTTAATTGGAAATGAGTCTCATGAACTTTTCCTGCTTGGTCTGGCTTCAAACCATAATCCTCAGATCTCAGCTTCCTGAGTAATGAGGATTTTACACATGAGCCACTGATGCCGGGCTGGGTCTATGCTTAGGCTAAGATGGGCTGAGATCCTCTTACCTAATGCTTCTCTGTGTTGCAGAGAGTAAAGGATTCACAACACTCTGCCCAACCCCTGTAGCTAGCATAACAGGTGCATACCACCATGTGTAGCCATTAGTTGAGAGTCTAACTTTTTTTTTTGTCGTTTGTGGGACTTAAACTGGGACTTAAACTCTGGGTCTGGGTGCTGTCCCTCAGCTCTTCAGCTCAAAGTGAGCGGTCTACCACTTGAACCACAGCGCCACTTTTGGCTTTTTCTACTTAATGGTGCTGAGGAATCGAACCCAGGGCCTCATGCATGCAAGGCAAGCACTCTACCACTGAGCCACCTTCTCAGCCTGAGAGTCTAACTTTAAATGCCCCAAGAATTGTATTGCTACTTTCATGAAGTTTTTTTGTTTTGGGTGGGTCTGGAGTTTGAACTCAGGACTTTTAGGTATGATGTTGCCCATAGGTTTAGGGTTGGCATTCTTCATTGTGTTAGGACTTATTGTATTACCATGCAGGAGTGTTGGCATGGGCGTATATGCAAGAAAGGGAGGGAAAAAGACAGGAAGAAATACAGGAGAAATGGGAAGAGAACAGGGAGAGGGATGTGTGTGTGTGTGGGGGGGTGGACAAGAGGCGGGACAGGAGTGGGATCTCAGCTAAGAGATTTGAAGCTTCAAATAACAGGAAAACCCAATTAACCAGGTTTCATCAGAAAGAATGTTTTCCCCACACTACAAGAGTCTGGCTATAGGCATTACAGAGATAGTAGGTGGCTCCTTAGTGCCATCAAGAATCCAAGATCTTTTATTACTTCTTCCTAGACCTAGCATGTAGGCCTCTTTCCATCTAGCCACCAGACTTCTGCTCAAACCTCATAATCATAGTCCAGGTGGGGAGAAGTAAAAAAAAAGTCAAGGGTAATAAGGTCCCATAATTATACTAGCTGAGTTATGTTTTCATTAGAAAGCTTTTCTGGAAGGTACCCAGAGGCTTCCACTTCCATCTCAATGGGTCGAACCAGCAAACTCTTAACCATGGACCATGGGGGTAGGAGAAGGATGTGCGTGCAACTTTGAGCAGCTACCATGACTTACAAACAAATGGCTTGGAGAGCCCAGAGAAGAGACGTAATCTAACACCTTTCCAATGATCTGAACTCGAAGTCCACTTGTTTGGTTCTGAGTTCTCTTTGCTCACTGCCAGCCATGAGATGAGCAAGTCATCCTTGTTCAAGGAGTGAAATCTGTCTTAGCTCCTTGCCAGGCTTTTGTAAAGTATGAGGAAATGAGATCCTGAAGGTAAGCTTATTTTTATTCCTTTCTGTTTTCATTTTTGTAGCAGCACAATTTGTTTTTGGTTAATGAGTAAATGTCTCTTTCTGGTTTTTATGGTGTTATGATTACATTATTTTTGCCTGAACAGAACCCTTAAGGTGAACAGGATATCAAAAGAAGGTAACAAGATTGGCTGGTAGCTGGTAGCCATGCCTTTGAAAGGACTTGAAATAGAGTGCTGAGAGGAACAAGCCAGAAATTCACCTCCCTTTGTCTCCAACTAAGGATAAGAAAGGGACAGAACACGTAACAAAGTCATGTAGTACTCCTCCCCTCACAACCCCCAGTGTTTGGCTTCCTTCTCTGCCTTAAGGAAAGAAAAGTGACTTGCTTCCAAGTCCTGAATCATGTTGCTTTTGTGGCAACTATTAATTGCTTCCTGAATTTATACAGCATAAATAAAATAGGTTGCCAGGCAGTGAATTACCCAGTGGATAAATGGTGGGTCATTAATGTAGCCTTGACCCTAAACCCAAAGGATGACGTGAGATCCGAGGAGCTCTCAAGAAATTTACCAGAACCTATTTCGGCTGGAGGCGATGTATTTTAAATCCCCCTGTAATGCAGTGAGGGGAATCAAATTAGATAATAGTTTGCAGAAATCTTCTGGGCCCACAGCCTTACTCAGAAGGATTTTGTCCTATATTAGCATGCTCTTACATTCCGGAGCTGTACCTGTGTGACAGAGGTACCCAGCAGGGCTTTATCTTTCCACCAAATAGCAAGAGCCTGAACTAACAAACGTGAAATCTGTTTTGTGTGGCATGCTCTGTGCCTCTGTATTTTTTTGTAGTAGTACTTTTGTGTTAATACCTTACTTTGAGGCCCAAGATTCTAATAGCAAAGAAAGGGTAAATTCAGAATGAGAACTGTCCATTCTACCATCTCCTTTGTCAAAAGTATCAGTGGAAGAGTTGTTGAAGAGTTGGAGTATTAGTTGTGTTTGTGGATTGTTGCATTGCTGTTGGCTTTAGGAAAAAAAGCGGAGAATTGGAACTATGTAGGGTTTCATTGCTCTGTTGTCTTCAGTCTGGACTGCATGAATTTAGAGCAGTGACCTCAGATGAAGAGAGCAATTACTGGCTGCAGGTTTGCTGTAACATGGCAGCAAAATATGGCATATGGTGGTCCAGGACTCACACGTGTATGAAGGACATCGTACTTTCTTCTTGAGTCATTTACAGTGATCAATTCCATAAATAATCCTATCAGGCCACATTTCTTCCTCTCCAGTCTATCCTTCTGTCACTGCCCCTTCCTTTTATCCTCTTTCTCTCCATCCTCCACCTCTCCCCTTTTTTCTCTCTACCTGTTTCTTCATCTCTCCCTTCCTTCCCTCCCTTATTCACACTGAACCGGGTCCTGAACACGACAGTACATATACTAGGATGGAAACGTTTGATAATACCATACATTTGCTAAAGCCCAGTGCATGTTGGGACACAGGTGGGGAGAAGATGACACCATAGAATACAACTGCTGGGCTTAGATTTTGCTTAGATTCCTCTTTCCTGTCTCCCTTTTTCTCTTGTGCTATAAGCAAGACTGTTATCTCCATGGTCAGCTTCATGTGTGTAACTCGGTTAGTTGGGGTCCCACCTGCATGCACATACATACAAACAAAGGTATATTAATGATAAAGATTCCTTTCTGGCTCCCCCTCTCCACTCTTACCTCAGTACCTGCAAAGGCTCCCCTTCCCCTAAGTGCTTCTGTGGCTCTCCCTTTCTCTCTTGCTCAGCCCTTCCTTATAGTATTCTCTACCTGAGGAGGTCACAGGCCTTCCTGCCAAGGGTGCCTGCCATGAAGTCCACTAGTATGTTGATGCCAAGACTAAGTGAGTGATGCCAGTGTCACTGTGGCTGCCAGTCCCCAGTGACCAGAGTGCAGGCTGAAGCTGGGTATGGCGCTCTGTCTCCTCCCCTCAGCAGCCATACTGTGCTCTTTACTCTGCCTCACTCATCTCCCTACCAGCCCCAATCAGAAACCGCTCATGAAGCCAGAAGAGGTGGGGGATGATGTGTGACTCCTCCACTGCCTAGTGCCCGTCCACCTGCCTATCCTTCAGACCCATGTATATTCTCTCTTACACACATACACACATAGTTAAACATACGCCTCCTTTTATCAGAGAAATGTGATGCTCTCATGCCCGTTATGTCACACAAATAGACTGCAGGTCAAGGTTATCTGTTCACTAAGAGCAGATTGTGTCTCTGAGTAGTACTACAGGAGGCCCACAGGAGCAGACCTAGGTTTCTACTATTGGAACAACAGGTGTCTGCCCCCCTCGACCCCCTGCCCCCCGCCAGTATCTGAAATACTACTCCAGTGAATAAGCTCTTTAGGTCTTTGAGCATTTCAGGCTGAGAACCCTTGGTATAGAGAAGGGCCCATCCTAAACGCTTTTATAGCAGCATCTTGGTGAGCATCAACTCTGAGCTGCTGGGAGTGGAAGAATTGGGTGGGTCACTAGTAACAGAAGATGGACCTTTTTAAAGCTTCCTTAATGGTTTTCCGGTGTCCTCCTCGGTCTAGGTGGTGCTCTCCACATTATCATCTGAAGTTTAGGACTGAAAAGCTCCTCACTCTACACACTAACAAACAGTCATAAGGAAAGGCTTTGCTTGTTACAGTATTGGATCAAGGATCAAATACAACACAACTGGGGTAATTTTCGCATTGCCGACTCCTTAGCTGCAAGTAGTTTGTTCTAACTGTCTTCCTTAATGCCAGTTACAGCAGTTAGCATATAGTTCAAAGACAGTAGAGTATTCAAAGTACAAAGTTGGGCTTAGGATTTTTGAACTTCCTGTGCTGATGTCCCTAGGGTTTTCAAACAAGGTTGGAGTGAGTGGGTTGAGATGAAAGGAAGTAGATCTAGTCCTGATCACCTTTGGTTAGTGGGGATTCTGGGAGAGGAGAAGTAGGAAAGGTATGTGTGGCTAGCCCAGAGAAAGTTATGGGGGAGTCGTGGTGTGGGTTGTGATGCTGCATCCTCTGTGAACATAACACTTTGGTTTACTAATACAGTTTTGTGTTGTTTTATTTTGTAGTGCTAAGATTGAACCTAGTGCCTTGTACATGTTAGGCAAGCACTCTTACTGAATTGAGCTACAATCCCAGCTCCCCCTTTATTTCTTTTGAGATAATGTCTCTCTGTAAGTTCAGGCTAGCTTCAAACTCTTTATGTAGCCCAAACTGATCTTGAATTTGGAATTTTCCCATCTCTGCTTCCCCAGATTATAGGCATGCACCACCAAATTCAGCACTAATATGGAGAGAGGTAGAGAAAAGAATGTAAGGAAAAGATAAGGAAAGGGAACAGGACCTGGTTAAAGCAGAATTGACTGACAAGACAGACAAGGACAGTCAAGAGAGACAAAGAAGAAGCTCCAGACTGTCCTTCCCTTGCAAGGTATTGCTCCTAATAGGGGGATGGTGACAGATTAACAAACCACATAGCCAGTCTTCCTAGAGCCTTTGAGGAAGTTGACATTCTGGGTTCTACTTTGGGATGAGATTGGGTTGTGTGCACAGTCAGTGTTCCTAACTGATGTACAGTGGACACCATCAACTCTTAGCTGCTCGCTGTGTCCTTAGTGACTCTGTTAATAAATAGAGACATATATTGGGCTACTAAAGGAATAGAATGCTGCTATTTTTTTTCTATAGCGAGAAGGTCTTGTAGGACTTGTAGGTCTGGAGAAAAGTGAGAGACAGGAAAAAAAATAAGAGGAATCTAGAGTGAGGTGTAAGAAAGAAAGAATATATATATATAGAGAGAGAGAGAGGGAGAGAGGGAGGGAGAGAAGGAGGGAGGGAGAGAGAGAGAGAGAAAGGGTTTTTTTGGTAAGGGAAAAGATAGAAGAAATGAAATGAATAAAAAGAGAAGCTAAGTCTCAAAGAAGGAAAAAGATCAACAAGGTGAAGGGCCAAAGCCAGGAAGGGACCAGTCTCTCAGTGGGGCACCCTGCTCCTCTGTCAGAATTTTAAGAAGGTATGACTTAGGAAAATGGTGCCATAGACCTCAAGTTATCCTACCTACCCTGAAACTACCCAGTTATAAAAGCAGAGTGGCTCAAGCCACTGTGAATCATCCTGGGAAATTAGGTTCCTAGAAGCTAGTAGCCATGTCATGCTCCTGTTTTGTCCTGGAGAAGTCTGAAAGTTGGACTGTGTTCTCTGCTCCCCACAAAGGCATCTCCCACTCAGATGCTGAGATGACAGCTATTTCTCAAGGAGGTGTCAGATTGTGGAGATGTTTGCTGCCTGGCCCCTCTCTTGTTTTCTCCTAATATTCTTTCATATGGCTATGGGGTAAGGTCTGGCCCCTGCTATCTCCATCATTAGCACCTCTTCCTTCATTCCTGCAGCTACTCAGTTTAGCCCTGACTTCTGCCAGTAGCTTGGAGATAGTAACCAAGGGTGCTGCTTAATTCATCCTCAGAGACTAGCAGGATGATCTTGAGATTTTTCTAACACATTCCTTCCAGCTTCTTTCAGAATAGGTGAGGCTTTGATGTACATGCCTGTAAGACCCAGTGCTTGCTTGTCCAGTGGTTTCTCTTTGTTTGGCCAGTAAGAGGCACTGAAAGCTGAGGGAGGAGAATGAGGGTAGATATTTATTCACCTGGCTTCTTCTCTATGTGGTCTCTAAGTGTTGGTTTTGTCCTCTCACTAGAAGCCTTAGTTGCTGTCCTGTGTCTTTGTGTAGATGCTCTGGGCTCTGGTGACTGCTTCCTTCCTTCTGTGGCCCTTGTGGGCCTAGTGGTAGAAGCATCCCCCTGAAGTTCCTAGTCCTGAGGACCAGTCCATTCTTTGTTACTTTCCTTACATTTTGCCCTTACCTTCAAAGGCTTAGATATTATATAATTCCAATAATAATGACAACTGCCAGACAGACAGACAGATAGATAGATAGATGTCATTCACTTCTGAGTGTGGTTCATGACACTGGCTTGTTCTGAATGAAAATATCATAGTGGGCTGGGGCAGAAACAGAAGAGGTGAGTCTTCAGAGTTGAGTATCTGCATATTTATGTTGTAAAATAGTTAGGCCATGAAACTGAGTATTAGGGTCAGCTTCTTAATTTAATATTCTACCAACCCCTCTTAAAATCCTTAATAATTTTATGTAACTATAAATTATAATCCTAGCTGGGTGTTGGTGGTTTAAGCCCTGTAATCCTAGCTAGTAGGAGGCTGAAATCTGAGGATTGCCATTCAAAGCCAGCCTAGGCAGAAAAGTCCTTGAGATCCTTACTCCAATTAATCACCCCACAAAAAAATGCCAGACGTGAATCTGTAGGTCGAGTGACGTGAATCTGTAGTCTCAAACTGAAAAAGCTCAAGGACAGTGCCCACACCCTCAGTTCAAGCACAGGAATGGAAAAAATAAAATAAAATTATCATTCGTATTTTGAACAAGGGGCACTGTGTCTTTACTTTGCTGTGGGGCTCTGCATTTATAATTTCAGGCAGATTCTGCTGGAACAAACTGTATGAGCTGTGGGTTCTGTATTGTTTCCAGTTAGCACAGGCTGAGCTGAGTTTGACAAACTTAGCCAGTAATGGGATGCAATGTTGACTAGAATGCTACTTCAGGAAAATCTTTTCCCCCCTCATCTTCAGCCTGTTTGTGAGCTACATGCTATTTCAACTATAGTAAGTTCTTTGCGCCTTCCAAAAAGTCTAATATAATTTCCTGTTATTTATTGCCACCAAAACCCAGCCCAAACATTAGTGGCTTGAAACAACCACAGCCACTTGTTTGCTAATGAAGCTGCACTTTGGGCAGAGCTCAGCAAGCTTGGGCTTATTGTTCAATATAATATCAGTGTGGGGGGGGGTTCTATGAGAGGAGGCTCGGTGTCCATGATGGCGCATTTACATAGCTGGGAGATTGGTCCTGGCCCTTTACCACAGCCATTAGTGGAGGATGGGAGGAGGGGACACATAATTGTTCCCTCTTCATGTGAATTTCTACACATGGAGGGTTGCTTGTGCTTCCTAACAGTATGGAGGCTAGATTCTATATGTGGATGTTCTCAGAGACACAAGGTGGAAGCTGTTAGTCTATTTTATGCCTGGTCTGAAAAACAAGTACAGTGTTACTTCCACTGTCCCGGCCCTTCCCTTCCCTTCCCTTCCCTTCCCTTCACCCCTTCCCTCCCCTCCCCTCCCCTCCCCATGGGAGAAGAACATACAAAAGAAACAAAAAAATCACATAGTTCATTATAAGTACATTAAAAAACAGCAGCAAGAAAGATAAAACCACTTGTGTCCCTATCTTGGGGTTCATTTCACTTAGCATCATAAAAGAAAGCAAATTCTCTTGATTCAAATGATTAGTTATTAGGATTCCATCACCTCTGTGGATAAGATTCTTAAGATAAATCTTAAACTCCTTGGATTTCGAGCTAAAGGAGGTAGAAAACTCAGGATAGAAGCAGAACCCCAGTTTTGGGAATGTTGTGGTAGGTACTGTCATAGTGACAGCTGTTTTCTGTAAAGTTCTTTTGTTGTCCTGGGAATGATCACATCAGCCCAAGGTTGTTATACGAGTCATAATTAAATGCACTGTACTTTCTCAAGGCTAACTCCACACAGCGTCCCTCCAGTGCAAATATGTGAACACTTGTGGGTAAATAGAGAGCTGGCTTGGAATAACTGCATTTACTTTCCAATGCACCCCTCAGTGAGCTACCCCTCACACATTCATTCTCTGGCCTGACACAAATACCTGTACATCTCCCCCAATCATTTGCAAAGAAAAGAAAGACCAAAAATATAGGGGCAGGGAGAAGGCAAGAGGGGAGAAAGAAAGCAACATTTGTACCTCAACTCTATTGGGTATTAAGACTCCTGTATTAAATTCTCACTTTGCTTGAAGACCAAATTGCTTTGGTTACCATTTGGAAAATGCAATGATGTCCAGCTATGCAGGGTAATTCCCTTATTTTGACAGTTCATTCTATCTTGGGTGTCCTATGCCTTTGGATCAAGGTAGCCCTAACTTTATAATGTTGTATCTGGTGACATTCTGTTAAGAATGCAAGGAGGCCCAGATATAGCTCAGTGATAGACTGCTTATCTACTATGTATGAGGCCCTGGCTTTAATCCCCAGCTCTGGGGAAAGCAATCTAAGACAACAAGGAGAATGGGAAAAGAAGATATTTCTTATTTTCTTATCCTTCTTATTTTATTCTTTGATGTCATATCATCCCATCCAGGAAGAGAGCTTGAGAGGAAGGAATAGAAAAGGGGGTGGAAATAGATTGAATGTGGGTCAGAGAGGAGGTATCATTGTTATCCATTACTGAAACCAATGCAAATTCATATTGTACAAAGCTAGGAAGAGTTTGGGTAGGTTGTCAAGTACCCTGGCTTTCAACGAACTATAAGATCACCACCTTGGGGGACAAGAATACAGAGAACTCTGAAGTGTGAAATGAAGTAGAGTTACTAATCTTGAGTTACAAGATTCAAACTGTGCCTGTCATTTGTTAGCATTTGAGAAACAGGTAATGTTTTGTGCTCCCAAGGCTGTCTTCATCCACCTTTATTATGGGGATTGAACTCAGGGCCTGGATATGTTGTCCCTTAGCTTTTTTGCTCAAGATTAGCACTCTACCTTTTGATCTACTCTACTTCTGGCTTTTTGCAGGTTAGTGATGAGAGTCTCACAGCTATTTTTACTTGGGCTGGCTTTGAACCCACAACTTTCAGATCTCAGCCTCTTGAGTAGCTAGGATTACAGAAATTAGCCACTGGTGCTGGCCTATTGGTTTTTTTTTAATTTAATTTTATTTTATTTGTGAACATACTGTACAGAGGGGTTACAATTGCATGGGCAGGATAATGCGTACATTTCTTACCAAACATTGCAGCCTCCTCCTTTGTTTACCCTTCCCATCCCTTCCCAGCCTCCCCCCTCCCCCCATCCCAATCCTTCTCCTTCCCCCCTCCCTCCTACCCCCTT